>NC_046262.2:1168376-1507126 GCF_009819885.2 Catharus ustulatus
ACTGATTCTCTAAATTAGACAGCAATGGACGGGGCTGGTTCTTCCAAAACTTGGAAGAAAAAGCAATGAGGAACATGGATATGAATCTACTGGGAAGAGGGAGTGGATCATGGATAGGAGCCAGCCCAAGGATGCAAATGGAAAATATGGGTACAGGTTTTCTTTCACAGATAATGATTATGCAGAATTATCTAAAAAATCTGTCTTCTAAATGGTTTCTGGACACTAATGATGAAGAGCAGAGCTTGGCTTTGGCTCCAGTGATCTGTATAGGGTATGATTTGAATTAAAACAGTCTTCATTAAAATGTTTGGGGTTGCTTTAACGTACAATTTTAGTGTAAATGGAAGAGTGGAATTTTTTTTTCTGGTTGTCTTTCCCGTTATTTCCAGTATTAGTGATTATTATCTTAAGGAAATAGTATTTTTTTAAATATTGTAAGACTGTCTGGTTTTGTCCTTGCTTCCCCTCACTACTTAATCACTTGAAATAGAGCTACAAGAAAAGAAAACACTGATGGGTTTTTGGGTTTTTTAAGTCTTTCCCTTTCTTCATTTTTTTCATGATTGTCTGGCAATATTTCACCTACACAATCAGATTTTTTGCTTTGCCCATCTAGCTGTCAGGTTTGCTCCACTTATTTCTTATGGTCTTCCAGCTGGGAAGGGCAAACAAATTTACAGAGCACCATTACAGGGCAGCAAAAGCTAACTGAGGATCTTTGGATCAGGCTGAAGAACGAGATGCTCCTTTGGCTCGTCCCTGTAAAGATGAACTGGATATAAAGTTCATCGTGTCCTGTTAAGTAGCTGTTGGCCAGAATACAGGACTGGAATGGGTCAGGGCTTTGATCTTGTTACTGGAGCTGGCTTGGAGGCAGTGTGTGACTTGGACTCCAGACAGGAATTTGGGTCAATAACTGAGGATGATGAGCAGAAGCAAAACGTGTACAGAGTTTTAATTTCTCTAAATTTATGATTCTTATAACCAGCCTTGCAGAGAGCAGGGCATGCTCCTCACCTGGGTGTTTCAGCTTGGCTTCCTGTCCCTTCCCCTGGACCAGCAGCTCTCCGTGAGTTAGATTGCACCAAACCTCTCTGAAGTCCAAGGGAAAACTCCTTCAGATTTCAAAGGAGGCGCAGCTGGAGCACTCGTGTGTGCCCTGAGCCGAGGTCCTGCCGGGCAGTGCCCCGCTGGGTGACCCCACGCCCGGGTGACAGCGGCTGCTCCGTGCTCCCGAGACAAGGAGGAAGCTCTGCAGACACAGCTCCCAGAAAAGCTGTCACATCCCTGCTTCTGCAGCCTTGGCTTTGGTCACAGAAATCGTCAAGGGAAACGTGTCCAGTGTGTACGTGTGCTGCTGCTCTCCTGGGGATGGATGCTCCACTGTGGCAGCCTTTGAGAGTGCTACAGAACCATGGGATGGTTTGGGTGGGAAGGGACTGTAAAACTCATCCAGTGCCACCCCTGCCATGGGCAGGGACACCTTCCACTGTCCCAGGCTGCTCCAATCCCATCCAGCCTGGCCTTGGACACTCCAGGGATCCAGGGGCAGCCACAGCTGCTCTGGGCACCCTGTGCCAGCCCTGCCCACCCTCCCAGGCAGCAATTCCTTCCCAATATCCCATCCAGCCCTGCCCTCTGGCACTGGAAGCCATTGCCTGTGTCCTGTCCCTGCATGCCTTGTCCCCAGTCCCTGTGCAGCTCTCCTGGAGCCCCTTCAGGCCCTGCCAGGGGCTCTGAGCTCTCCCTGGAGCCTTCTCTTGTGCAGGGGAGCAGCCCCAGCTGTGCCAGCCTGGCTCCAGAGCAGAGGGGCTCCACCTCTGGAGCATCTCCTTGTGGCTTCTCTCCCCCTAAATTTTCAGTTTTATTCATCTTGATTTACCTTCACTTACTTTCATTAACCTAATGTGGATTAGAAAATATTAGACCAGTCTAGACTAGTAGAAGAAAACTCCTGTTAGCAAAATAAGCACTTCAGCTGGGTTTTTTGTTTTTGTTTTGGTTTTTTTTCAGGAAAACTGTTCAGAAGACCATGAGTGGTGCTGAGATGTTAACCAAGGTGAAGGTATCTGGGGTTTCTGTCTCTCACTGACTCCTGGAGTACTCTGAGGCAAATCTCTAAATCTTATCCTGTGGATTTTGTTGAGTTTGAATGGATTCTTTATCCTCAGCAATAGAGACAAAACTAATAAACTATTTGTAAAGAGAGCAGTGAGGTTTTTGAACAAACTTAGTCATCTGCAAACCACCAAGATCTACCAGTCTGAAATTTAGAGATAAATTTTAGGTTTTATCACTCCACTGATTTGGAGATCATTTGGTATTGCTTCCATTGCTGTGTGTGAATAAAATGTGGTCCAGCTTTTCCATGGAGTGTCTTTGATGGGTTGTTCAGTGACAGGTCTGGCTGTTTCACAGGGATAGCAGAGCAAGGATCTTCTTCTCATTAACATCTGCAGGTTTTATGGCATGGAAGTATGATTGTTCCAGTACACTTGCCTAGCTCCAGCCAAGCTGATGTGGCCTTTCTCTTCTTAACTCTGTAGGATATGCCTGTTGTCAGCCAAAAACAAGATATGGGAAGGAGGGGGAGAAAAATCAACCATGTTTGCATTAATCCTTTGTCCGATCTCGTGTCATTTCTTACTTTGCCTGATCTGGTTTGCCTGTTTGCAGAATGAAGAGAGGTGGAACAGCATGGCCTGAAAAGATTTTTTTGTTGGTCCTTCTTCCTCATTTTTCAATGCTATTACAAGTCAGGTCAGAAGAAGAGGATTCTGAATGTTTGCACTTTATGTGTTCTTTATACAGATTGCCATAAATGTCCTGAAGCTTTGTGAAACAGCTGCAAAACAACCTGGAACAGAGAGGACAGAGATAGGAAACAACCAGTAATCGAGCAATAGAAATGATCTGATTTTTAGTTTTAAACCCGGGTCGGTTCTGGGTCGAGCTGCTTTACCCATCCCTCCGGACAGCATGAGGTCTCTGACGCCTTTACATCAATCCTCAGAAGTTACCAGACCCTTTGTGTTTGCTGCTGGGCTGGATGGGATGCTGGGAAGGCAATGAGCTGTATAATTTATGTCGGAATGTCAGCATCAGAACAGGCATAAAATCACAACTCGTTTGCACAGGCTGAGGAGCGAGATCTTGGGTTTCCTGGGCAGTCACAGCCACCTCTTGGTGAGGCTGCTCTTGGGGACCACTGGAAAGCTTTACCTGCTGGAGTGAGGCTGGGTCATTGTTTCAGTTTGGGAAACCAGCAAAAAATGTGCTGTCCTTGTTCTTGAAAGGATGGGTTGGTCTTTTTCATCCCAAGGAGATCTTTTGTGTCCAGACTTTTGTAGCTTGGGTGAGGTAGCTGGCACCACCTGCACTGGAGACTCTGCTAATCCACCTCAGAGCAAAGGGAGGCATTCCTCTGGGAAATCAGGGAGCAGCACACTCCAAATGGACACTTTGTGTTCAAATCACCTCCAAAGGGGGATGCTGAGATGTGCTTGACAGGCTGAGAGTGGGAGAGCCCCTGGCAGGGCCTGAAGGGGCTCCAGGAGAGCTGCACAGGGACTGGGGACAAGGCATGCAGGGACAGGACACAGGCAATGGCTTCCAGTGCCAGAGGGCAGGGCTGGATGGGATATTGGGAAGGAATTGCTGCCTGGGAGGGTGGGCAGGCCCTGGCACAGGGTGCCCAGAGCAGCTGTGGCTGCCCCTGGATCCCTGGAGTGTCCAAGGCCAGGCTGGATGGGATTGGAGCAACCTGGGACAGTGGAAGGTGTCCCTAGAGATCCCTTCAGTGGCAGGGATTTGGAATGGGCTGGAATTTAAGGTTCCTTCCAACCCAAACCATTCTGGGATTCTGTGGCACTCAGATTTTATGGTAATTGGTGAAACAGTGCTCAGTTACTGCTGCTTGTGAGGCTGGGGCAGCCCTGGTTGGGGGTTGAGGAGGGTTATAAAACATTCCCCATGCTGATCCCATTGTTCCTCAGAGAACAGCCTGACCTTTGTGGGGACCCAACTCTTGGGGCTGAATGCAGTGGCTGTGAAAAAGTGACCCCAAGGAAACCTGGGGGAGGGGTCCTGCCTCAGCCCTGCCTGGTGCAGATTTGGGATGTGTCTGCTCTGCCAGGTCTAAACTCCTTAGAGACTTTAACAAAACCTCTGAATTAATTGGAAACTTAAAAAAATTACCCTCTTCTCTTTGTTTTCCCACTGGTCTGATGCACAACCAAGCGCCCAGCCAGGGGAGCCATGCAGGGATGCATCTGGATGTGCCAGCAGGTGTGACTCCTCAAGATGTGGAGCAGCAGGAGCAATGCATTTGGGAGCCTACATTTGCTGTACACCTGAGAGGATGCCCACAGATGTGAAAGAGCTGCAGCCTGGTCTCCCTTCTTGTGAGTTTGTATTCTTCCCCCTTTTCCTTTAGAGGCCAGCTCTTGCTTGTCCTCGCAGGAGATTCACCCTGCAAGAGGCACCAGCCCTTGTACTGCAGCTGTGTCCACGGGGTAGCAGCCAAAAAATGAGTTCCAGATATCTGGAATGACTTCTGGTGTTAGCTCCCCCCCACAACACACACACTTTGCAGCGGGTGGAAGGGAGCCCCACAGGAACACATCAGAAAACAGCTCCAGCTCTGGGGTGCAGAATAATCAGGGGCCCTACGAGCACCAAATTCATCTCTGCCAAATCCACTGAGGTAGTTTTCCTTGCAGACAGGCGTTGCTGAGCTTTCCATAGGGAAAGGTTAACTAAGTAATTTCATGCAAATCTTCCTCAGCTCAGAGGTATTTACTCTGTTTGCAAAGTCCTTCTGCTGCTGCTGGATTTGTGCCATCAATTTGTGTCAGGCACAGGCAGAGCACAATAAGAGGCTTCCCTTTAAATTCAGTGGTGTGGCTGCTGGGAAAAGCTGAGAAAACTCAGTGATTAGATTTGGGTACATTTTCTTAGAAGTGCTCACCAATGGGTTTGTTAGTGAAGTCAGGTAGAGGTGAAGCATTTCAGGTAAGATATAGGTGACATTTAATGGAGAAAAAAAGAATTAGTGGAAGAGATCAAAGGAATAGAGGGAGTTAGAACTTGTCCTGGCTAGCCTGGCACAGCAGCAATGGTCTTTCCAGAGTCCACTGTGCTCACTGCAATAAACCACAGAAAGTAGCACAAAATCCTGCTTTTCTCCAGCCAAAAGCAGTGGTATTGCCATGTCTGAAAGAAAGCAGCACGGGAAGGAAAGGTTAATGGCTTTGTAGAGTTCTCTGCTGAGTGTGGCTTATGGTCTCTGTGAGGAAGGGGCAACCAGAACATCTGTCTGCTGAAAATCAGAGAAGGATTTTGATTTTCTGATATTCACTGTGCTGAAAAAAATTATGGTACTGGTACTGTTGAAATCATGTCTTTACTACTGGGTTAAAGTTGAAATAAACCTGTAACCACAGAAGGGTTGGAGCTGGAAGGAACCTCAAAGTTTATCCAGTGCCACCCCCTGCCATGGCAGGGACACCTCCCACTGTCCCAGGCTGCTCCAATCCCATCCAGCCTGGCCTTGGACACTCCAGGGATCCAGGGGCAGCCACAGCTGCTCTGGGCACCCTGTGCCAGCCCTGCCCACCCTCCCAGGCAGCAATTCCTTCCCAATATCCCATCCAGCCCTGCCCTCTGGCACTGGAAGCCATTGCCTGTGTCCTGTCCCTGCATGCCTTGTCCCCAGTCCCTGTGCAGCTCTCCTGGAGCCCCTTCAGGCCCTGCCAGGGGCTCTGAGCTCTCCCTGGAGCCTTCTCTTGTGCAGGGGAGCAGCCCCAGCTGTGCCAGCCTGGCTCCAGAGCAGAGGGGCTCCAGCCCTGCAGCATCTCCGTGTCCCCTTCTCCAAATGTGTTTTGAGGGGCATCTCTGCAGAGGAGTTTTGGCTATGGAGTGACTTTCTCCATTCCTGGAGGCTCTTGGTGGTGGTGGGTGCGTGGGGAGAACAGCTTGGCCATGGCAACACAGGGTTTGGGGAGGAGGAGGAAGAGGGTGCTGTACCTGGCTGAAGATCTCAGGGACCTGCAGCGATGAACAAGAAAATCATAGACAGCTCTCCTGGCAAGGAATGTCAAAGCTTTTGGGAGATTGAGCTCCACAACTTCTTGACAGAAGGGGAGAGCTGAGGGGGTTGGGCTCTGCTCCCAGGGAAGAGGGACAGGAGGAGAGGAATGGCTTCAAGTAGTGCCAGAGGATGCTCAGACTGGAAATGACGGAAAATTTCACCATGGACAGGTTTTTCTTGCCCTGGAACAGCTGCCCAGGGCAATGGTGGAATCCCAATGCCTGGAGTGTGTGGAGGTGGCACTTGGGGACACAGGTCAGTGGTGGCCTGGGCAGTGCTGGGGACAGGGCTGTACTCTGTTCTTGGAGGGTTTTTTCAACCCAAATGATTCTGTGATCAGTAACAACACTTCACTGATTTTTACAAAGCCCTTTATTTTTGATCTCAAGGCTTATAAAAACTGTTACTTAAAACCAAAATGTTTCAAACTTTACATATATACAGTATGAGAAATAAATTATGTTTTTTTAAGTCATACAAAAACCACAATATACAAATAGGGCTTTGAAACTTCTCTAAATATGGCATGGCAACAAATCACAAATACTTACTAAAGGCTTCACTTATCAAAGTGTTTGCATAAAACCATGAAAAAAAAATATCCCCAAATGTGCTTGCTTTGGTTGGAGTGAAGCTCTACAAAAACTGAAGAGATTTGCAGGCCTCAGAAGGACTTGCTAAGACTTCAGAACTCAGTGCACCACCTGGCAACACCATTTTTGAGATTGCCTTTCTGCATGCCAAAAGCTCAAGGGTTGTTATACCATTTCTCCTTCCAGAAAGAAAAAAAAAAAAGGATAAAAAGAAGAAAAAAAAGCAAGCAACCAAAACAAAACCTATTTCACCAACTGATAAGGCCCACTCTGCTGTAGCAAACAGGGCAGCTGTAGAGTCTGTCCAACTCAAAGCAAAGCCAAGATCACCTGGGACCACAGAATCCAACCAGAGTGTTATGACAATTGAGGGCAGGATGTTTGGCACTTTACTCAAAAATAAGGTCTTACTTATGCATTGGTACTACAACAGCTTCTGAGCAGAGGGGAGCAGGTTCTCAGCAGTTAAAAGGAGTGGTGCAAAGCTCTCCTGAGGCAGCACGGTGCATTGCCTTCCTCCATCCCTGTGGTCAGCACAAGGGCAGCTGCTCCTTGCCCCTCAAAAAGGGATCTGCAGGTGACACTGAGCAGGCAGAGAGGAGCAGCTGCCACCACCACCTGCACTGTGCTGCCCCAGGCACAGGGAAGGCAGAGCTCTGCCTTCTTATCAGGCCACACGTCAGGCAAATAGACATTTCAGTATCAGAGCAGATTATTTTTAAGGCAAGCAAAGGACAACTTGAAGTTAAGTGGCATTGTGCTTATCCCCAGCCCTTCCCTGGACAACCCCACACACCTGACCTGTGCTGGTCCCACCTTCCCACAGCCCACAGTGCTAAGGACCATGGCAACTCCTACCCTATGAGGTGCTAATTTGTTCCTGGCAGCTCTGTCACCCACAGTCTGATGGGCAGTTAGAATGGTTATTTGTCTTCTCAACTCCACTGGCAGGCAGACCAGAAGATCATTGCTGAGGTCTCGGTTTGTGAAGATCTCATCCATAGTCCTGGTTAATGGGAGCAGGGAAGGGAAAATGCAGCGTGTAACAGGTCAAAATAAGGTTAAATGCACAAACCAGGCTCCTTGGGAAAGGGAAAATGGAGTTTTAGTTATTCTAGGTCTAGGACCACGATTCATCAATTGCTCCTCATTTTCTTGCATCCAATCCAAGATGCTTTGTCCTGAAGAGCTAGTTTCTTTAAGTGCTACCAAGCCAAGGTATCTCCCAGGGCATCTTGCCATCTGCATAGTCTTTATGCATCTAGGTTGCTTGGTTGTGAGTCTTTAGGGGAGCCTTCAGAGCAGATTTGAGACAGATCTGGAGAAAACAGAGCAGAAATGATACCAAGTTAATGCACAAGTTAAGAGGAGTAATGAAGAATTTCTAAGAACTCATGGAATGCCAAGAACAGGTTTGGACAGTCCAGGCTGGTGTTTTATTCTGTCAAAGCTGGGCTTTGCCCAGTAGCTACTCAGTGGGAGCCTGCAGCAGACATTATGCAGGCTGCAAGCAGAAATTACAGAGCTTGAGCTAGACCCTGCCTGTGCAGCTCCATTTGGGATGGACAGATGTTTGCAGGCTCAATCTCCAAGGAGGGAACTATAACATTGCACTGACTTGGCAGAAACAGAGAGCTGAACAGCAAGTAATCACTCATGAACTCTGGGAGGAAGGATCATTTCCTAGAAAAAAAAAGGTGTGCTGGAGCTGAACTCAGCTCCTCTGCCTCGTGCACAAGCTGCACTGCACGAGCAAGCAGGAAGGGCACATCTGCCAGCAATTCTGTTTTATGGGGGTTACCAAGTAGCATATCAAAACAGCCTTTTATTGTACCTGCAGGAATGTTTACTCCATCTTCTGAGACTTGTGGCAGAGCAACAAGATTTTGCACAGGGGTTTCATTCACAGAATTGTTTGCTACCGTGCATAGCACAGCTTGCTGGTTTCTGCCAAACCTGGAACAGGACCAGCTCACATTTCTGAGCTGAGCTCTGCTGCCCAGGAGGGCTGTGCAAAGCTTGACTTCCATGGGGCTCTGCTAGCCCTGACAAGCACTTTGTCCTCTGGATTAGAAGTGACAAAGCTCCAAGTCTACAAACTGAAATTTAAGAGAGGACAAAAGGCTGGGCTGAATCCAAAGGAAAGTATAATTTAGTCAAATCAACAGGAATTCATTCAAAACATGACCAGAGGCATCCGAGGCAATCAGGTTGTCACTGCTGGGACCAGATTTTCTGGAAGTCATGAGGATTGCTCCTTGTGTCTGGGAAGTCCCCCAGAGGTTAAGCAAGGCTGAGCTGCTTTGGCAGTGGCAGAGCTGGACCAGGGGAAATCAGCAGGTTCTGGAGATGAAGCTGTAGGAGTCAGGGCTGTAACACCATGGCAAGTCCTCACCTGTGTCTGCCTCATGCAGCTGAGCTCAAACTTTAACTCAGTGATTTATTAGCAGCTCAAGGTCTTCCACCAGACCGAAAAGATCTTTGAGACAATGCCCTGCACTCCTTCTCCCTGTGTCCTGAGATGTCATCCCGTTTTACAGGGCACTTAATAGATGACTCTTAGTTACCTTTCCACTGTTACACAGATCTGGAGCATTGGTGCCACCTCATTTCAGCACCTACCACAATTAGGAGCAAGGACTGTGATACACCCATTTGGCAGTAAACATGTAAAGGTACAAGGTGACAATGCAAGGTCAAAAGGGAGGATAATATCACCTACTTAGCAATAAATATGGCATACATGAAAATTAAGTCTGATAGCTGTGACTCTTAGGCTAGAATTCCTTTATCTTTTTTGAAAGAAAAAGGGGTTTCAGGAGTAAAAAAAAAAAAAAAAAATTTAAAAAAAAAGAAAAGAGAAGGTTCTACTTCTCCCAGCCCAGCCACATGCATCATACAGAATTTCTCTTGACTGATTTCCATACCTTTTCTGCCATTCCTCTGTGCACTTCACAAACCAGAGCTCTTTGCCAGGTGATATACTGGTCAGCTGGGAGTCCTCCACACAGAAGGCAAACCTAGGAGGAGGAGGAGGAATCAGAATTGTTGTCTCCATGATTAACAATTAACAAGTAATATGGACTGCAGCTTATTCTAGGACAAGTTGTTTGGTTAGGCATCCATCCCACTGGACATTTTGAGAGACCATCAGCCTGTTGAGTGGCTGTTTTATTTCTTATTTCAATTTTTTAACTGGGGATCTTTGCTTCTACTGCTCCTGTGTTTCAAAGGAGCTGGGATGCAGAATACCTTACAGATGGCAGGCAATGTTTATTTAAAGCTCTGAATATGGGAAATCATCAGTGTCAACTGTTGCTCTTTGACAAATCTGGGTTACTTTCAGAACAACATTAACAGAAGATGTGGGAGTGCCATGCTATGTGCTTGGCAGCTTTGATAATTTTTGGATGCTCAGGTAACTCTGCATTTGCAGAGAATCAGAGAATGATTTGGGTAAGCTGGGACCTTAAAAATCATCCCTGCCATGGTAGAGAACCTTCCACTATAATTTTATGGTCAATTCAATGATCCAGGGATATGGGTTGGGTTTGGAAAGCCCTGGTTCCAACCCTCTGACAGATCCCAGAAGCAGCAATGCAGTGCCTGAGGGGTTGGTGTCACCATGTAACTGGTTGCAGTTTTAGGTCCTGCTGGTTTTGCCAAATCAGCACACTAAGCCTGTAAATAATAGCCATGACCATCCACGTTTCAGTACTTCTGGTGCTCAGTATTTTAACGCTTCAGGTACAATCTAAACCACCTTGAAGCACGCTAATTTAGTCCTCAGTGGACCCCACAGGATCAAAACAAAGCAAAAGAATATCCCAAATCTGCTCTGTGGTGACTAGTTTTCCTTAAAGCCTGTTTGCAGCCTGGTGCTGGAGAGTAACCTGCTCTCCTACACCACAAGGGAGCAATAGCTGGTGTCACCAAAAAGGAAAGGCAGCTGAGGATACCAACTACATTCAAAACACCAGCATTTTTTTGTTGGTTCTGGGTTGAAATTTCAGGTCAGTTCATGCAAGCAGCCTAGCATAATTATTACCTCTGCTGTGTTTCCCCAGATTTCACACGTATTCGTCTGATGTGGAGCTCCTGGGTGGCATTCACAGGCCTGTACCAGTAGCTCTTCAGCTCTTTCCACAGGTCATACCACGACTGGGACGTCCCCTCCCAGGTGAGCTTTATTTTCAGAAGTTCACCCATGTCCTCCTCAGTATACACCAGGAAGGTGTTTGTAGCGTTTAGGCCAATTAGATCCAGCCTGGAAGAGAGGCAGAGACTCGGCATTTTTTCCTCATGGAAGCATGCCAGGTGCTCCTTTGCTCCGTGCCAGGAGTTTACCAGAGCCCCGGCAGCTTATCAAGTGCTGCACGTTCAACTGTCACCAGTTAATTACTGATTACACTGAGCTCAGATAGCTGGTTCCACACAACGCATCCTGCACTCTGCTTGGCCATCCTTCCATGGCTTCAAGGTGGGGTTTGTGCCTGGTCTTTCTTTTGGGAGAGGCTAAATGAGGCCAGCAGTGCCTCCAGAGACATTTCAGACTATGTCCAAACGGTGGAGGGGAAAAGCAAGCCAACCGACCAAAAAAACCCACACACAATAAAGCAACGAGCCATGAAGACTAGCATGGGACTGGGCACATTAAAATGTTCTCAATTCATCCAGTAATAAATTATAATTAAGCTACTGGATGAAAAGCTTTTTTGAAAGGTAGTGAAGTGAGGCTGCTAGGCTGGGATGCAACGCCAGTGTTAGCAGAGGAAAAAGAATGCTGCCATCCTGTGTAGTCCCTGTGGCCTTCTTACTTAGGTAAAAACACAAAATCAGGTTACTCACATTTCCAAGGAGAGGGGCTCAGAGTCTCCGTTGGTGCCGTGGAGGGTGACAGAGAAGGTGGGATCAACCTCTCCCAAGCCCTTATAGCTGAAGACGTGCATCTTCATCTGGTAGTGGTAGACTGGAGAGAAAGGGGAGAGCAGTGATGGAACCAGCTGTGCTGAAAGAAACATTGCACAGCACTGCTCTGTGTGAAATAATGTTGGCTAGCACAGACCAGACCCTTCCTTTAGTGAGACAGCACTGATCCTTGCCCTTATTGATTACAAATTCGAGTTTTACACAACAGCAGCAGCAGCCCCACTCTGGGGACAGCCCTCCAGACCTTACATTGCTCCCAGGCTGAATTTTGCAAGCACAGCAGGTGAACTGCAGCCCTGCCCAAAAGGCGGAGCGTTGCTGTGGGCTGATTCCACAGGGAGGAAGGAGCACAGTGGTGCCACAGGACAGGAGTGCATCCAGCAGAACACCAACATCCAGAGCAGCTCTGGGGCGATGCTGCTCCTCCGCCTCTGCATCCTTCCCAACACCAACCCTGGGAGGCAGCACCCACAGGGAGGCTGTGCTCCTCCCGGGAGGGGAAGCCTACCTTTGAAGGGCATGTCAGCCCTGGTTTTCAGGTACATCTTGCTGTTCCTCTTGTGGCGGATCCTGCGGGCGTTGTAGCCGATGCCGCTGCAGCGGTTCTTGCGGCAGCTCAGGCAGATCCCCTTCTTGAAGCGGCTGGAATCGGTGCACTGGAACGCGAAGCTCTGCTTGTCCTGGTTCACCAGGGAGTCCACGAAGAGGTGCACCGACCGCTCGTGCTCACACTTAACAACTTCACCAATTGCTACAAAGGGCAGAGTTGCAAGGGATGAGCTTGGTTCAAGCAGTTGTCACCCCAGCAGTCCTTAAGATAAAGTGAGCTATGCCTTTCTGCTGCCCAACATGAGCTGAAACGCGGCCAAACTTGAACAGTTTTCCAACAGCAGCAATTCAGGAGGTTAGTGGGAGATGCTCACTTAGTCCCTCCCATGAAGGGCTTTAAGAGGATCCTAGTCCCAGCCTAAGACCATAGATTATGGTCAGGTGTTGGAGCAATAATGTGCTTCAGAGTAAAAGCAGGTGTAGTTTCTAGGAACTATTTCCAATCAGTTTAGAAGGAAAAAAATGCTTTCATTAAAAAATCATCCCCCAGCATCAACCCAAGTATATTTGTGAGAAGTCTACACAGGTAAAGAGAACTTACTGCCATAGGCAATGGCTCCCAAGACATCACTCAGGCCACAGCCAGGCTGGAAGTCTCCCCCGTTGGGGTAGATGTCAAGGTGGCCCACAGGCATCTGGATCCCAATGCTAACACCCAGTGTTTCCCTGGTGTAGGTGTGAAGGACATCCACAAAGTTGGCATCATCAGGGGAGAGGCGCCTGCTGGGGTCCACTCCTTCAAACATGGGGCCAGCAGGATCCAAGCCTGGAGTCAGAGACAGAACACATGGGGCCAGGTAAGAAATGGAGATATTTTGTACAGAATATAGCCAGAAGCCTGCTGCTGGCAGGTCTCCTCACCAGCTGACACACAGTACCAGCCTCATTGCAGGTACTGGTCCCCAAAATGCCTTCACCATGGGCTCATGGAGGGAACAAACAAAGATGTCCCACTCCACTTTTGGGGCAGTACAACCCAACAGCAGCACCATGATCAGATTGCCTGCTGGAAGCAAAGAGTCTTCACCAGATCGTGGTGAAGAGATGGTTCAAGAGGCAGCTCCAAACACCAGAAGAGGTTTAACAGCCCAGGGACAGCAGCCAGCCAAAGCTGCCTCGGTTACATTTAGTCTGTTTTCAGACTGCACGTATAATAATTTAAGCAGCAGCCAAGAAATCCCTGCATCTGAGATCCCATGATGGGTTTGGGATGCTCTGTTAACCTCTGAGCCTCACCCCCAACCAGAAACTGCACTCCAGAGAATTTCTGTAACTTGACTGTTGGGTGATTTTTTTTTTCCCTGATTAAACAAATAGAGACATTTATTGCCAGGCTCTGTGGAATTCTCACTGCCAGTGTCACATGCAAATCCTTAATACAACCCCTTGTACTATGCCCTGAGTTCTCACATGTTGAAATCAGCTTTCCTCTGGAGCTAGAAGCAAACTCTTCGGATATTTCCCAAATGAGGGGGTAGAGTTGTTCAATTTTTTTTTTAAATCAGGCATTCTGTGGGACAAACAGCACCCAATAGCTTTTGCTTCCATTAGTTTATGAGCTACAACTACAAACACTGCCACTCAGAGCAATAGCATTTGGATAGTAAGAGCTTGAGCTGGACTTATTTCAAGCCTACATTTAAATTGAGACAAAACCAGGAGCAGTTTTCCTGGGTAAGGCTTTTTCATTGAAGCCTTGCTATAACTGACATGAAGAGACCTGTGCTACCACAAGCAGAAAACTTGTCATTTCTGGAAGAATAACACCAAAACAGCATTCTAGCAACACAGGAAATGAGCCTCTTCGGGGAAACTCACTGCCAGGAAGGACATGGGAGAGACTTAAAAAGCCACTTGCCTGTAATTCTGCCTATAGTGCCATGGACGTGGTTACCAGCAAAGCCAGCCACATGGGCACCCAGGCTGTACCCAATCAGGTGGACATTCTCAAGCTTGAAGAGGGGGTCTTCCTGCAAGGAAAAGAAAACTCCATGAGAGTTTGATCCTCTGCCTTTCAGTGCATCCCTGTCTGCAGGAATGTAAAGTCTAGTTCCAAGAAGAGATTGGACAGAGAGGGCAGATAAGCACGCTTTGTTTTGCATTTCAAGACAAAGTTTGAATAGCACAGGTGGTTTACCCACGTTCCAGCCCCAGGATTATGATATTCTTTATCATAAAGAATAAAACTTTCCCCTGGGAGCTGCCTGCAGACTCAGCACTGGCCGTGGCCTCAGGTACCAAGTGCAGCACCATGGACCTCTCCTTCCCCGCTCTCCTGCCAGCCCCGTGCTGGCTCTGAACACCCACTGCTCAGGCAGCACTCCCAAATCTGAGCTGCACTTCAGCACCACTGATCCCAGCACGCTGCAAGGCAGCATCTCCAAGAAGGCAGGGCAGCAGCACTGCAGCTATGAGCCATCACCCAGCCAAGCCCTGGGCTGGGTGTTACAGCACAGCCTGCCCTGCTGGTGAGCCTTGGAGCTGGTGAAGGCTCCACAGCCTTGTGCAACAGTCCCTCACCAGCATTACAACAGAGGCTGCTCTTAGCTTGCACTACCTGTAACCAGTCAAGCAACCTCGCTATGGTTTTTCCAACAATCTGCGTGTTGTTCACGGCATCGGTGTAGAGCTGGTGAGCAAGAGAGAGCCAGTCCACCACGACCACGTTGGCATCCTTCTCCCTCTCCTGCAGGGCTGACACCAAGCTGTCAAGCCAGGTTTCGAACATGCCACTCATCTGGAAAGAGATTCAGGTGTCAGTTTCCAGCTCGTAGGACCAAGATGACACATCCACAGTCGAGTTACTTGCATGTCATTTACATATGCTGCTCCAGCTGCATGCTGCTCCTCCGCAAGCCCTCAGCAATGCAGAAAGAGCATGCATGCAATGGAGTAAGAAAAACAGGTTTTGAGAGACTCTGGCTGTAATTACCCACTTGCCTTTTAGGGCAGGAGGGAGAGGCATTCGTTACGTGCCACCTTATCGCACTTTTTCTCAAGAGTTTCAGAAATTCTGATGGATTGCAAAATTATTCGCCAGACCTGGCAGTGCAGTTTGTGTAAGCCCTGGCAGAGCTGATAAGTCCCCTCATGCCACACACTCAGCCTCATCAAATACAGAATTAAAAAGCTTGATAAAGTCTGCATGCCCTCTTGTTTCTTTATCAAGGAGCCCACGTAGCAGACGTCAGGGCTGGGCACTCAGCTATGATTACAGGAGGTCTACACACATGCCTGTCAAGTCAAGCGTCACATTCATAGTGGTCAGTCAGTTGGATTTGAGTGCCATGTGCACATTATACAGCTATGAAGTGATCTTGAGCAGTTATGAATGACTTGGGTGATTTCAGAGTTCCTAAGCCTGACCCCAAGCACTTTGCCCCAGAGATCTCAACAGAAGTGCATCTTTTAAGAGAACGTTGTGCTCAGTACATGAAAAGTTTTCCCAAATTCCTATATTCTAGAATGGTTTGGGTAGGAAAGGATCTTAAAGATTATCTAGCTCGAACTCCCCTGCCACAGACAGAGACATCTCCAACCAGACAAGATTGTTCAAAGTGCCATCCAGCCCAGCCTTGAACACCTTCAGCGATGAGGCAGCCACAGAAATCCCAGAAAATAAATATTCTGGACACACAGCCCATTTGCAGGGCAGCTCGCTCTGAGTGGGCAGACTAAGCACTGCCCGGGATTCTTCACACTCACCGTCCAGCCGTGAATGATGAAGAAGGTTTTGGCTGTCACGTTGAACTTGCAGTCCTCCAGGCACTGCTGCTGGCCGATGGCGAGCGCGCACCCATCCTCACCGGCGTGCGGCGAGGAGCGCAGACCGAACTTCACCCGCGCCTTCTGCGCCGGCACACGCTCCGCGCTGCCATCTGCGAGCCACGGGAGAGAAAGGTCAGCAGCAGCCTGGGAACCCGCCATCCCCGCCAAGGGACGAGCCCGCTCCGCCGCTGCCCCGGTCCCGCGTGGGACCGACCGCGCTCACCCACCTCCCGCCGCGGGCAGCGTCACCTCCGCGCCCCGCGCCGCGACGGAACAGGACACGGCGCTGCACAACAGCAGGAAGAGGCTCCTCATGGCTCGGGAGCACGGGCGGCAGGGCGCTGGAGCAAGGAAGGGATGAATGGATGGACACACGCTCGCACGGACGCGCGGCGGCGGCGGCGCCGCTTTTACGGAGTGGCACCATGGGCGGGGCCAGCCCGCCGCGCCATTGGTCACGCCTCCCGTGACGTCACGCTCGGCATGAATGGGAGGCCACGCCCCCACGTGGACGGGGGTGTTCTCGGGGGTCCCCAGCAGTGACACCCCTAGGGACACAGGGGACATGTGGGGGGTTGGTGGCACTCACAGGAGTCCCCAACACTGACACCCCAGGGACACAGGGGACATGTGGGGGGGTTGGTGGCAGTTACAGGAGACCCCAACACTGACACCACAAGGGACACAGGGGACATGTCGGGGATTGGTGGCAGTCACAAGAGTCCCCAGCAGTGACACCCCCAGGGACACAGGGGACATGTGGGGGGTTGGTGGCAGTCACAGGAGACCCCAGCAGTGACACCCCCAGGGACACAGGGGACATGTGGGGGGTTGGTGGCAGTCACAGGAGTCCCCAGCAGTGACACGCCAAGGGACACAGGGGACATGTGGGGGGTTGGTGGCAGTCACAGGGCTCCCCAGCAGTGACACCCCAAGGGACACAGGGGACATGTGGGGGGTTGGTGGCAGTCACCGGGGTTCCCAACACTGACACCACAAGGGACACAGGGGACATGTGGGGGGATTGGTGGCAGTCACAGGAGACCCCAGCAGTGACACCCCAAGGGACACAGGGGACATGTGCGGGGGTTGGTGGCAATCACAGGAGTCCCCAGCAGTGACACCCCAAGGGACACAGGGGACACATCAAGGGATTGGTGGCAGTCACAGGGGTCCTCAGCAGTGACACCCCCAGGGACACAGGGGACATGTGGGGGGTTGGTGGCAGTCACAGGAGACCCCAGCAGTGACACCCCAAGGGACACAGGGGACATGTGGGGGGGTTGGTGGCAGTCACAGGGATCCCCCAGCAGTGACACCCCAAGGGACACAGGGGACATGTGGGGGGTTGGTGGCAGTTACAGGAGACCCCAGCAGTGACACCCCCAGGGACACAGGGGACATGTGGGGGGGTTGGTGGCAGTCACAGGAGACCCCAACACTGACACCCCAAGGGACACAGGGGACATGTGGGGGGTTGGTGGCAGTCACAGGAGACCCCAGTACTGGCACCCCAAGGGACACAGGGGACATGTGGGGGGTTGGTGGCACTCACAGGAGACCCCAGCAGTGACACCCCAAGGGACACAGGGGACATGTGGGGGGATTGGTGGCAGGGACAAGAGTCCCCAACACTGACACCCCAAGGGACACAGGGGACATGTGGGGGGTTGGTGGCAGTGACAAGAGTCCCCAACACTGACACCCCAAGGGACAGAGGGGACATGTGGGGGATTGGTGGCAGTCACAGGGGACCTCAGCAGTGACACCCCCAGGGACACAGGGGACATGTGGGGGGGTTGGTGGCAGTCACAGGAGCCCCCAGCGCTTTACAAGATGCTTCCCGAAGGACATTGCTCGGCTTGCAGCCCACCACCTTGTGCAGTACGTTATCAAGATAATAAATTATTTTGAACTCAAAATTAACCATTTATTTCTCATTTTTATTACTTGTGTATGTACCAGTTACTGATGCATGACAAGTTATTTCACTTTATACTGCTGCTGTATCACTACAGTGTGTAAGAAGAGGTCATGCTCTGGGGAACATGATTTTCCTGCTCTCTTTTTCATCCCTTTCCTCAGTCCCATGGCTTCTCTTTCTCCCACAGAAAAAAAAAAGCAAGGAGAAGGCACCAGGGTGAACGAAAAAGGTGTAGATAAATGATGGGCAAAGATGAGGAGTGTGGCATTCCACCCCTAGGGCGAAGGGAGCACCCAGGATTTGCTCATGGTCAAAACAAAGGACAAAATTCAGAGGATCTGCAAAAAGTTTAAAAGTTTTATTAGAAAATTGCATGTTTGGCATGGAATTTGGTGTGTTTGTGTCTGATTTTCTCATATAAACATGGAAGGGAGGAAGGGAGGAAGGGAGGAAGGGAGGAAGGGAGGAAGGGAGGAAGGGAGGAAGGGAGGAAGGGAGGAAGGGAGGAAGGGAGGAAGGGAGGAAGGAAGGAAGGAAGGAAGGAAGGAAGGAAGGAAGGAAGGAAGGAAGGAAGGAAGGAAGGAAGGAAGGAAGGAAGGAAGGAAGGAAGGAAGGAAGGAAGGAAGGAAGGAAGGAAGGAAGGAAGGAAGGAAGGAAGGAAGGAAGGAAGGAAGGAAGGAAGGAAGGAAGGAAGGAAGGAAGGAAGGAAGGAAGGAAGGAAGGAAGGAAGGAAGGAAGGAAGGAAGGAAGGAAGGAAGGAAGGAAGGAAGGAAGGAAGGAAGGATGGATGGATAATGGGGCATCATGCAAACGAGAATTAATCTGACTTTCTGGCAGTGCTTTCTCAGGGTTCTCAGTTTGTACCCAACACCTCTGTGAGCTTTCCTCACCCCAGACACCTCCTGACTCTCCTGACTCCATGTGGATTGGCAGTTGAACTAGATGGTCATCGTAGGACACTTCCAACTGAAATATTCTATTCTATTCTATTCTATTCTATTCTATTCTATTCTATTCTATTCTATTCTATTCTATTCTATTCTATTCTATTCTATTCTATTCTATTCTATTCTATTCTATTCCATTCCATTCCATTCCATTCCATTCCATTCCATTCCATTCCATTCCATTCTACTCTACTCTACTCTATTCTATTCTTTTTTCCTCATAGCTGTCTTACATGTGACAGGCTGTGACTGGGGACTGCTGCTCCTCTCCTCTTTGGGGATCATTCCTAGAGCCTCTTAATTTCTGACTCCATGGGATGAATACATGTTCTGGGATCTCCTCAAGCACGTTCTGTTTCCAGAGGCTAGAGATGATGCTCATGCTCCTCAGGGAGCGTGGGATTGAGCAGAATGTCCTGAGGATGCAGCCTCTCTTCTGCAGCTGTGTGGTCCCTCTTGAGGAGCGGCATCCCAACGGCACTGACTCAAAACAGAAAGGACCTAAATTTTTCAGCTGCTGTCCACTACTGGACTTACTCCTGCAGGAAATGAATCAGCCAAGCTTTGTCACCAAACACCTCATCATCTAAAAAATTTCTGGTGCCAACAAGCCCCTTCCAGACTGCTGACCACCACGACATTATCGTGGTTTAACCACGTCTTCTCATTCTCCTCCTGTTGTCTCCTGCTATTGTAAAGCTCCTGCTTTTGTCTGTGCAACTCCAGGCTCTGGGAGAGGACCTGGTGTTTGCCTCTGGCTTCCAAGAATGACAGTAGCAGCGAGAATAGCTTAGCAACAGCAAGGAAAAAGTGCATCAAAATAAATCCTGGCTGCTTTGGCTGAGAGGTGATGATCATCTGGGGAGATGCTCAGGGTCTGTTGTGATGGGCATTGTATCAACTCACAGAGTGTGGCTCGACACTGACCTCTCTGTAACCCTCCTGGCCTGGGGGGAAGGAGGCTCCCACCCAGAGCTGCTTGGAAAACAGCGTTCGTTAAGCCAAATAATTTTGAGGAAAAATTCCTACTTCTGATCAGTTTTTTGCTGGAAAAGATTTCATCACTCCCAGATGGAAGTTCTGGATATAGTAATAAGTAATAAACCAGAGTGAAATGGATAGTAATCCACTCTAAAAGACATGGAAGTTCGAAAGTTACAGCACTTGTAGGGATGTTGGAGGTTTTACCTCAGCAGCTGGTGTGAGGGGGGCAGTGCCCGCGGAGATGGTGGCTGCTCTTGGAGATGTCCTTCTGGCTCTCTTCCTCTCCCTCTGGCTCCATTCCTACGTGATTTCCTAAAGGTTTCGATTCAGTCCAAAAGAAGAAGAGGAATGTTTTTGAAATCATGGGCGTTCTTACAGGAAATAGAAAAATGTTCCACTCAGCTGTAGTCACAAGCTCTTTGCAGGTGGGTACTGGGTGGCTGAGTCTGGTTTCTTCTTTAGCACCAGACATGGTGAGTCAGAGCAGAGTCATGAAATGTGGAGGTAGAAGGTATATGAGAGGAGTCAAGCTTCTTTTAGTGGCAAAAAGCTAAAATCAGTGTGATATGAAAATTAAGATGCCCAAATACTTAAGGGTCCAAAGTCTGCTGGTGCTCTCAGGGAAGGACTAGGTAGGTTTTACAGCACCAGTGTCTAATTTGAGAGGTTTTTGCATCTCTGCATCCATCAAGGAGACACTTTCAATGCTGTTTCTATACAAGAAGAGTATCTCAAACCTGGGTAATGGTCAGCGTCTTCTGCAGGTGCTCAGCATCCCTAACAGAAAGGAATTCAAGGAGACTGAAGTCAGCAGACTTCTGCAAAATCATAGTCATTAATGCCTCTTTTCCCCTGTTTGTAAAATTACCATGTAGACAACCGATTTCCTTGCAGAAATGGCCACACCATTAAAGAGCTGAGCATTAAAGGAAAAGGGAAAACCCTCCACCATCACACCACCTCCTTAAAAATCTGTAGAGTTATCCTGGTGCGAGTGGTTCTAGAGATAACAAAGAAAACTAACACAGCCTTTTGCATGAACAGCACTGCTAACATTGCATCCCTCATCCTCCCACGGATGACCTGCTGTGGAAAGAGCAGCAGAGAGAGAGTTTTGCAGCCCAGGACAGGGTACCACCGATGATACGAGTGGCTGCAGGAGGGATTTGTACAGTATTCCTAAGACTGCATCCAGTTGTGTTCACATCTCTGGGAAGGCACAAGTGGAGGTCTTGGCCACTCTTGTCAGGGAAAAAATTATGACTCCTGGGCATGTGAAGTGGTAAAGATGCTCCTTTTAAGAATTTCTCATTTGAACAAGCTAAAGAGCAATGTCATGGCTTTAGGTCAGATATTCAGTGTGTCAGGGAGTGCATTTTGAAACCTGAGTGTTTGACCCACTCTCCATTCTTCCTGGCTGATTCTTCCTTTCTCCAATGGAAGAGGGAGCAGGATTTACAGGAGGAGGGAAGAGAAAGGGATCTGTCTCTCTGTAGGGATTTTATTTTTTTTTGGTTGGGGTTTTTTGGGGGTTTTTTTTAGTTATAAAACATGATTTTCAATTACAAAACACAGGCAGTATAATCCAATGGAATTGATGCTAGTTTCCCACATGGCTCCCTCTGCCTAGTTTGTTTCTGAGATGACAGCAAACAAGCTGCGAGAGGGAAAGGCTGCTTGGATGGCAGCACCCTCGGGGTGTGCTGAGCCAGGGCAGAAGTCTGGGAAGGACTCTCACATCAGATGGGGGTGCAGAGCTGACTGCACTCCAAGAGGTCTGAGATTCTGGAGAGGCAGCTCTCCAGTGAAATATCACCCCGGGTTAATCCTTGTATCACCCTGTGCCTGCTCAGTCCTGGAACTCTTGGTTTGTCATCATCCCATCACACCACAATTATTTTATGCTTAGTGCTTGCTGCAGAGGGGGCACGTATTATTTCTGCAGCACAGTTTCTGCTCTGGATGTTTTTGTTCTGAGAGTGTCAAACCGGGGTGAAAACGGGCCATGGTACCTTTGTTTCACAGCCACTCCTTACTCCACAAAGTTTTGCCTCCCCTCTCAGCCTTTCAAATGCATCCCCTCTACGAACACACTTCATAGGACCAATACTTCATACCCCTGTGTAGGTTTGCTTGCTTACAGAAGAGGCTAATCTCCACCAGGTTATGAAATCAGCTCACATGCTTCAGTGGCCTTACCCACTATTGATATCCCGTTCGATTCCCGTTGAGCTCTCTTTGTTGGAGGTAACCCCTTCTCCTACTCCTTCTAAGCTGATTTCTTAAGCCACCTCATTCAAGACCCACATCCCCATGGTATTTAGATGTAGTAAAAATGACTGGGGGGAAAATAAATGGCAGCCAGTGAGCCCACTAAACTGTCTGACTATTAATGGTCCTGTTAGTTGCAAATTTACTTTACCACAAAGCCCCCAGCATGTAATCCTTAGATGAATGCCTTTGATTGTGAGGGAATATTTACAGCTGACCCTGCCAGCAGTCTGCAAACCTGCAATGGGCCTCCTGTCCCACATTAAATCCGCTGGCATCTGTTCCTGGGTTCTTATCAAACACATGCTCTGTTGGTGCAGTGTTTGGGCTGTAGTGCTCGCGGATACGGTTGGCCTTGAAGAATAAATCCCCGCATTCCTGAGAAATGCTAATTCTTGTGAACGTTGTCACACAGGGTTACAGTTTGTACCTGTCTCCAGGCATCGCCATCCACTGGGAGGTTTCCAGGAGGCTTTGATCCCTGCTGGCTGCCCCTTCCCTGTGGCAGGATCTTGGTGCAGCCTCTGGACCACCCTTCAGCACAGACAAAATTCTTCTTCCTTCTTCAAACTTCTGCCATTTTCCCAGACATATATGAGCAACAGAAATTATTTTTACGATGGTTTTTATCTCTTTTTGCCCCTGCCCATGTCTTGCATGGGTTGCTGCAAGACCCTCAACGATCTTGCTCTCCTTTAGTCCCAGCAGAGCTGTGCAAGAGCTCAGGCTGGAAGCCAGAGAGAGCTCTGTGCGTCCCGATGCCTGTTTGCTGTGCCCAAGTGGACAAGTGGAATTCAGCTTGTCATTCCCAGCATGTCTCACGGTCCGTGAGATGGATCCAGGCTGCTCGGCTGCTTTGTGTCAGACAGAAGGCCCAGTGGTGTGCGGTGGGCCTGCTCCATCCACTCTGCAGACAAGGATGCCTTTAGGTCTGTGCCGAGGAATGACATGCATTTTCTCTCCCCTTAAGCTTTTACACAAAATTCACGGTTTTGCATCCAAGCTGGATGAATGCTGAGCATGTCTGGGCTTGAACATGGACTTGGAGCCAAGTCCATTGGCAGGGCAGAGGTGTTGTGGGTGGCCAGAGGGATATTTGCTTCTGCTCCTTTCTGAGGTCCTGTTACGGTGTGATTGGAGAAACATCTCAGAGATTTGTGATTACTTGATCCTTCAGCTGGTGGACAGTGAGGCCCCGACAGAGCTTGTGCTCTAAGACTCCTGCATCCAGCAAAGAAAAAATACTAAAATAAGAGTAGCCTGGGACTGCTAGAGAGTCCAGAGTAGAGTTGGTAGAACAGGTGTTTGCTTTAGGGACTGCTTCAGAGTGCATATCCTTATCCAAATGCTTTTTCTTCAAATCTGCAGGAATGCTTGGCCCAAGAGTGGAGTGGACACAGTAGCACGCAGGGAGTGTACCCAACACTCAGCTGGGCTGCAGTGCCAGTGCAGACTGTAAGAACTGGCAGAGCAGGCAGTGGCTCTCCCGCCCACTGAGATGGGTCTGGGCATTATTTGGGATTATTTCTGGTAATTAGCAGATAAAAAATCCTGGAGTTCGGCATTTTGACAGAATAACGTGTAAGCTGACATCTCCTTCTTTGCTTAAAACTCTCCAGACTAATGCCCAAACCAGTTGTCTGGAGGCAGTTTGGAAACCTCATCTAGTGGAAGGTGTCCCTGCACATGGCAGGGGCTTTGGAAACAAATGGATCTTTAATTTACACTCAAACCCATTCTATTATTCTATTATTAATTTTCAACACTCCTAAATCCTCTTTAAATCTATCTCAGGCTTTCAAAACTGATCCTGTAAATCTGGATGGACACTAAACCCATGAAACTCTGGGCATGCCACTCCACTACCAGTGTCTACTGGAAAGAAAACAAGTTTTTTATTAAAACCAATTAATTCATCACTTACATTAGCAAAGCCCTGTAAAAACATACGTTAGTTCTCACCATTATTGTTAATTTGTACCCAAGCTTTATGGTTGCAAATCTTGGGCAATTGTTTCTTCCTGGGCAGTTGTTGTGTCAGCTCATGCCAGTTCTTCAGCTATTTCTGGTCCTGATTGCTGATTCAGCCGGTGTTTAGGAGACCCTGTGGCAGTATTTCACTGTGATTCACACACTGAAGAGGAATTGTATTTTAAACCACAAACAGAGACTTTATGTACTAGCTTTTGTGTGAAGAAAAAGGGTGACAGACAGCTTGAGGACAGGAATAAGCTGCACAAGATGCAGGTCTGTATCATCAAGGTCAGTGTCATTTGTTCTCCAGCACCCTGGTCATCCTTTACCCTCCCCTTTGAACCATTTGTCTTCTCCAGGCCATGCAAACTGTAAAGATGGGTTCTGCCTGAGATAGGGGGAAGCCTCAGGTCATCCTTGGAAATACAGGGAGTCTCCTGCTTTTCTCAGAAGTTGGCTTTACTTACACCAACAGTATTACTCATTTCAGTTTTCACCAGGTTGCACATTTTACTTTGACAACTCATAGGTTATCCCATTCCTAAATCCAGTCTCATTACTCAATGTCTCAATGAAAAGGATACCTACCACATCTGTTTGCAGAGTCTACAACGGGGTGATGGGATGCTGGTCCTCATCAGGATCTGTTTCACCTTCTGGCCATTTATTCCTAATTGCCTAACTTTTCCCATTTATTGCATTTATTGAGTGTGTGTAACTTATTAGGAAGAGTCAAAGGCTCTGTAATTAATTAGGAAGAGTTTGGGGCATTTCTTAGTGCCTTGAACTTACGTTCCTGTCTGTAATGTGCAGATGCTGCTGACATTCACCCCAGGACTTTCCAGCCTTAGGCCAGACAGGCAGAAATACTGCAGTGAGGGCAGGGGAAAAACAAGGTACAGGTCAGATATACCTTGGGCTGCATCACCAGCAGTGTGACAGGTAGGTCAAGATGGGGCATTCAGCCCCTGTGCCCCTGTGCTCAGGTGAGACCCCACCTGCAGAGCTGCCCCAGCCCTGGGCTCCAACAGCACAAGGACGTGGAGCTGCTGGAGCCAGTGCAGAGGAGGCCACGGAGATGCTGCAGGGCTGGAGCCCCTCTGCTCTGGAGCCAGGCTGGCACAGCTGGGGCTGCTCCCCTGCACAAGAGAAGGCTCCAGGGAGAGCTCAGAGCCCCTGGCAGGGCCTGAAGGGGCTCCAGGAGAGCTGCACAGGGACTGGGGACAAGGCATGCAGGGACAGGACACAGGCAATGGCTTCCAGTGCCAGAGGGCAGGGCTGGATGGGATATTGGGAAGGAATTGCTGGCTGGGAGGGTGGGCAGGCCCTGGCACAGGGTGCCTAGAGCAGCTGGGGCTGCCCCTGGATCCCTGGCAGTGTGCAAGGTCAGGCTGGAGCAACCTGGTTTGGTGGAAGGCTTCCCTGCCCATGGCAGGCAGATGAAATGACAGGATTTTTAAGATCCCTTTCAATGCAAATCATTCTGGGATTCCATGCTGTGTACTCCACAGAGCAAGGCTGGCATCTTCTAAGCAGAGGGCTGCTGGGCAGGTAGGACAGGAGAGCAGCAGCAGCACACATCCCCAGTCTGGGATACAAAGTGCAGCACCCACCCCACTAATCAGCTCCATGAAGGGAACTCTCCTTGTGCCTGCCCTTCCATGCCCATGCAGGATGAGGGATGAGGGATGCAGGTCCAGCACCTGAGTGAGTCACAGAGCAGTGGATGCCTGAGGGATGAGGGGGAGCTGGAGCTGTGCTGGCTCTAGGGGCCCCCTGCCACAGCCTTGCCCAGCAGTCCCTACCCATCATATGACCTTCCCAAGCACCGCATGTGACTGGGCCAGGCACGCTGGAAAAGACCGGGCAGAGCGGAGGGGAGACACTGGAGAGGGGGAGGGCAGCACAGCTAGAGAGGATTAATAAGCTGGACAGATAGGGAAAACTTTGAAAGAGGAGGCTGTTGTCAAAGTTGTTGCAATAGCAAACAGGGAAGTAGCTGGATGACTGGAAAACAGCCATGGAGTAAGCTAGGAGGGAGGTATGACATCAGAGGTGACATTTGGGATGAAAGTTGTTTGCGTCTTGTGGAGAGGAAAACACTCCAATCGTCAGAGCTGGAAAGATCATAAGCTTAGGAAGAATCTCTAACCATAAGAATAGTAAGGAATGACCACAAAAGCCACGTACTGAGCTGAAAAATGAAGATGCTGCAATAATTGCTACAGATCAAAGTTTAGATGCTCAGGGCTGTCATTTCTTGCTGTGCCATGAACAGAAAACAGTCTGCTGGCCAAAACTTTGGCACAGGTTGTGTTAACAGGTATCATTCAAGCTCATCTCCCAAATGACCAGAACTCTGCAAAGCCATGTCCTGTGTGTAAGGATGCTCCTGTCCCAGGTCCCTGCATGCTTTGTCAGACAGCAGGGAAGTGGAGAAACCCCTAGAAGAGAAAAGTGAATTTATCAGCAGATCCAGAGGAGCTCTTGAGCAGGGCAGCTGCCAAAACAGCCGACAGAGTTATAGAATCATGGAATCATTTAAGGGTGGAAAATATCTCTAAGGTGATTGAGTCCAACTGCCAACCCAGCACTGCCACATCAATAATCATGACTGTAACAGAGGAGAGGAGGAGGAGGAGGAGGAGGAGGATTCTTTGATCTATTTTCTTTAGGAGAAGCAGTGTAACAAAGAGAGTTTGAGGCTCTGTTTCACAGTACAGGGAACACTCAGCTTTAGAAATGTTGACAGGATCCACAGATCAAGAGAAATTGAGGCTGGAAAGGGCCAGAGGAGGGCTCTCAGAGCAACCCCCCAGCAGCACAAGGCAGAGTCAGACAGAGCTGGCTGCCTAGGATATTGTCTCTGGCCCACCTGCTTCAGGGTTCAACCATTCTCATTTCTTTAAACGAATTCCCCATAGTTTAATTTGTGACTAAATTGTGGGCAATATCCCTGATTCCAGGGATAATTTAGGTTTCATTAATCAAAAGCACATTTAAAGCAGTATTTTTTGGTTATGAGCTAGATAGGTTAGGGCAACTATAAACCCAGGATGTAATTTATCCTAGAAAGTGTTTGTGACCAGGGACTTACATAATGCCTTTATTCACTCCTCACAGAGATTGGCCATTCCTGTCCATTAAAGCAAAGAGCAAGCAACCATAGACCTGCGTAAATGGGTTTGCTGTCAAAAACTGCACTGAATAAACACAAACTTTAGCTACAAGGTTATTTAATCACACACGAGGTTTGTTTTCCCAGTGATTCCCTCCTAGCTGAGTGTTTGCGGGGTGACTGAACCTGTAGCTCTGAGCAATATGCGAAAAAAGTTGAGTATTAAGACAACATCACCGATTGCTGTGGTTTGCTGGTTTTTTTTGTTGTTTTGACTATTATCCTGTCAGGCAGGTCACCAGCAGCTGTGGCTGCTGCGTCACACTTCAGCAGCGGTGATGGTGAGGACAGATATTCGCCTGTCCTGACGCTGAGCTCCCCAGCTCTTTCCTCACCCTTGCTCTCGGTACAGCATACACATGACATAAATTGTTTAAATAGGATGTGCAGCTACTCTCTCCTTGCAAAGAATTGCCTGTGTTTTAGGAGGACGCATAAGGGATCAAAAGTGTTTTGTTTGTTCATGTTTTAGATTATACACTCATGATGAGTTATATATGTACGTACAGACAATGCACATAAATATATGCATATAAATAACTTATCTGCTGAAGTAAGGATCTTCTGGCTCCCTATGGAAACATCTCTTCTTGAAAGTCACAGGGTGGAATGCACAACATAATTGAGCGCTCCAAGTGACCAAGACAGACTTACTGATGCAGAGAAAATCTTTGATGGTCAGTCCATCTTTTGGAGGTGCATTTGCCCCTCTTCCATGGAGTGACTCAATAAGGGGCAATGGCTTCCCACTGCCAGAGAGCAGGGATAGACGGGATACTGAGAAGGAATTCTCTGTGAGGGTGAGGAGGCCGTGGCACAGGGTGCCCAGAGCAACTGTGGCTGTCTCATCCCTGGCAGCATCCAAGGCCGGGTTGGACAGGGCTGGGAGTAACCTGGGATGGTGGAAGGTGTCCCTGCTCATGGCAGGGGTGGAACTGGATGACCTTTCAAGTCCCGTGCAACCCAAACCACTCCGTGATTCTGTGATTCTATGATCTTGCTCCTATGACTCACTGCCTGGGTCAGTAGATTTTAGGATGCTTATGGAGAGCCCTTTAGCTGGAGAATTTGCCTCCCATGTGTTCAAGTGCTGCTGTTTTGCTGAATGTGGGAGGAAAAGGCAAACAGTGGGGGTGAGCTATGCTACTGGAGGAACCATGCATCTGGGACAAGGAGGGCAGGAGACCGTAGGCTGGTAGGCAGAGAGGATTTCACATAAAAAAGGTGCAAGCGGCTGTCTGATGGTTGGAAAGCCTCAGAGTTTGCAGCATTCAAGCTGTTTTCAATTTAAAATGTCTTTGTCTTCAAGATTTTCTGCTTAAACATTAGGACAAGGAACCATTTGTGTGCAATTTCATGAATGACAGTTTAATATCCCCGCATAACCCTTGCACTCCAAAAGCTGTGTCTCTAAGAGAAATGCCAAGATATCTACAAAAAGGTTTAAGGAATTGGCTTCCATTTCTATGCAAAGAACAGGTCAGGTCCTCTCCTGTAGAAGAGCAGATACAAGGGGTGTTTTAGCAAGCTGGAGTTAAGGTTAGTTAGTCACCCTCAGTGTTTCTGTGTGTTACAGAGGGTTTAGCACAGCCCCTCCCACGGCTTTTAGAAGCCCCTCTGTCAGAAGTGACAGCCCCAAGTTGTGTGCTTGAGCTGAGTGTCAGGCTGGAAGGTGAGCAGGAAGGTCCCCTGGCTGGAAATGAACTCCATGTGGTTTCAGAGCTGACACAAAGACATAACCCCAGACAGTGAAAACAGAAATCCAGCCAGTCTTGAAGCTCTCCTGTCCCTCTGGCCAGGAGGGATGATGACCGTCAGGGACATTGGCTAATTGTCACATTTGGCTCCCAGTAGCACTGATAAGGCCACCTGTTTACTCACAGCTAAAGACACAAAAGGACTTATGTGAGGTAACACTTCTGTACCTGAACACTCCCCACTGCCTGCTGGGCCCTTCCACGGCAGGATAAGGGGTACAGCCCTGTTCCAGCCACAGGAGCACAGCCAGAGGACAGAATCATGGGATCAGTGAATGGTTTGGGTTGGAAGGGACTTAAAACTCATCCAGTTCCACCCCTGCCATGGACACAAACACCTTCCACTATCCCAGGCTGGTACAAGCCCTGTCCAACCTAGCCAGGGTTGAGGCAGCCACAGCTTCTCTGGGCAACCTGAGCAAAAGCCTTCCCACCCTGACAGCCAAGAATTCCTTCCCATCTATCCCTGCCCTTTGGGTGGGGGAAGCCATTCCCTGTGTCCTGTCCCTCCGGCTCTTGCCCCAAGACTCTCTCCCAGCTCTCCTGGAGCCCCTTCAGAAGGCTCTGCTTTGGAGCCTTCCCTTGTGCAGGTGAGCACCCCAAGCTCTGAGATCAAGTCTTGTGGATTTGAGGTTCCAGTACAATTAGCAAGCAGCTGATTCCGACACACGAGTTTTCAAGAATGCAATTTTGGACTTACCTGCCCGAATTTTCTTTTTAGGATCCAAAAGCTGTCTTGGAGTCAGCTCATACAACCCAAATATCCCAGACAGGTGGTGCAGTGGGGGAATCATGAAACCCCAACTGGGGCACAAGCTCAGCTGCCTCAGCCCTGATCCCAGCACCAGGTATGTGCTAGGCTGCCCACGAGAGCCATTGTCAAGTTCTCAACAAAGCTGAGAACATGCATCTCAGGGAATGGGCACGGCCCCGAGGCTGCCAGAGCTCCGGGAGAGTTTGGACACTGCTCCAGGGATCCACAGTATGGGATTGTTGGGGTGTCTGTGCAGGGCCAGCAGCTGGACTCCATGACCCTGGTGAGCCTTTTCCAGCTCAGGATATTCTGTGATTCTGTGCTGCCCTTGCACCACTGCACACCCTTAGCAGTTGAGCAAAACAGTTCCACCTGTAGGGAAACAGAAAATGTATTTATTTTGGGTTTAATTGATGAACCCAGGTGATAATGCCCACCATGTATCAAGTACTTGTGTTTTACCTCTCCTCCAGCTTTTCTTCTTTTTTTTTTCCCTCCTTGTTTTTGTGCTCTGCTGACAGGCAGTTTGTATAAAGGTGTTTCCCATGGAAAGACCGGGTTTCAGCACCAGCAGAAAACTGAGGGAGGTGCAGAGGGACAGGCAGAAAGGATGAAGAAGAGCTGCATTCAGGTGTATTCAGAGAGGGGATTCCCATAGCAGGGTGGGTAAGGCTGTGGAAGGGTTTGAGGACCTCAGCTTTAGCCAGCTTTAATTTATTATACCTGGAAACTTAATGCTACATATTGTTCCCCAGAGAAGCTGTGGCTGCACCTGGGTTCCTGGAAGTCCAAGCCAGGCTGGATGAGGCTTGGACCAATCTGGAAGGTGGAAGGTGTCCCTGCCCACGGCAGGGGGTGGGATGAGATGCTCTTTAAGGTTCCTTCCAAACCATTCTGCAATTCTACAATAAAGAGAAGAAATATTATTTGCCCACACCTTGGCATGTTTCACTCTTTGAGATCCGTGCCTGAAAGTTGCTTTGAGACTTTGTAAAGAGCTTCCATAAAACCAAAGAAAAAAGCACATTTAAAGACAGGTAACTGGAGAGGGGCAGTGACAACTAGAGTTCTTACAGTTTTCAGCCATGTAAATATTTGTGGTAGCTCAGATATTTTACCATTCCATCCTGGGTTAAATCCTAGATGCAGAGCTTTGGGGCTTTTTAGTCCTAAACAAGAGATCCAGAAATAGCCTCCTGCTCACAGGATCTACATGATCTACACGGGCAGCAAGTTCTTCCTCTTCTTATTTCTAAATTCAGAGTTTAACCCAGACTTTTATGCTCGGGAGATGCCTGCACACCTCTCAGGAATATTCCACTTCTCTTTTTCACCCACTCCATCACTTTTTTCTCAATGAGACTTTTGCTGCAGCTGGGCATCACTTTCAGGAAACATTTTGCTTTTATTGAGCTGCTTTCCATGTAGTTCTAGTCGAAAATGCTGCCTCAAATGGGAAAGAAAAATATTTTCTAAGTCAGTCTGTGATTATTTTATAACAGTGCAGTAAATATCAGTTCAGGTTTATAAATCCGAATTTGACAGAATCTCTTAGTTCTGGTCTCCTGGACACCTCTGTGAGCAATGTGCTGCTCTACTCCCATCCTGAGCTGCCATCTAATGGTGAACACGGTGGTGGCTGCTGGGATGAGAGTCAGACACGATTATCCTAAAAGGCCTTTTCCAAATTAACAATTCTGTCCTCTCAGGTGGGGGGGTTGGATTCTGTTCCCCGAGAACAAGGGACAGGACAAGAGGGGATGTTCAGGTTGAACACCAGGAGGAATTTCCTCATGGAAAGGACTTGGAAGGAGCTGTCCAGGGCGGTCTGGAGTCCCCATCCCTGGGGTGTCCGAGCAAGACCTGGATGTGGCACTGAGAGCTCGAGGCTGGTGACAAGGTGGGAATGGGGCACAGGTTGGACTCGATGGTCTCAGAAGTATTTTCCAACCTGGATGATCCTGATTGACAGAATATCCTGAGCGGGAAAGCACCCACAAGGACCATCGAGTCCAGTTGCCCAACAATTCCCCCTGAGCATCCCTGGAGCAGTGTCCAAACTCTCCTGGAGCTCTGGCAGCCTCAGGCCGTGCCCATTCCCTGGGGAGCCTGGGCAGTGCCCAGCACCCTCTGGGGGAAGCACCTTTCCTGAAATCCAACCCAAACCTCCCTGGCACAGCTCCAGCCATTCCCTGGGTGCTGTCAGTGAGAAGAGATCAGCGTCCGATCTTCCTCTTCCCTCACAAATTTTAACTGCGATGAGTCTCCTCTTCCTCCAGCTAAACAGACCAAGTCCCCTCAGCCACCGCTCATACGGCTCCCCCTCGAGGCTCTTCACCATTTCCGTAGCCACTCTTTTGGCGATAATAGCTTAATATTTATCTAATACTGCACTGCCCAACACTGCTCGCAACGTTCAAACTGAGCCCGCACCAGCGGGGGCAATCCCCTCCCTTGGGCGGCTGGTGGCGCTATGCCAGATGCACGCTGATTTCCTCACTAAAAGCACCTGAGGGTGATATACCGCGATATATTTCCCCACGGCAGTGTGAATACCGCGACGTCTTTCCCCATCGCAGGCTTTATTCACGAGGATTTCGAGAGGACCGCCCTGCGCACACCCCGCCCTCACGGCGGGAGCTGTCCGCCATGTTGGGGGCGGAGCGCTCGCGGGGCCGGCCCCCCCGGCCGGAAATCTCGCGAGACGTGCGCGCGCTGGCGGCGCGCCCCGCCCTTCCCCTTCCTCTGCGGCCGCCGCCCCGAGGTGAGCAGCCATGGCCGGCCCGGTCCCGCGGTATCCACCGCCATCCGCCCCCATCCCGCCCCATCCCCGCCGGCACCAGCATCCTGGGCACCGGGATAGCTGCGACATGCCCCGCGCCCGCGGTATTCCCCGGGATGGCGCGCGGGAGGGTTGGTGCGGGTGCGGGGAAGGGGCAGGCCTGAGAAAATTCATGGCTGCGATGATGACTTTCTTAGGACACCTTTGGATGTAACTGTGAAAAGAACGCATGATTCTGAGCAGCTGCGGCGGTAAGGGGAGCAGTCCAGGTCCTGCGTGCGAGTATTGGAGGTTTAATGTGTTTTAATTGGTGTTTTTCAGCTGAGCTCTCAAGATGGTGCGCTACTCCCTGGATCCGGAGAACCCCACGAAATGTGAGTTGCTGTTTTAGGAGAGTTCGTGTGGGATTTCACGGAAGCCAGTGAGGTTTTTGGTCCTAAAACTTGGTCTTTTTTTCTCTCTTGCAGCATGCAAGTCACGGGGATCTAACCTGCGTGTGCACTTTAAGGTAAAGAGTGCGTGATTAGCAGAAATTGCAAATTAATTTGCTGTTTTGCTTGTTTTCTTGTTAGTTTTTGTTACTATTTTTTAAAAGAAGCCCAGACTGGCTTGGATTGAAAGGGATTTTAAGGATAATCTCTTTTCACCCTCTGCCGTGAACTGAACTGCCGTCCAGCCTGGCACTGGAAATTTGGGGGGATCCAGGGGCAGCCACAGCTGCTCTGGGCACCCTGTGCCAGGACCTCCCCTCCCTCACAGCCAGCAATTCCTTCCCAATATCCCGTCTAAGCCCTCTTTTTAAGGAAGTATCTTTTACTCTTTAATCATTAAAGAGTTGCTGATGGCTGCTTGTAATGGTCTCCATCCACAAAAAAAAAAAACAAAAAATAGGAGTCTGGTTACTAAAATTGTCCTTGTCTAATTCAGATAACAAAATTCAGCAGCAAAACAGTCACAGTGAATTTCTCAAGACACTAAGCTTGTGTTTGGTGTGAAATTTGTCTCACTTCTCATAATCTTTTGGGCTATGTGCTGTTTAGCACAAAGACCTCAGTTCCTTTGGAAAAGGCTTAGGTGCAGAGGAGAATGCAGAAATGTTACTTAATCGCAAAACCAGAACTCAGCGGATCATTTTCTGCTTTGTGTAATAGTTTTCACTTTGGTTTCCTTTTTGTATTATGAGCAGGTAGGATTATAGTTAGAGCTGGCTTACACAATAAGTAAATGCTGTTTAGAAGACTGATCTTTTATCCCTAATTTTTATTTCTGAGCCTTTTCTTTGACAATTCCTTCAGAGAAAATAACATCGTTAACAATTGTCCCAGTGTTTCTTCATCGATTCCTGTGAGGTGCTGTATTTGACATTTTAGTAAGAATTTATACATCCAGGTTTAGCTCTTTTAGATGAGTGGCCAAAGAAGAGCTATGAAATGTATAAGTACTTAAATTACAATTTTATTAAGAGTTAAAAATTTCCTTGTTGGATTTAAAACAAAACAAATTCAGTAGTGGCAGTCATAGCAAGGGTTAGAAAAGTAGGTAACAAAGGAAAAAATGGTTAATTGTTTTGCATTCCTCAGCTTGGGTCTCTTTGGGTAAGTGCACCCTTTGCAGCCAAAATAACAGCACAGGGAGGACAGAGGAGTGGTTGTGCTCATGCTGTCTCTTGGGAAGGTTTGTTCAGACCATCTTTTCTGTGCCTTGTGTTGGCAGAACACCCGAGAGACCGCGCAGGCCATCAAGGGCATGCACATCCGCAAGGCCACCAAGTACCTGAAGGATGTCACCCTGAAGAAGCAGTGTGTCCCCTTCCGGCGCTACAACGGCGGCGTGGGAAGGTGTGCCCAGGTGAGCTCCTGGGGAGCCTGGCAAGGGGCTTGGTGTGGTGCTGTAGAGATGGCGTGGATGCAGTCTGTCATTGCTGGTGGTAGACTTGCATTAAAACGGAAAAACACAGGGTGGTTTGCGTTGGAAGGAACCCCAGAGCTCATCTCACTCCAGTTCCCTGCCAGGGGCAAGGACACCTTCCACCAGATCTCAAGAGGGAGAGAAGAGTGCCTGTTAATTCCAGAAGATGCATCTACTTGGTGTGTCTGCATCTAGTTGGCAGCATCAAGTCAAGGGATTAAATCTTGTTGGGTTTGTTTGATGCACAGCAAAATAGAGCAGGTTATAATCCATTCTAATTGTAAAGTGTGGGATCCTCAGCACAGGAAGGATATTGACCTGTTAGAGCAGGTCCAGAGGAGGCCACGGAGATGCTGGAGGGCTGGAGCCCCTCTGCTCTGGAGCCAGGCTGGCACAGCTGGGGCTGCTCCCCTGCACAAGAGAAGGCTCCAGGGAGAGCTCAGAGCCCCTGGCAGGGCCTGAAGGGGCTCCAGGAGAGCTGCACAGGGACTGGGGACAAGGCATGCAGGGACAGGACACAGGCAATGGCTTCCAGTGCCAGAGGGCAGGGCTGGATGGGATATTGGGAAGGAATTGCTGGCTGGGAGGGTGGGCAGGCCCTGGCACAGGGTGCCCAGAGCAGCTGTGGCTGTCCCTGGATCCCTGGAGTGTCCAAGGCCAGGCTGGACTTAACTGAGGGCCTAACTGAGATTGAGTTGGACCAGGCCAAAAGCAGGACTCCCATTGTTGTTCTCTCTTTCCAGGCCAAGCAGTGGGGCTGGACACAGGGCCGCTGGCCCAAGAAGAGCGCAGAGTTCTTGCTGCACATGCTGAAGAATGCAGAGAGCAACGCTGAGCTCAAGGTGGGTGTTACTGAGCACAAAGTGGTGGTGTCGTGCTCTCTGCCCAGCTCCCACACGTGTCATTGACCTGGAGAGCATCTTGCTGCCTGCTTTGTCCACAAAACTGAATTCTGTGGGGGCTTTGGTGTGGCTCCCTGTTTAAAGCAGGCTTTGTGAGTTGTTCAAGTTAAAATGGAAACAACAGTTTTTCACAGGGAAAAAGGAAATAAAAAATTTTTCACAAAAAGTAGCTGTTCAGATCTCAAATCTTTAGACTCTTGATTGGCTGCTATCTTTGTTACAGTGCTTAGTTTGGAAGTTTTGTTGGCAGTGTTATAAGTGACCACCTATTTTTGAGTAACTGCAAAATAACCATAGACAATGAGCCATCAGCATAATTTTAAATTATTTGTGATTTTAAATGGCAGTTGCTGTGGTAAGTCCTCATCTCTATGACACTGCCAGGCTCAACAGTTCCATTGGTAAATCCTTGGAAAACTCTCAGCTCATGGCACCACCAAGCCTGGCTGCTTCAATGACCAGCAGTGGTGTCTGAGGTGATTGCTCACATTTTTGCTGCAGAGGTGCATAATTTAAAGACAGAAATGGGTCACAGGTTTTGTTCCTTGTCAGGGTCTCGATGTGGATTCCCTGGTCATCGAGCACATCCAGGTGAACAAGGCTCCCAAGATGCGCCGGCGCACGTACCGGGCCCATGGCAGGATCAACCCCTACATGAGCTCCCCGTGCCACATCGAGATGATCCTCACCGAGAAGGAGCAGATCGTGCCCAAGCCAGAGGAGGAAGTTGCCCAAAAGAAAAAGGTACCACGTGTCAATGTGCTCTGTTCCTGTAGTGCTGTCGGGAGAGCCGAGGGTCTGACACAGAGAGGGTTGCTGTGATGACTATCTTAGGACACCTTTGGAATGACCATGAAAAAAATAAGCTTTCTTCTGAGCAACCCCGTTTTTTAATTTTCAGCACAAGTTTTAAGCATTTGAGAATCCTAAGAACCATTTTTAAATTGCACAGAGGGTTGGTTCTTTGCTCCCTAAAATCAACTACAGTGTTCCCAGACTGTTGGCAATAAAATAAGTAGAATAGTAGAATTTAGAGCCTGCAAGTTATGTAATGCTTGTATGGATTCCTGTTTATGTGCGGGTGTGATGAGTGTATCATTTGTGAGGGAGTTCCTAACAGTTCTCAGCTCTTCTAAAAGATAACTTTTGGATGTTTTGGGAAGTCTCATTTCACCATTTTCTTCTTTCTGTGTTTGCTTCCCAGATCTCCCAGAAGAAGCTGAAGAAGCAAAAGCTAATGGCTCGGGAGTAAATCGATGTGGACGGATGTACATAAATAAAATTCTAAAATTTGGACTGATTGTGTTGTTCTGACTCGGTGTTGCTGTGGGACAGGGGCAGTGATTATTGAAGAATCATAGAGTGGTTTGGGTGGGATGGGATTTTGAAGGGCATCCAGTGCAACTGCTGATTCGGCAGGGACACCTTCCACTATCCCAGGCTGCTCCAATCCCATCCAGCCTGGCCTTGGACACTCCAGGGATCCAGGGGCAGCCCCAGCTACTCTGGGCACCCTGTGCCAGGGCCTGCCCACCCTCCCAGCCAGCAATTCCTTCCCAATATCGGATCTTCAAGCGGATGGCTGCCGGCGCCATCCCACAGCTCCCCCAATCCGGGATAATCGGGAATCCCGTCCGGGTCCCTGCTCCCGCCGCTGGGGGCGGGGCCTAGAGCGTCACGTGATGCGCGCTGCCGCCTGCCATTGGCCGGAAGCGCCGCCCCGGAAGCGCGGGGCCGTTCCGGTGCGGGCGCAGGTGAGTGCGGAGCGTCGGGAGCACCGGGAGCACCGGGAGCTGGGAATGATCCCTTCCCCACATCCCCCCTCGCCCTGCCCCCCACACCCCGCCGCGTTCCGTTCCGCCCCGCTCCGCCCGCGCCCGGCGGCACCGGTAACCGTCAGCCCTCGCTACCGGCCCCAACAGCCCTCGGGGAGCACAACGGCAGCGCCTGCCGTAACGCCGCCCTCGTAGGCTGGCTCGGCCTTTGTGGAAAACGGGCACAGCCCGGCGGTTTCGCTCATCTAGCGTTTTCCGGCCGCTGGGATCAAAGCCGTGCCGTGCCGAGGTTTGCTGGCCCCGCACAGAGAGCAAACCCCCGGTACTGTCCGAACACCTCCTCACTCTTCTCTTTTCCCTTCTTTTCTTTGCTGACCAGGTGGCGGAGCATCACCAGGTGGCCGAAGGAATTGATCAGGACGGTGTTTGACCCTGATTCCGGGGATCGCTGGTGCATCAGGCGGAGGTGCGGATGTTTTTTGATTTTTTGGTCGGGAATCTTGACACGAAGCGGCTGCAGAAGCAACACGTGCTTTTACCTGGGGGGGAGCACGGAGGGACAGGACACAGGGAATGGCTTCCAGTGCCACAGGGAAGGGCTGGATGGGATATTGGGAAGGAATTGCTGCCTGGGAGGGTGGGCAGGCCCTGGCACAGGGTGCCTCTGGATCCCTGGCAGTGTCCAAGGTAAGGCTGGACAAGGCTTGGAGCACCCTGGGACAGTGGAAGGTGTCCCATGGCAGGGAAAAGAAGGTAATTATTTTTAAGCTCCCTTCCAGGCTAAATAATTCCACAATTCGTTAATGATTCTACAGCCTGGGGTGTTCCCTGCAGCCCCTTTCCAGAGCTGCTGGATGAATCACGTTTCGCTGGAAGTTTAATATTTAGGAAGTTCTGATGGAGACAGTATATGAAAGATTTTTTTCTAAAGGATTAACTCGTTTGTGTTGTCTCAAATAAGATTCCTCTCTGATTTAAACTATATTTGTGTATTTGAATCAGCCAGAACAGAGCCTGGAAGCAGTTAGCTGGAAACTGATTCTCTGTTTTTCCACAGGGCTAAAAATCTTTAGGATAGGATTAAAAAAAAGAAAAAGCAAAACTGGTCCCTAGTGAAGTGTACCCATCTGCCTCTTTATTCTCCACTTGGAAAGCTTTTGTTTTTCTTCTTGGTGAGAGAATTGAGATGTCAGCAGCATGGAGAGGGGGACTGTGAAGGGCAAAGTCGTGTGGCAGCAGAGTGTGTCTAATATATTGCTCGTCAGCACTGGCACTGGTCTAGTCCTAATTAACTGCTTCCTCTCCCAGCTGGACCTCTCTGCCCTTGTTTTTTTTGCTTTTCTGCTTTTTTTTAAAATTTTTTTTTTTAAATTATAGACTCCAAGGTGCAAATTTTGAAGACTTGTGGGGTTTCAGAGAGAGGGCATGGTTCATTTTCTAATAGTTCATTGTATGGGGTTGGTGTGGGCAGGAGTAAGAAAGTAACCCATGTTCTAATTCTCTCAAATTCCAATTGGATTTTTTTCCGCTTTCCCACTGTCCTGCCCTTCAGTGGTGGCAACCCATTGGATGGATTGGTTTTCTGCTGTCTAATCTCTCCTTAAATAAAAATGGATTGAGTAAAACAAACTCTTTGGACTCTTAATATAGCATGAATTTGGCTAACATTGGCAGCTTGCTGCTTAAACTGTTTTTGTGTGGTTTAAGCAAAAACTCTTATTTCCTGAATTTGATTTTCTTATTTGCATCTCTAGAACTGATGAATTAACAGAAAATTTGTTTGGTTTTCTTGTTAAAATGCCAAAAACGTTCCCTTAGTTGGGGGCTTTATTACACTGGAACAAACAGCATTATTGAAATTTTAGCATCTAGTTTATAATTAAAGCATGATTTATGTTTGAATATCGAACACAGTTTTTGTTTACTGTGTAAATACTATTTTCTCAGCTTGTGCCATACAAATGCTGGCACCCATAGGTGTTTTTCCCCCCCTTCACCATCTCTGTCCCAGCACAGGAGGGAGCCATGGTGTGCATTCCCTGCATTGTGATTCCCATTCTGCTCTGGGTCTACAAGAAGTTCTTGGAGCCCTACCTCTACCCCGTGATCGCGCCCTTCATCAAGCGCCTCTGGCCCAAAAAGGCTGTGCAGGACTCACCAGACGCCAAGCAGGGCTCAGAAGACAGCGCTGGGAATGCTCAGGGACCTGAAGCCGCCAAAAGAGACCAGGAGGATGGATCTGGAAACCACAAAGTAAGATTAATTCACCCAGGAGTTAATTCAGCCAGCTCTGGGATGAGCCACCCAGTGGCAGCTCAGGACAGGCACCACAGGAGGGTGAATAGTTGGGTGTTTTTACAGATATTTTTGTGGCTGTTTTCTTAGAAAATTTGCCACTACTGTGCCAGCTAGAAATAGTTGCTTCAAGACAGCTTCTGGTCTTGGAAGAATAGGATTTGTGCCTGTATCCTGAAATAGCTTAATTAATTTATTTTTTTTTTTAACACAACTGGCTGTTTTCTTAGAGAAGAAAAAAGTCAAATATTTGGTAAATCACAGCAGATGCATGAAGCAGAAATTAAAAACAGCCCCTTTCTTCACTCATAATGGGAAAGGATGCTTAATGCATATAAATTATGATTTTATTATTTATCTTCTCCACAATGCAAGGACTTGTAAATGTTGTCACTGCCTTCATTTTTCCCTTCCCACTGCAGCAATAATTATTTGTAAATCTATAGACACCACCACTTTTGGTTCTGGCTCCATATTTCTTCATAGATCTTTACTGACCTTGCTTCTAAAAGCCATTTTTGTCACCAGCTGTTCCTGTTTTAGGTGTTAAGTTCTAATTTAACATCTTATTAATGACACTATTTTTTATTTGCAGTCTGAAAGCAATGGCATTGCAAATGGAAGTGCTTCAAAGAGATCCACAGCTGTTTATGACAAGAAAACAGCTTAAAGGAGTTAATTCCTACAGATTTTATTCCCTCATGTCCAGTATGAACTGCTGATATTCCTCTCACTTTGAGACATTTTTCTTTGCACATTTTAGCTGAATAAAAAACTTTATTGCTTGCAGGAGAGAGTTTCTTTTGCCACTAAAATGGCTGGCTCATTTGTTTATTTAAAATATTCTCGCTGAAACTACTTTTCATCTACCATCTGTTTGGTGTGATTAGAGTTTAGGTTAAATAACATAAAAATAAATCTATTTATGGAAGGTAAATGTATTTTAGCATCTTGATGTCACTAAGTGCTGGTGCAATAATTGAGGCTTTCTCGTAAAGGCTTTATCTGTTCTTGGTGAAGAACTGTGGACTGCGTTGTGACAACAAAAGCTCATGATTTTTCTATGAAGAATTTAGATTTTCATGTCAAATCTATAGATGAGCTAAAGGAGTAATGCTACTTACAGAATTTACTTAGATTACTAAAAGCAGAAAGTCTTGATGTGATACTTCCCTTGATTATTTTCCTTGAAATATTATGCCTTTTTTCCTGAAGAAGAGTAGCAGAGGCATGATGCGAGAGGATGTTGCTTTATGTTCTGTTGTAGTAATTTAAAATGGTGCAGTTCTGGCTTTAAAAACAAAAACAAAAAAAACCCCAATGTCCAAATAAAACTTCTTTACCATGCTTGTGGAATTTTGGTTATAATAAACCCAGATTTTACTTAAAAGTAAGTCGCTTCATGCAGTTATTACACAGAATCACAGAATTCTTAGTGTTCAGAGCTATAAACACTTGGTGACAAAATCTTTGAAAACCTGGAGACAAGCCCCAGGCAGAAGGAAGTTCTAAAATAACTGAGGTCATGATAAAGTGAACTGGGCAAGCTTTGACTCCTCCTAGGAAGATGGATTCAGCTGCATCCCAACTGTGAAAAGTTTTTTTTAAGTGTCCCTCTGCTTAGTAAGGTGGTAGAAGTGGCAATTCCTGCTTCTTCCTGTCTGCCAAACCAGAGAAGTCTTTGAAAGATTCAAAATGAAACCATTCCAGCAGTTTTGGATTGTTCTTTATGATTTGACTTCCCCAAAATCCTCCCTCAGGCAGGCCTAAAAATGCACCTTTGTTATACAGGCAGTCCTTGAACTGTCACTGTGGTCCAGTCTTGCTGTGACTGTGATTTCTCTCACCAGTTAATTACTTACTCTGGTATCTAATTTTGCCCAGTGCCCCTGGTGAGGTGCCTCATTTCCTGCAAATGCCTGGTTTGGTCAGATGTGGTGTGAATTAATCTGCAGCCTTCACAGATGTGTCCCTGTAGCCACAGCCGTGACTTTGCAGTGAGCTCAGACACCTCCATGTGAGACCTTGATTAATGCTGCTTGCTCTTCTCTAACACCCGAGTTTGGAATTGCTCTTTAATCAGCTCTTACCTCATCTTTGGAACATAATCCCCCATTGGATCGGTGTATCACAGCTTCCTCCTGGATCACTGAATTCCGGGATCATTTAGGTTGGAAAAGCAGAGAGTCCAAGCTGTGCCCAATCCCCACCTTGCCACCAGCCCAGAGCACTGAGTGCCAGCTCCAGGAATTCCTGGGACATCTCCAGGGATGGGGACTCACATCCCTGGGACCATCCTTTCCATGGGGAAATTCCTGCTGCTGTCCACCCTGAGCCTCCCCAGCCCAGCCTGAGGCCGTTCCCTCTCCTCCTGTCCCTGTTCCCTGGGATAAGATCCCAAATCCCCCCGGCTGTCCCCTCCTGGCAGGGAGTTGTGCAGAGCCACAAGATCCCCCCTGAGCCTCCTTTTCTCCAGGCTGAGCCCCTTTCCAGCTCCCTCAGCCCCTCCTGGGGCTCCAGCCCCTTCCCAGCTCCGTTCCCTGCCCTGGACACGCTCCAGCCCCTCAGGGTCTCTCTTGTCCTGAAGGACCCAAAACTGGACACAGGACTGGAGATGCCTCAGTCGTGCCCAGTCCAAGCTGCAGCTCTACAGCAAAGCAAGAATACCCATTCTGCCATTCTGAGCATTGTTGAAGAAACTGTTCACTCCATGCTGTTTTAATATGCTGGGCACCTCATAAACAAGCCATAGAGTGTGTCCACCCCTAAACAGCTGAGAACACAACAAAAAGTAGAGCAAGAGCTGTAACAGGGCTCCTTTAATCTGTAAATGTATTCAGTCAATTTATGAAGTCTCCATAATAAATTTTTGTTTAGTTATTTAGGATATTATTACAGAAGAAAACGCACTGAACAATAACATAGAAAATAAAGTGTATAGTAAATTAGACTGCAGGCTGCACCAGGCTTCCAGCTGTGTGCCAGCACCATATTTAAACACCAGGCCATCTGAAAAAAATGCAAAAACAAAACCAGGCAGATAATGCAAGCAAGAATACACATTTATGGTCTCTGGAATGGTGTTCCACTGCTTTTATTAGCTGCAGTTAAACCCTAAAGTGAGCAATCTACATCACAAAACTTTCTGTATGAGGCACTTCACTGGAATCCTGTCAGGAGATTTGTGTTATAACTCTTCTGCCCCTATTCTTTTTCAAGAATAGGTCAGTAATCCTGTTGTGTTGTGAATAGTCAAATAAAAATCAAATGAAAGCAATGGTCCAAGTCTGGGCCAGAGTTGATGAGATCATCTGCTGGGATGCAGAGGAGTGCACTAAGCTTTCTTTAAGAAAAATAAGCAGGGAGAAATTAAGGAAATCCTCATGTGAGGGAATAATAATGATCAAGTGAGTTGAATTTAACTGTGAAAATTCCCATGTGCTCATTACTCATTGAAAACAAGATTTTCAAAAGGTTTAAGCACCTGATGGTGGCACATGGACATCTACCAGGATTTCCTATACCAAACAGCAGCTTCATTTACACTGAAGACTTTTAGAAAATTTCAGAGTTTAGGGGGCCAAAGTACTGCAAATCTAGTCCTAAGTTCTGCAGCATTAAACCTGTCTGGCTTTATTTAAATACTATTGAGGAAAGATCAATAAATCAACATATGAAAAAACATCATTCAAATTTCAAGTATTTTTTCTTAATGGGAAGGTCTTAATGGGATGTGGTACCTTGGAACATTATTCCTGAAAGAACAGTGGCTTCAGAGGTTGCAGGTAAAGGAAATGAAGAGAAATTTAATTTATACTTAGATTAACTAAAACCTCCTTCAGTGAGAAATAATTCTGTTTCATTAAGCTGCCTAAGATATGAAAGAAGGGATTATCTTCTTTGTGCAGTTTTCTGACTGCTAGAGCGTGCTTGCTGAACCAAATCTTATTTTGGTTGTAACAGCCATGATTCCTGTTTTCAGTGACCTGGCTGCAGTAATGTAATTGAAGAGGTCTAGAAGAACACGTTTGCCATGGTGATTCTTTTGAGCTAGAAATGCTTTTAGATAGTACTGCTGTATCTTTATTTCACTGCTGTTTTAGAATCATAGAATGGTTTGGGTTGGGTGGGGCCTTAAATCTCATTCTGTCACAACCCCTGCCATGGGCAGGGACACTTCCACTAATCCAGGTTGCTCCAAGCCCTCCCCAGCCCTGGGATGACAGTGAAACATAAACTGACATGTTGTGAATAATGTGTTTATACTCCCACAGGTGTAGCAATGCTTGTTTTTGGCATGGGGATTGCTCTGCAAAACCTTTTTTTTTGGGCACACAGTGTTTTACAGCTGTGTTGTTGACCATGCACCAGCTCTGCATGACACCCAGAGGAGCTGGAACAGAGCCCAGACAGAGTTAGAAGGAATAAAATGGATATTTACTGAGGGTTTTCAAAGGCCACACCCTGGCAGTACCAGAGCCACAGTCGTGGCCCTGGATGGCTCCAAGATGGAAACAAAACAGGGCATGGTCATGAAATCCCACATTTTTATAGGTTTTAGTCCATTTGCATACAGAACTCTATTGCCCAATTAATACCCTCAAATCATGAAGTTTCATCCTCCTTGCTTGTTTGCCCGACCTCTTTTCACGTTGTTTATGCTTAGGGCCTGAAGTTTGAAGAGTCCTTGAGTCCCCAGCTGGAATAGGACTGGCTTTTCTTCACCAAGCCAGCACAAGGGAAAATCACACCCAATCAGAAGAGAAAAAATTAAAACTTAAGGCATCATGAGGCCGCAGCTGTCCCCACCAAGCTCTGTGTGAGCACGGGGCCAAGCCAGGAGCGTTCCTGTACACAGCAATGTTTACTCAGGGTTACACCCCACCTGTGCTGTTTGCAGACCTGCTGCTGGCATGCACAGCCCAGGGATGGGTAAGAGCCCGGCTGGGGATTTGCTGTCTCATGCCACGTGGAATGTGGGAATAAACTCAGGGCTGCATCGGGATGGATTTCCCTTTCAATGAGCCAACCGTGCCTTGGAACCTGCAGGTGGTGGGACAAACCCCACTCCACAGGTTGCCCTTGGAGAAGCAATGATTTAAAGCAGCACGAGGGCAGGATGTGGTCTGATAAATCCTCCTGCCTTCAGACACTCACTGTTGGTCCCATTTGCTGGGCTTACCTCGTGTCCCATTGAAAATGTGGGATGCAGAGTAGAGAATCAGAATGAATCTCAGAATGGTTTGGGTTGGAAGGGATGTCAAAGCTCATCCATCCCTGCCATGGCAGGGACACCTTCCACTGTCCCAGGCTGCTCCAACCTTGGACACTCCAGGGATCCAGGGGCAGCCACAGCTGCTCTGGGCACCCTGTGCCAGGGCCTGCCCACCCTCCCAGGCAGCAATTCCTTCCCAATATCCCATCCAGCCCTGCCCTCTGGCACTGGAAGCCATTGCCTGTGTCCTGTCCCTGCATGCCTTGTCCCCAGTCCCTGTGCAGCTCTCCTGGAGCCCCTTCAGGCCCTGCCAGGGGCTCTGAGCTCTCCCTGGAGCCTTCTCTTGTGCAGGGGAGCAGCCCCAGCTGTGCCAGCCTGGCTCCAGAGCAGAGGGGCTCCAGCCCTGCAGCATCTCCGTGGCCTCCTCTGCACTGGCTCCAGCAGCTCCACGTCCTTGTGCTGTTGGAGCCCAGGGCTGGGGCAGCTCTGCAGGTGGGGTCTCACCTGAGCTCAGGGGCACAGGGGCACAATCCCCCTGCCCTGCTGCCCACGCTGGGGGATCAGCTCAGCGCAGGGGGGTGTCATGGCCGCCCCGCCCGACACGAACTACAAGTCCCGTGGTGCCCTGCGCGCCGCCCCGCGCGGGCTTCGCGCACGCGCAGCGGGGCCGCGCCGGCGACGTGGAGGCGGGCGGGGACCGTGAGGGGCCGTGAGGGGACCCGGGAGCGGCACCGGCCGAGGCACCCCGCCACCGACCCCGCCACCCACCTCGGGCCCAGGGCACGGACGGTAAGCGCGGCCTCGGCCGTGTCTTCGAGGGGGCACGGGTGACGAGCGGACCCGGCGGCCGCCGGCTCCGAAGGGGGCCCCCGATATTCCCCGGTTACCCCGACGTCACCGTCCCCTCGTGGCGCGGGCCTATGTCGCGATAGATGGAGGAATGCCTTGCGTAATTCGGCACCGGCACTGCGGGGAGTTGCCGGGGCACCGGCACTCGCCGTGTCCCCGCCCGGGCTGGGGCATCTCCAGGGATCCCTCACCGGGTTGTACCTGTGTCCCTTCGGGATCCAGGAATCGATCCCTCCTGGGTCCCCTGCACGTCCTTGTGTCCCTTAGAGATGCAGGGATCCCTGCCAGGGTTCCCAGAATGTGCCCGTGTCCCTTTACCCTGCGTGCTCACTTACAGGGATCCCTCAGGATCCAGGGATGTCCCTGTGTCCCTTTAAATGCGCCTAGGACTGGAAAGCCAGAGATTTATACCCGTGTTTTGTTATGTGCTCTTAATGATATTTATCGTTCATGGCTAGATGATAAATTGATTTGTTTTCCATCGTGTTCTTGAGAAGCGAAGGCTTTTCTATTCTTCTGCAGCATCTGCTGAGGCTCACTCTACCTCTTCACTCCTACGACATTGTTTTCATACTTGTGAATGATAATATTTATCAAAAACGAGGCATATTTTAGCTTAGAATTGAATTGGGATCTTCTCTTGGTTCCCAGGCTTTGTATTACCTCATGTGCCTTCATGCCAAGTGCTGTTTGTTTGTTTATTTATTCTTTTTAATCTCCTCTGCTGGGCATGGGGAGTTCATTGGGCTGTAATCTGATTTTTTCCCTCTCCTGTGCTGAGGGATAACGAGCTGGGCTGCAGCTGTAATCATTGTAGGTATTTGCAGAAGTAAGTAAGCTGTTGGTATTTCCATCACAGATCACTTTTGGAGTGCAAGGGAGTGGAAAGAGGCTCCTGGGTGGTTGGGTCCAGTGTCCCAACGCTGGGTTCTGTAACCCCACATTGTGTCAATTCCCAACTGAAAAACGTTCAAGGTGCTCCAGCTGGGTCAACTAGAAAATTGCCATTGCTCCTCAGGCTGCCAGGAGCTTGGGAGGGCCTCCTGCTGTCATTTCCATGGGCTGTTTTCTCTTTCCACTGCTGCTGCATCAGCAGAGGCCTGTGGACAGCCTGGGGAGTGATGGACCCAGCTCAGCGCTGTCACCTGGCTGAAGCATCCCTCCACTCCTCCTCTTACATTCCCGTGCTGGTGTTTTACTAGCAGGGCTTCTAATCCCTCGTATTTCCTGCTAAATCAATAAAATAAGTACTTACAGCAAATTACTGCTCAGCTCGGATGGATCTGGTGCTTCCTTCCAGTGATTTTATCAAATTAGAGAAAAATTTGGGGATTGTAGAATCCCAGACTGGTTTGGGTGGGAAAGCACCTTAAGGATTATCCTGCTGCACCCCCTGCTGTGGCAGGGACACCTTCCACTATCCCAGGCTGCTCCAACCTGGCATTCCAGGGATCCAGGGGCAGCCACAGCTGCTCTGGGCATCCTGTGCCAGAGCTTCCTCAGCCTCACAGCCAGGAATTCCTTCCCAATATCCCATCCAGCCCTGCCCTCTGGCATTTTCTGACATGCTGTGTTTTTAGGATGTTAAGATGTTTTTAACATGCTGATGAGTGACAAAAGTCACTAAAAGCAAGGAATCCTGTTTGGTGGCTGCTGAACTGATGCCACAGTAGATGATTAATGTTTTTAACAGTATTTTTCTAAGTGCATTCTCTAGAGTGGAAAGTCTGTTGCACGTTGAAGTAATCCCACACCCTGGCAAGTATAATTTAATTTGCAGTAGATCCTGAAGATAGGTGATATAAATCATGATGTGTAATGTAATATAAAATTATTACAAATACAGAGCAGATTTGTTTTTCTGCATAACGTACTTTTTTATGCTGTAGTTAGATCTTTAGCTGTGAGAAACTTCAAAAGCAGAGACAAATAATCCTGTTCCAAAAATATGGTTAATGTGGAAGAGCACAGATACCAAAATAGTTATATAAGCTTTGAAATGTAACAAAATATAACAATATTGAAACAAATGCAGGCTTTTTAATGAACACCTGAGCATCTGTTTGAAGCTTAAATGGTGTTTGACTTACCTCTTTGAAACATTATTTTGGCCTTTAGGCAGGCGTTTTTTTACGTCTGATAGTGAAGGAGGGAGGAAATACTTGTGTGTAACAGTAATCTTAACCTCTTTTCCATATAGAAGCTACTTGATTTATTAAACCAGGCTAGATTTAGTCTGACTTGTTCCTGTCCAACCCAGCTGTCCATTTCAATTATGGTAGAAACTATAAATTACTATAAGTTGTTTTTTTATGCAGGTATACTGAGGGTTGTTTTTTTTTTTTAATAGAGGAAAGAGACAAAGTTATCAGAGCATTCTCATATTGAACAAAATTTCCAACACTATAATCCATCATAGATTATCAGGAAATTGGTATAAAACTGTTTTTGTGGTGATAAAAGTCTCTTTTTGGCCACTGGAAGAAGATAAGGACAAACCAACAATGTTGCTTCTGATGTGCTGTATGTTCTTAATCTGTGAAGGCAGATCTCAGTATGGATTGTGCATATTCTTGATTTGGCTTTTTTTTAAGCTCCATATCCCTTTGATATTCTTGTTTAAAGTTCAGTTTGTCGTTCTCATTTTATAGTTCCAGCACACCTGTCCTGGCTGGCAGCAGGAGTCTCACTGGTGAGAGCAAACAAAACCTTTGCAGAAATACCTGCCCTCTGCAGAGAGTGGAGATAGTATTTGAATTTTCACTTCTTGAAACTTTTGAAAAATGTGTTATTTACCTGTAATAGTTTTGTAACAGGTGTAGAGCCTTTTACACAGAAATTACAAGGTGTGCTTGACCCAACCTTCTTCCCTTCTGACAGTGTTTACTGATTGGATTAAAGAATTTATTTCTACATGTACTCCAAAAAATGTTAACTGTGTGTGAGTGCTGACCTTTTATTGGGGTGTTGGAATGTAAGAGTATGGATATGGATCTTTTTTTTTTTTAATAATTACCTCCACACCAACTCTCCTCCCCTCTGTGACAGGATGTTTCTGTAAAACTGGGGCTAGGATTCTGCTCTCAGGTTGGTAGGCTTAGTGCAGTACTTATTTCATAATTTATTACATAGGAATTTCAACAGAAAAATTATCTTTATGTTTTTGTAGCTTTAAATTTTGTTAACTCTTGACAAATTTTCTGTAGAGAGAGGCTTTTGAGCCTTCAGGGAGGTTTGGCCACATGTTTTTGGTATGGGAGTGTAACTGCCAGCACGCACTAAAAATGAACAAAATTGAGCACTTCCTAATTGACCTTGTGGGATTTTGTATTAATGGACTAGAGATATGTTTTGTTGCATGTAGGACAAAGAAGTCCTTAAATGCTATAAATGCTTATTTACCTGTGAAGTTAAATAGGAGCTCTCTGAACTTCTTAACAGAAAGGTGTTTCCCATGCAGGATTCAGCAAAAGCTCCCTCAAGAGGTTTGCCATGTACCTGCTGCCTTGCCCTGACAGAGCATGGTGACTGAGGGGATGGGGGACAAAAAGCTTCTTATAGATTAGTTGTGTCACTCATGGGTGTGTGCTAATGGAAAGACCAGTACATGTTGGGTGGAAATATGACAATTTTGGTGTTTAGTTTGCAACAAGCCTGTATTTGCTTATTGATGTTTGGAGCCATCACATAACATTTAATTTTTTTTAGAGCGCTCTGTATCAGAAGTTTCTGTTGTGAGGTGAAAGGTTGCAGTGGAATTTTTGTGTAAATAATTTTTGATCTCTTACACCTTTAGGGAAAAAGCAAGGTTATTTTTGTCCTCCTGTGAGTCAGTAGTTCCAGTTCAGGACATGGCTTTGAAGGTGACTTGTGAAGGTAACTAATAGTTCACTTGAAGTAAGGTATTTTGAGATTAGTCAGTGGGCAGCTGCTTATCAAAATTACTACATTTGATGATCAGAAATTAGCAGAGTGGATCACCAGTAACCTGGAGGTTAGAGAGTATAGAGTCTGTGAAAATGTGTTAGTTTTCTGAGATGGTATCGAGAAACATGATCGGTCCATCTCAGTTTCATTTATGGAATTTAGCTTTTCATTTTTCTGTCACCTCCTTTCAGAACACTTTAATAAAGCGTGACAAACTGCGTAGGGTGAGCTGTCAAAGACAATAGCATCCCTTGTTGAGCAGTTTGGGGAAGCACCACAACATCCGGGCTCACTCACATCCGAATTCTTCTGCTTGAAATACTCTGGTTCACCATGAAGGTTTTGAAAAATCCCTTCTTCAGCTGTGAGCAGAACAACTGTCCTGTAGGTGGGACATGAAAGAAGCAGATTGTGCTGTTCCGAATTCGGCTTTTATTGATGACTGACTCCCACGAAAATGTTGTGGAAAAGGAACTGGAGCACAAAACACAGCATCGTCACTTGTTTTTTCTGCTGCTTGCCTTCCCTGTGAGGGGCCTTCTTTGCCTGCAGTAAATCTATCAAGATTAATCACTTCTGCTACGTGCAAGACTCTTCAGGCTTCAGTGGAACCCAGAAAGACCCTAGTGATGTCACTGCACTGCTGCTTGATTCAGGTTCTTACTGTGCGAGGGGAAGGCACTAGAACAGAGCAGGAGAACCGAAAGAGATGCTGTGTTTGTTCACCCAGCTGAGTAAACAGTGAGCAAGTTAGATAATTTATGTTGAGAGCTGCCTAAAGACCTTAAGATGAGTTTTTTTTAATTGTATTGTTCTTGTTCTTAGGCCTTGTGAGGACCACTTTGTAATTCTGTTGCATTTCTTATTGCCATCCAAAAATGCTTCTAACCTGATGTACTGAGCTTTGCAGGAAGATGTTTTGGTTCCTGATGAATAGTTAGTCAGTCAAAGATAGGTCAGAGGGTTGTATAAGCAGCCATCAAACTTGGCAATGTCTGAAAAGTAGTGGGCAGAGGAGAAACACAGGATTATCTAGAAAACTATAGGAGATGGTATTGGCCCCCAAACTGCAAAGACAGAGCCCGTCATGGTCAACCAGGTTCTCTGAAAGATCACCTACTTTGTGTTTTTCACAAAAGCAGCTTGCCTGTCTGCTACTTCTCACAGGACCGAGTTTTTTGTGGTTTGGTGGGTTTTTGTCTATGGGGGAGGGAATTTGGTATGTGTCTGAGCAGTTTCAGCATGCAAAAGTAAAAGGGGTAGGTAAAAGGAACTGAAGAAAGGAGTGGTTGCCGAAAAGGCAGTAGAAAAGAGGAGAAAAATTACAAATCAGTGTAAAGTAAAATGAGCAGAAATAATCTTTCCTGTGTAACTCATTAACTTAAAACAGTAGGAAGCTTTTTAGATTGGTCACAACAGGTACATTTATTCCATTCTGAAATCTCCCAGACTGCTTGGTTGTGGCTAACTCGTGCATCAGAGAAGGTGAATTTTTAGTAGTGGTTTGATAGTGTTTGAATATTGCTAAGCATTGAGTTATAGCTGGAATATTCTGACTCATCAACATGCTTTAAAAACAAATGCTTCATGTTTCAATGCAATATTTCAATGCTCTTCTCTGATTTAAAATGGCAAAAATTCCTAAAGTCTCAAGGGTTTTTTTTTTCCTGAAGATCCCTTTTACTGGTATGAATTGTTATTGCTAGGTATTTCTGCATCATTAGTTTTACTTAGCAAAATCTTACCAATTTAACTGGTGAAACTAGAATTCTTAGAGTTTTGTACATCTTTGTGTGAAAATTAGTGAATCATCTCTGAGTTTGAATGAAGTACTTGCATAACTGCTTTTTGTCTTTGTGGAAAGTTAGAATCTAATTTCTTGTTTTTATTTTCAACCCTTATTAGCAGCACCAAAACTTCTCCAAAACAATTCCCCAAGCAGCGCAGGTGCTTGGAAAGCTGCAGAGTTGCTCAGAGAAATTGCTCCATCTGTGGAAGTGTTCCATGCCAGTCTGGATGGGGCTTGGAGCAACCTGGGGTGGTGGAAGGTGTCCCTGGCCATGGAAGGGGTGGAATGGGATGGCCTTTAAATGTCCCTTCCAACACAAACTATTCTATGGATTTATGAAATATTACTGTAATGTGACTGTAACAGTAATTTCTGTATTACTGTAACAATAGTCAGAAATAAAGTATCTTATGCGGACAGTAAAATTCAAATATGGGAGATGAACAATACAATACATACTGTGTAATACTTTTGTGTTTTCTGTTGCATGGAGAATTATGTGTAAATATATTGCAGTAGTCTCATAACTCTGTGACAAGACATGAGACTGTCTCATGGTCTGGAACCTGCAGTTGTTGGATACCAATAGGGATCAGCCAGAAACCTAAATACAGTGCTTTTGGTAACACTGAGTGAGCAGCATTGCATCTCATTTTCTCATCTTTACAGTGATTGTGGCTGCTTTGCTTGGAAGGAAAACAGAGTTCTGCTATGTATAGAAATTAAATTTTTGTTAGGTTCTAAAATGTTTTCAGTATATTCATGTGGTTGTGTTAAAGACTCAACCTAACAACCAGATCTCAGATGACATTGTAAAATCATGTGCATGACCATCTCAAATTCTTACACTTTAAAGCAGTCATTTAAAAAGCATCCCACAGCTATAAGTAATCTATATTATTCGAGATGTCTGCAGACTCAGCCAAATGATCATGGCAGGCATAGTTTGGAAGGGGGCAGCTGGCTGTACAGGACAGATAAAATTTCAGCATTAGCAATTAAGTTGTGACGCCAGTAGGAGATACAATCCTGAAAGGAACTCTAATTACTTGTCTGAACTTACTTAACTAGAACATACATAGAACATGTTTTTTCCCAAGTTGAACAGTTCACATCTGTACCTTGAGTTACACTTAGGAACTCATACATGACATTTTTGTATTGCTGAATTGCTTTTAACATTCTTTTAGAGGAAAAATTGTATTATTGTAATATATTGTTAATAATTAATACTGAAATCTTCTAGAATAAGTGATAAACTTGGGATTTATACCTACCCCTAGCAATTTGAGATTGGAATGAGTCCTGATGTGCAAAACAAGCTCCCTTGTGTTGCTCTAAAGCCTCTACTGCTACATCATGGAGCCAAGTTCTGGGACTAAACAGATGCTGGATTTAATAGAGAATGACTCTTGCAGATCAGGCTGTGATCCTTTGGGGGTGTAGTAATGCTGAGCTAAACTGAATGAGCTGCTAATAAGCTGTGTCTGTTTTGTTTTTGTTTGTGTTTTTTTTTTTTTTTGGAGGTGGGTGGCAAGTAAGTAGATTGACTTTTTGTAAAATCTTATTTTAATGAACTATGTTTTTGTTTATTTAGCATATTTCAAGTAAAAGAAAATCAGATTTCATTGGTGATTTACTGCTAGAGTAAGGACTGACTTTCCTGGAGTGAAGGGGAATTTCCTGTGATTTGGTGTTTGTTGGGGCTATCCTGCTTCAGTATGTGAGGGAGCAGAAGCTGTTATACCTTGTGTTGTGCGAGTTCTTTGGGATCCCCTGGGGCAGCCTTTCTGTGCAGTGGGGGCTGTTATGAAATTCACGTGTAGGAAAAATCATGGATAAATAAATAAATGTTTTAAATACTGCTTAAAGCATACTGTTTGAACCTGTACTGTCTAACCAGCATATGGGCACAGAGGCAGTGCATCTTAATCAAGAGCAGTGTGGATGTTTAAGTGGTTACATGTTTTATTTGAGTGATCTTTTCAGCTAAAGGCAGCTGAAAGGAAACATTTGATAGCATGTTCAAAAATTATTTAAGGTGATGACTGTCATTTATTTAGTATTATTTAGTAGCAGCTGTCTTGGAAATGTGTTTGAGATCATGACTAGCATATAATCAGCTAAGCTGAAGCATTGGGATTAATCTGTTACTGTTGTTAAAATGCCTGGAAATTAAATGTTGATTTTTTTTTTCTATTTTAAATTACTTTTAGACATTTTTCCTGTAGCATATTCATGAACTCTGAAGGAGAGACTTGTTTCCTGGGTCAGTTGATGGCTGAGTTCCTCAGAAGTGTCTAGCTCATGTAAAGCAGGGCCTGTGGTTCAGATTGTAGGAGCTGCAGGTGTCCAGGCTGCGTCATGAAGGCATTGCGGAGCATTTCATCAGGCTTTGGGATGGCACAATTCCCTGATGGAAGGAGTTGGTTTGTGTGCCTGTAAGCTAAGTCATCTATGGGAAGGATCAGTAGAACTTGCTGAGATTTTTACTTCAGAGGGCTTTAGTGAGTGTTACGTACTCAGGAGAGGAAAGAAACCACCTGGGGTGTAAGAGAGAGAAAAAATCTGTATGTTTGTTTGATTGCTCCAGGATTTGTTGGCTCTTGAATGAGTGGAAGTCAAAGCTCGCCAAGTCCCCTTATCTACAAACCACTATCAGGTATTTAAAACTCAAGGTAGCAGGTGGATTATTTTGACAGGTCTGGATGGCTTGATATTTATTTCTTTTAGAGGAGAAAATAATCAGCTGGTGCCTTATTTTTCTGTTGCTTTGGGGAAGGTCTGTGGAATGAAACATGTTCTCTGCGGTTTGGAAGGAGCCAGCTGTGCATTAGGGCTGGAGGGCTCCCAAGGGGCTTCATAGCTTGGGAGCGTGGCTGTGGAACTGGGCACTTTTTTGGGCACTGACTCTGCAAACAGACAACAAAATTTTGCTAACACTTGCTGTTAAAGCCTTCTTTGTTTTGGATTTTGTCTTAATGGTATTGAACCTGCTGGCATACCGTAGGAAAGCAAGCATGACTCCTTCTGAAGAATTAGCTTGAAACTAGTTGCTGTCATATTTTTGGGAAGGTGGTTTAAATGTGGGGGGCTTTGGTAGTTGCAGCAAACTGTAAGAGAGCTTGTAAACAGAGAGTACGGTGACTCATCTTTGGAGAACAGGCTAAGGATTCTGGGCACTGTCAATGTTCTGGCATGGAGAGCTCAAGAGTTCCAGGTGGAGGTGGAGGGATTTGAAGGCAGGGCTCCAGCTGCCTGTTGGTTCCCTTCACCATTAGTTGTTTGTCTTGGAGAAAGTGAGCTGGAAAACATGAGCAGAGAATGAAAACTTGAAGCAGAGAGAGACTAGACTTGTCTTTTCTCCAAGAAATAAAGGTTTAAATGTAGGGCCTTTAAGTCATTTAAAGGCACAGGGATGAGGCTTGAGTCAAAATATTAGTCCAGGGCCAACAGCATCGTTTTTGGCTTTTGCAGTAGTTTGCAAACACGTCTGGTTGGACAGGGCTTGGAGCAACCTGCTCCAGTGTGAGGTGTCCCTGCCTGTAAAGTCTCCTACAAATAAAATTTAGAAAATAATCACCAATTTATCTTTTTTTTTTTTTTTTGGTAGGATTTCACATTTTAAAGATCTCTTTATTACTTAATATATTTTATATTCTGCTCTGTGACGTGCTGGCCCCTTGTTGTTTCGTATGGGTACTATGCAGTTGCTCTAAACCTCAAATATGAATTCTTCGGAGAAGTTCTACTATGGCTGCTAATGTTGCAGCTTTTTGTTGCAGCCCTTGTTTGTTTTTAGTAAGGTTTCTTCATATTCATACAGTTCTTTATTAATATTAACTACTATTAAAAGTGTCTTTTCTGGAACTAATTGCTACTGCAAAGTTGATGAGTTTAAGATCTCGAATCTGATACTTTGCATCTGTATCTTTGTAGAAACCAAGGGAAAAGTTGCTGCTGGGTAGTAGCTTACATCTTCTGGTACCACTGTGCCTGTTCTTAGGTCTTATGCCAACCCAGGAGTGAGGATTTAGGTTATAGTAAATTTGGCACAACACTTTTATCTTGATGGGGATGCCTTTTTTTCAGACAAAATGTCACAGTTACTTTGTCCCAAACGGTGGAAGTTTATTTACGTTGATGACCTGGAAAGATGTGGGGATCATACCTGGCACATAGTTGATAGCATTGTGGTGGTTCTCTCTCTTTAATTAAATTCTTTATAAAGATGAGAAGCAGTATGAGGAATTTAAAGCTTCTCATTCTTCACACAGATCAAGTGCAACACATAGAGTAAGAGGGTTTGGAGTGCCAGCTTCTGCAGTGATCTATCAAAAAGCAGTTGTATTTCTGATGTCTTGATTTTATGGCTTTTTCCCACTGAAGTAGTTGCCTGGAAGGGACCACATTATTTTAGAGAGGTCAGGAGATTCACTATATGGTCAATAGTACTTTTGCTTTCTTGATAACAGCATGATAAGAGCTGTGCATACTCTGGAAAGGCAGGAACTTTAAAGGTGTAGATCACTGGTGGCACACAGGAATTAGCTGCATCCTTACAGAAGCAATAATTTTCTATCTGTGCATATTCAGTTTGAAAACATATTTCTGAATAGTATGTCTGCTTGACACCCCCATTAAAATTGTGAATTCTGCATAGCTTCCCCCACTGCTAGCAACCTTGTTACTGATAAAACTGTGCTCCAGTGTTGTTGCTCAGTATAATTTATTAAATACAAGTGAGATGATGACTGAAGTAATAGCACAGAAACTTTTATCTTTCTCGACCAAAGATCTTTCTTGTCCAAAGTTCGTTGAAAGGAAGTCTTTCTAATCTATCCCATGTGTCTGATTCCTACATCTCAGTAATTTTTCAAGGAGGTGACCTAAAGCTTTACTAGTGGCTAACTCAGGGTCTGCATATTCCTTATTTGTGCAAAAGACTTAAAATGTTTCTTTCTTCTTCTTTTTTTTTCCTCAAAGAAATGAAAATTTAGGAAGACATTTACCAAATAAAGAAGATGGGAGCAAATAGCAGCAGCATCAGTGAGCTTCCAGAAAACGAGTACTTACAGAAACTGTCAGGATCAGAGCCCATCTCTGAGAATGACCCGTTCTGGAATCAGCTTCTGTCTTTCAGCTTCACCACTCCAACAAACAGGTAAGAGGGTGTGGAAGAACTGGCTTTGATAATACGTTTGTAGAAGTGACCAGTCTAAAAGCAAATGAGTGGTTATGTTAATTATTCCTGTTTTAGGTAGCAGAGGAATGAATACCTGTGTAAAATATGCTGTTGTTTCTAAGTTCCTCTTCCATTCCCGTGGGTTTCTTTCTTCTTCATAATGTCTGTAATTGCTATTCATTCTGCTGTCAAAAATCAGAAATAGGGCCTGTAGTGTTGGGGGGGCAGCTGTTTTCCTTGTTGTTTTTGGAAGCTTTCTTTTCCTTTGATATGACATTGGGGTTCAATGGATTTGCTAAAGATTCCAACATTTGATGTTTCCTCTCAATTTAGAGTGAATTATACTTCTTGCATGATTTAATTGTAGGTTAGCTTTTGAGTTGCTTAGTCTGTATGACATTTTTTCACCCTCTTTGCATTTTAAAAAGAAATTTGGTGTGTATTCTCCATAAAGATATTTTCTAAATACCTTAAATTCAAGTTTTGAATGCCTTTTCATTCCAGAAGATGGTGTGGGTATAAATAAAACCAGTATTTTTTAGAGGATCCATAGCAGATTTCCAGAAGTAGAGAATTTAAGTTCTTGTAACTTCTATTAATCCTTCTGCGTTGCTACTTTGTTTGGCCTTTGGTGTTGCTTATCAGTCTTACAAGAACAATCTGATATTAATACCTTCAGGTGTTACTTAAACTATTTTTACAGTTTTCAGCATAAAACTGGTGCTTCTGTTAGTGAAAGTTCTGGCAACTGGAATGGAAAATGGTTAAGGTAAATAACTGGGAGGCATTTACTAGGTGCTATTTTTGTGGAGAGTGAGGAGGAGGAAGTATTTTGGCTCCTGCCTGGAGAGAATAGCCAGGGGTTAGGGAGAAGGCATGGTGCTGTGGAGGGCTGTGAAGCTGATAAAGGGCAGTATGGGAGCTGGGAGTGTGCAAGTGAGCAGTTGTTGCTCCTCTAAGATCCCTGAAGACAAGAATTATTTACAGCCTACCCATGACTAATAAGATATTCTAAGGGCATATATAATATTCTGTTGTTTGGGTTTTTTAAGGGGGAATAATTACATATGTGACCCTTCCAATTTCTTTTGGTTGTTCTATTTTCTTCATTCCCCCATGAAAGTTAGAAAGTTTTTCTTATCTTATTTTGCAGCTTTTAAATGTCTGTTTCATGGAATGTGGATCCAGTGCAGAGTAAATTTGCTAAAAAACCCACCAAATCAAAAAAGCAGAAACCTAACCAAACAAAAAAACCTCAAGAAAGAAACATAATTAAAAAGACAAGCAGTCCAATAAAATTATCCAGACACAGGCTGAAAGCTTTAATTAGCTGAACACCAGATGGTGCTCTTGCCTGGGAGCTAGAGGAGAAATATTTTTAGAGGCATCTTTTCTGCAGCTGAGTATTGGAAGGAAACAGAAATTTCCCATTTAGTTGCATCTACCTGAGACAACCATTGGCAAGTGAAATCAGATGATGTTGGCTGCACAGCACCCTCAGCATTTGTCTATATCAGATAACCTTGCCTGCAGGAATGTAACAATAGAGGTCAATGTCAATTTCTGAGATTGAAATCTTCTAAATTACCAAGTTAACTTTTTTTTTTAATGAGGCTTAAGTGTCAGGAGCAAGATGTTGGTTTGTGGTTTGTGGAAAGGAGCCAGTTTTCACCTGTCATACAGGACAGTTTTGCAGTTTTCTTCTCTTTTTAAATTCACTTTTCCCAATTGTTTGTTGCAAAACTAGTGACTGTTTGCAAGTATTACTGGGAGCTCTGTAAGTGTTTTGTGCTGTATTTTTCTGCAGGCAGTTGGAGTAAAAGATCTGTTTCTTGAGGTTTTTGCTGAAACAGGACTGATGCAATTCCCCAGGGAGAAGAAGGCTGTCTTCTCTGGGTGATGCTTTGGACATAATTCTGTTCCACATATGTCAGTACCATAGGGGATGAGGCAGAGAAAAACATTCAAAGAGAAAGTGGTAGGAAAAGCAGACAAATCCAAATTATCCAAACAAAAGCCAGCAAGGTGGGGAAGTGATGGGATGCAATTACTCCTTTCAGCAACGAATTTACCTTGTTTGGCAGAATCCTTGGCCATAGTAGGGAAACAGTATCTGCAAGGAAGACTTCCAAGGGAAATATGAATCTGTGTGTGTAAGAAAGTCTGTGGGGTTTTTAACCTTTTCCATGTATGCTTTTTCTAGTTAGGAACTTGTGACTAGTGCTTTGCGTTACAGAATCTGTTCCAAGTTAGTCCAGGTACTGTAGATCCCAGGTGTCAAACAGAGCTGGGTCTTCTGTGGAGCAGTAATCTTTGTGCTTTGGCTTGAGAGATGGGGAGTTACTGTCTTGCTTCTCTGAGAAACATGAAGACATGATATCAGATCTTAAAACAGTACCACTCACTGTGCTCTGCTCTGTTCATTTTCTTATGATTCGTGTGTCTTGGCACTTTGTATTTCTTTATTAGTGCTTGCTTTGCTTTTCTCTCTTTCCCCTTTCAGTTTGGTTGATCTCTTCCTCCTTTTATCCATGTCTCATCTTCTCCCTTTTTTTTTTTCTGACCTCTACCTGACTGAATGTGTTAATCTCTCTTTTTCTGGTGAAATTGTTTAGCATTGCTTATTTCCTCAGCCATACTTTCTTTATTGGGTTTTATTTTTTCAGTCCTGCTGACTTTTTGGTTTGTTTCTGTGAAGAACTCAAGATAGTTTTCTGTGTGGAATAAAGTTTTGCCAAATACCAGTGCTGCCGACTGCAAAGTTGCTGTCTCCCTGTCAGCAACATTGATGCAAGATGCTCTTGCCCTTTCACTATCTCTTCCAGTGGTTATTTTGTTCTTCTGTGGGTATAATCAGGAGCTAATCTATCTGGAAAACACAGCAGAAGTGTTTATTTTTTCAGCCAAGATAATTCCCTACGGTGATTCATAGCTTGGCACAACAAAACAATTCTGGCACAATGAGGGATTGATTTTTTTGGGGCACAGCAACCTATTGAGCCAAAAGGTGGGATTGCTTAAACCTGCTGTGCCATCCAAAAATGAACAGGAGAGTGTGTGGTCCAAGCAGAGCTGGCTGTGAGGAGTCCAATATTCTGCCTTTCTGGGCTGCTTGTTCTTCCTCTCATGCTGTTGATTTTCTTAATAATTAGGCAAATATTAAGAGGGAATATCAGCTGTCAATAATCAGAAATGAGCTGATGGTAAATCCCTGCTCACTGTCTGCAGCTCTCCTGGCATGAGTGAATAGTAACAGCCAAAGCCAGCCTGGGTATCTGGCAGGTCAAGAAAGCCACTGAGGCCTTTCACAGTCTACAAGTGGGAGCAAATAAGTGCTGCAGGCATTAATGGCAGTCAAAGGAACAGCTTCCAGCAGTTTAGTTTTAGGTTGCCCCCTGCTTTTCACTGTGAAGGGTTTATTGTGATATCCTCTTCCATGAAGCGAATCATGAGTGCTGAGCAGGTACTGTAGAAGTATCTGCTGAGACATTTCTGGTTTCAGCCATTAGGAAGTACTTGGTAGGCTAATTTCACACTCCTGCATGTTCATTTTTTTTTTCCTTCATGGGTCCTTATTTGTTGCACAGAATGGATTTGTGGGAGCTGAATTAAAATAGTATAAAACCACTTAAATCTGCCACTTCTATACTTTAGGTGACTGACCTATCAATCCAAGAGTGTTTGGATATTGGAAAAATTAAATGCAGCTTTTCTGGATGATTTTTTAAGTTACTGTCAGGATTAAGAGCTATGAGGTTTGCTTTGGAGCGTTTGCTCTCAGTCTAGGCGGATTTTGTGTTTGTCTGGCTTTTCTGTGATTTGCTACCAAGTATGCAACCTCTTCCTTAGTGGTGGTATTAGTTACAATTATTTTCTGATGGAAAACTTAAAGTTAACTAAAGCAGAACTTGCTGAAAATCATGTGCTTAATATTTACTGTTCTGCTTTGTTCCTTCCCCAGAGTTATTAATGAGTTGCTAGTTCAAGAATAATGTGCATGGGCCTTTAATGGAAAGACATAAAGATGGGAAGCTTTTATGTTGCCTTAACATGGTACATTTTTTAAATGGTACAATAAATCATATACTGCCTTATATTCTTTGATGTCTGTCCTCCAACTAGTCCATTAAAACCAGCATTCCCACAGTATGAATTTAGTAAATGGGCTGGTTCTTCTGTTTTGTGTTCAATGGCAAAGAAAAAAGGCCTTACTCTGAGGAAAAAACTGTCAGGAAAGCTGCTGGTTTTGGCTTTTCCCCCTCCTTTTATAGAGGGCTGCATTGGTTTGGGATTTTTCTTACTATGCTAAGGGCAGGTGTTGTGATGTGAGTATGTTTATAATTGCAGCTTTTAGGCAGAATGCTTTCTCTTGTTATGTGGAGATACTTTAACAGAAACCACTGCAACTTTGAAACAAATTGTGTTGCTGTTAAAACGAAATCACATTCAAAGTTGGCTGCTGTCAGGAAACAACCTTCACTGTCTTAATAAATATGGTTTTGCTGAAGACTGATTGGTAGTAAATTTAAAGTAAAGCAGCTGAATTCAGCCATTTGAAAATAATCATATTTATAATGTTTGTTTTTTCCCTTTTTCTTTTTTCCCCATCCTTTTCTTTTTGGAAGTAATGTTTTTTACAATACATGCCAGAATAACTGACTGCAGGATCCTGCTTTTTGGTTGTAAGAAGCCAGAAATAAAAATCTGCAGTCAATGAAAATGATGAAGTTTTACTGACAAACAGACTGCTCAATTTGCCATTCTTTCCCACCTCTACTGAAAAGAGTTTTTCTTTCAGAAAACTAACTTCCCAATGAAGAAACTCTTTGGAGTGTGATGAGTGATTGCAAACACTAAAGTGATTAAATCCCAATGAAATAATGATTATCCTTGATTACTCTTTACTTTCACCACTCGTGTGTGTTAGCTGCAGTCACACAGATGCTCCCTGTGTGTGGAGTGGTTTAGTGACAATTGGTATGCAGAATATTCTTATTACATGGTGAAAACAACCACTGCCACTGTAAAAACCTCTCTTGTTTGGATACCTTTAAAATAAACAAAGACAAACCAATTTTCTTTAAATATGGCTGTGCTGTCAAGGAAGCAAATTTCACTATTATTAATTTTAGTTTTGCTGAAGTCTGTAGACTTAGCCTCTACATAAAAAAAGCAAATAAAATTATTTCTTTTTTTTATTAAGTACTTGAAAAATGCTGCCCATCAGATCACAGGATGAGGGAGGAACTCCTGTGAAGCCTGGAATTTTTTTCTGAAGTGTGTGGGAAGCAGCCATGCACCTCACAAATTTGCTGTGTCCAACTGAGCCAGTAAAGTCTGTATGGATAGGAATATTCTGCTTTGAATCTGTTCTGTTTGTCCCATATGTTCACAGCCTGTTTGAATCACCACATCAGGTGATACCTTTTGTTCATTTCTTGGAAAACTGTAGAACTGGTGAATATGTAAATATGTACTGCTCTCTGAAAGCAAGGTGGTTCAGTGCAGGTCGTGCCAGTTGAGGTGCATGTGCAAACTCACCCAGGTCACTGTGATCGTGCTGTTAAAGGTCCGTGGCTTGAAGCTGGTGTCACAGAAGCCCAAAACAGTTTGAGTTGGAAGGGATCTTAAAAATCATCCCATTCCACACCCCTGCCATGGGCAAGAACACCTTCCACTGTCCCAGGCTGCTCCAAGCTCTGTCCAGCCTGGCCTTGGACACTGCCAGGGGTGGGGCAGCCACAGCTTCTGTGAGCAACTTGTGTGAGGACCCCACCACCCTCAGAGTTTGTTCCATGTGCATGTGACCAGTTTCCACAGAGGTGTCCTGTCCAGGGCAGAGCTCCCTGGATGTGACTGGGGTGCCTGGGTTTCTCCTGACTGATGTTCAGCAGAGCCATCAGCCAGCTTTTCATACTTACTGCCTTTTTATTACTAGCAATAGATAATCTGTTTCATACTGTGAATATACCAAGTGTTTCTCCTAGAGCAGGGGAAATTTTACACTCCATCCTTAATATAACTGTTCGTTACCTCTGTGTTTTCTAATCCATGTCCCCAGGTGCCACATCTATATGGCTTTTAAATCCCTCCTGTGATGCCAACTCCATCACTGCCCTGGGCAGCAGCTCCAGAGCTGGGGGAGCTCTTTCCATGAAAAAATTTTCTCCAGTATCCACCCTGACTCTCCTCTGGCCCAGCCTGAGGCTGTTTCCTCTCCTCCTGTCCCTGTTCCCTGGGATAAGATCCCAAATCCCCCCGGCTGTCCCCTCCTGGCAGGGAGTTGTGCAGAGCCACAAGGTCCCCCTTGAACCTCCTTTTCTCCAGGCTGAGCCCCTTTCCCAGCTCCCTCAGCTGCTCCTCATCAGATGTGTGCTCCGGACGTGTATTTGACAGATATTTGACAACAGGGCAATCTGTATTCCTCAGGTGAGGGTTTTCAGAGAGAATTGGAACTTTGGCATTGTAGGAGCTTCACTTTACGGTCCTTGCTCTTGTTAGAGCTGAAATATAATTCAAGTACTTACTAGCAGTGTTCTGTGTGGCTTAATGAGAGGACGGATGTTTCAGTGTTGAGTTTCCATTCTTATATTCGTTCATTCACCAGATCTCATTTCCACAGGAACTGTAGAGAAAGGTCAGTGACACTGGTGGTTGTGCCGTTTCTTTTGTGCCACCTTGTGAATCTTGCCTCTGATATCTTCTGCCCAAATCTTAATGCAGTTTGTTTTCTGTCTCTTTACTGCACAAGAAAATACACAGACACCTTTTCCCATGTCTCTCACTTCTCTTTCTTGGCCAGTCAAAGGAAAGAAAGTCACTGCTGGGTTTGGCCCAAGGTGTTTAGGAATGAGTTGCTATGTTTTGTACCCCTCCACGATACTGTCTCCATGAATTCATCCTTGGGGTGTAACAGTATTGAATATGTCACTGGTGTGTGTCTGCTGGGGTGATATTTCTGCTGTAATTCCCCCTCACTAGGTGTTTTTTTTGGGTGAACTGAAATTTTGCAGTAGCTGTTGCCTGCTCTTGAGTGTGGCAAAATTCACTTTTGTGTTCTTGTTGAATAAGAGGCAATGGGCTGTAGTTAATTTTTAAGTGTTAAACTTCATTTTAGTATGAAAAAGAACTACTTGAGTGTTAAAAGCTTTGCTGAAGATCTGAAAGCCTTGCTTGCTTTGCCACTGGTTTTGATCCTTGTAGACTTGGCAACCTGTAGAAATTAAACAACACTGGAATTTTTTTGAGGACTTTGTGTGGGTTTTAATAAGTCAAAGAGAAGAAAAAAAAAATCTGTAAGAATGCTACACTTTGAAACCTAACCTTAGAAATTAGGGAAAAAATGAACCATAATTCAAAGCTGAATGTCTGCATTTATGGTTTAAATCCTGGAGCAATTACAATAACCACTCTGGCTGTGTCTCCAGGATCTTTGGATAGTGGGAGGGGTCATGTTGTCTTAGATTATGATTTTTCAGTACCTAAGAACTCTCTGCTGAGTTGTTGTCCATTGTGATGTTCACCCTCCCTGCCTGCCAGGTCTTGGGAAGGAATAAATCCTGATGACAAGCAGCCAGCTGGGCAAATTTAGAAGTTTTTGTTTTTTTTAAAAAGTGTAAGGTCACATAGACCTAGAAAACTGTTGTCCGTAGTTGCTGGTGTTCTTGCTCAATACCATTTGTTTTTAATTACTCTGCATGTTTGTAGCGCTGGAACAAGAGACCACCTTTGAGACCAAGCCTAATGTTTTCAAAGTATATATCAAAGTGTAAGCTTATTCTTTCTGAATCTTGTGTTTCAAAGCAGTTTGTAAGAGAAGAATGAATGCTGGTAATTGATATCAGGACAAGCTAATCTGCATAATCTGAAGTTGTCTTAGGATATTCAGCTGTAGGTGAAGAGCTGTCTCAGCTGTCAGTTCTCTGCACAGTAAATTAGTCTGATATACTAAGAAAATTTGCAGGCATCTTAAAACTTAATTTGTTTGATGTCTCTATCCTGAGTAGTTTCCTATTGAAGGGTTTTGAAATAATTCTTTTGACTGCTCTTTCTACAGTGTCTTCTAGTCCTCATGAGTTGGGGAACAGCTCAAACTCCACAGCTTCCAAGAGCATGGCTCCACAGGGTTTTCAGCACAGGAGCTGGTTTAGCAGCTTCCCACACAGTACAGCTGATAATCTCAGGTTGATGCAATAGTGTGTTGTAAACTGGATTAGCATGCAAATTTAAAAAGACTTCACTGAGCTTCGGAAAGAAAGGAGGACTAATTTATGACTGCAAGCATTGAACTAATTTTTTTTTGAATGTCCTTTAATTTGTTGAACTTCAGGAGTCCCTGAACGTCAGGCTACATGTTCAGTCTGTGTAGAGGCTCTACCATCTCTTCCAAAACACTGAGCAGCAGGGCCTTCATGATGTGACAAGAGGTGACAGTTTTAAACTAGAAGAGGGTGGATTCAGACAAGATAAAAGGAAAAACTTTTAATGATGAGAGTGGTGGAGCAGGGTGCCCTTTAGTTATTAATATTCGCATTGCTCAGTGTGGTAGTGAGCACAGCATCTGATGATTTGTTTTGTTTTCCCATCTGTTAAGGATGTTTTTGAGGATCAGTTGCCTTGCACTGGTAGGTCAGAAGTATGTGTTTGACGCAGCTGGTGTGGTTTCAGTGGTTGCTGTCAGGTTTTGCTTTAGTGCTTTATTGTTGTTTTCAGATGATGTTTTTCTGAGGCGTATCACGAGGCAATTAATGAAGTTACAAACAATTTGCTGTATCTGCTGTGATTGCTGCACTAGTATAATAACGTTAGTTAAAAGGAAAGAGCTGCTTAGCTTGAGGTTAAATGTCAGATCGAGGTTTCTTTTATTCACGTTTTTAAAAGTGCGTCATTTCATGTGAAATTTCTTGTAAAAGAAGTTCAAATTCTTTCTGTAGGCTGCTGTTCTATTTGTGCTTTCAGTGATACCAAACTGAGCATGGCAGCACTGAAGCTGCAAAACTAGCAGTAATAAAGTGCACATGGAATCAAGAATCATCTGGGTTGTAAAAACCTACAAAGCCCATGGAGTCCAGCCATTTACCAGCTCTGCCCAGGCCACCACTGACCCATGTCCCCAAGTGCCACAACCACACTTTTAAATCTCTCCAGGGCTGGGGACTCCACCACTGCCTGGAGTAACTGTGCCAGAGCTGGACAGCCCTTTCCATGGAGGAATTTTCCCTGATGTCCAACCTAAAACTCCCTTGAGACAGCTTGAGGCCATTTTCACTCATCCTGTCCCTTGTTCCCTGGGAGAAGACACCAACAAAATTTCACTCTGATGAACAATTCACTTTTGAATATTAGTTTCCTGTTTTGTAGTTGTGGTACTTCAAAACTGTATTGCACTGCCTAGTGTTAGGATGACGGAGGGTTGGAAGGAGTTGCTCAGAGAGTTTGTGGGGGTACTCAAAAGCCACTTGGACATAGTCTGGGGCTGCTGGCTCTAGGAGATCCCACTTGAGCAGGGAGGTTGGACTAACTGACCTCCACAAGCTAATGGATGGCTAAAATTAAGTGCTTCATAGAAAGATTTCATTACTATTTTCTAATGAATTTTTGTTTCAAGTACAGGAACCCAACTGCTTGTGTAACCATTTTTGTTCTCTTTTCCTCCTACCTAGTGCTGATTTAAAGCTCTTGGAAGAAGCCACAATCTCAGTCTGCAAGTCTTTAGGTGAGATATTGTGCCATCTTTTTTATAAGTACTTCACCAGAAAAATTGGGAAACAGCATCCATGTTTTATGCCTTTGTTGTATTGCTGTATGTTGCCCTAGTAAGATTAGAGCAGTGTAGAGTGTGTTTACTGCCGCTCTTAACTGGTTTACAGAACTTGATATGATTGCAAGGTTTAAAACAAATAATTCTATCTTTACTATGTCTTTTTCCCTTTGCCCTTTAAGCTGATCAGTACGGGGAGAAAATGAGAGGGTGAAAGGAAGGATGATATAAATGTGATCAGTGGTGTTACGAGATGGTAAAAGGTAGTTGTGAAGACCTGCCCAGTTTCCTGATAGGAGGCTGTTGTGCTGCAGACAAGTCTGGGAAAGGAAGAAGTATGAGTATGAGTATCCCATGTTAGGGATATTTTAAATCTAGGATTAATAGTATTTAGAAAACAATTATGGACTAGTAAACCATGTACTGGAGAATTGTGGAAGAAGAATGTGTGTACAGAAAAGCAAGACATACTGTGCTTTATTTAGAAATATTTAAGACATTGAAATTTGTTTTTTTTTTCTATATATTATTTGAAATAGTGTCAGTTTATGCATGCTTTGTAATTGTATCTTATTTTTCTTCATCTAGTTGAGAAGAATCCTCGAACAGGAAACCTTGGATCATTGATTAAAGTCTTTCTTTCTAGAACCAAAGAGTTAAAAATTTCAGCAGAATGTCAGAAGTAAGTTCCCAGAAAAGAGCTGTGCATGCCATTTGATTTTTTTAATGTTCCTTTTGTAGCTAGCTCTTGAATTTTTGTACTCTGCTAATTAACATGCTCACAGATCAAACCTTAGAATTTTCTTAAACTGTTGTTTGAAACAGAACAAGTGTCTAGTACTTTTCTAAACACAGAAATTAAGCGTAATAGGTACATAGATTTCTGTGGAAAAAGACATATTTGTGTGTTATGTGAACACATTTTTATATAAATGGTGTAAGCTATGGCTACTGCTGGGATGGAGATGTTTAAGAATTATCTGAACTTTTTAGCTGAACTTAATGTATGAGCCAGTATTCTATCTTGGAAATATTTTAAATATTTGTATCTATAAATATGTAAATATGGATCAAAATAGTGTTCAAGTGATGTCATGCAGCTCTTACTGGTTTTGTTTGCCGCCTTTCAGCAGTAGGAGAAAACTCCAGCAGGTTACTCATGCAGCACTGCAGTTTTTTTGCAAGAGGCTTTCTGTAGTTGTTCCCTCATACCCACAGATAAATGTCCCACTTTCATCAGATCTGGGGCTGGAATTCCTCCTTGTTCCCAGGACTCCCATCAGATTTTTTACTCACATGTGAAGTAAGAAGTTACTTGTGCCCAGATAGCTATTGCTGTTTTAATCCTAAGATACATTGGAAGTACAGCTTTGGGCAGTAGTTGACTTGTGCTGTTGCATGGGCTCCTCAGCAGTTGCTTACTGGCACTCAAAAAATGTTATGCAGCTGTATTTCCCTTTAATTCAGAAAGCTTAGGAAATACCTGTGTGTGTTGCATAAGAAAATCCTGCTGTCTGGTGCTCATGGAGTCCACAAATGCCTACTGTCACCTGAAGGCTGTTTACCTGGGAGAAGGGCTGAGGTTCAGAGAACCAGAAAACTTTCTGGGCTGAACCTGTTGGAAATTTTCAAATATCTGTGTGCCTTGATTCCATAGTGTCTAGAGACCCCTAGAAGTTTGCTGAACTGTTTGGTGAGTTCCTCAAAGAGTTCTGTCTACTGTGGTGTTTGTAATGGTACAAATGTTGTTAAGGATAAGGTTGTATTTTCAAAACTACTTTTGAATACGTTCCCATTGTGTTTTCTGTAGCATCAACTGCAGACTCCTTGCTTAAACTCTTCGACTTTTCCTTGCTTCAACTGTAGAACTTTGTCTACTCTGACATTTATTTTCTTGTGGTTTTTGATACATGTTTGCTGGTGAAGCATTACTGACTCTTGTTTGTTCCTGTTTCTTTTCTAGCCACCTCTTTATCTGGCAGGCTCACAATGCACTGTTCATAATTTGCTGTTTGTTGAAAGTATTCATCAGTCGAATGTCAGAAGAGGAGCTGCAACTTCATTTTACTTATGAGGAGAAGCCAGGACCAAGCTCATATGGTGGGTACACACAAGTGCTAGTGAAACAAACATCCCATGAGAAAATTGAATGTCCTGATGTTTGTAGATGTGCATGTAGGGACATGGTTTAATACTAGACTAGTGTGTTAAATAATTTAATGGCTGTACTTGATTTTAAGGGTCTTTTCCCTCAGATGCTTTAGGTTTAAGTAATTCTATGATTCTATGGTTTTTTTTAGACTCTGAATCCCAGACTTTGCTTTAAAACCAGAAATTAAGAGATTAGAGAGTTCAGTTTGGCTTAATCTGACTTTTTTTGAACAGCTGTTGAGATGTGGTGCTGAAGGCCTACCTGAGCTTTAGTGATTTTCATGCAGTTTGAAAGGTGGTAATGGTCCTCTTCAGAGGAACAGAACAGAATTGGGGTGAAGGTGACCACATACCAGCATGGGAACATTGATATTGCAATTTATTGAATCTTTTCACATATTTTTCATAAACCAAGAACAGCCACAGAGTGGAATTAATGCTATTTTTAGGGCTCTAGTGAAGGAAAGTAGAAGCCCTTTGGTTAGAACTGACCCCTTGAGAAAGCAGCTGCTAAAATTTAATTTGGAGGCAATAGCTTATACAACAGTACAGGAAAAGTCACAGAATTTAGGCAGAATTACTAAAATGGGCTTATGTCCAGGAAATGGAGTGTGTGTTACATGAGATGGAAGATGGCAGGAGAGATGCTCAAGGAAGAAGGTATTGTCTTTGAATAAGAATAATACAAATGCATTCAAAATCAGTTGCATTACAACAAAAAGACACTCTGAACACTGTGTGCCACAAATCTTTGTGTAGCCCTGTATCAAAATGCTCTCACAAAATGCATGATGGATAATGCTGCCATGGGAGCCTTGATTTCTTTTGCTTTGTTGTAAATTGTGGAGTCATTTAGGCCGGAAAAGCCCTCTAAGATCATCAAGTCAGACGGCTAAGCCAGCACTGCCAAGTCCAAGTGCTGTTCAGTGTGTAATTGCAAGTTGTTTGTTGCATGAAGCCTAAAAAGTCTCAGAATGCTAGAGCAGTGTGAGTGGATGGTGTGAGAACAACCAAGAGTTGGATTGTGGATTTCCTGCAACGAGGACACGTGTTGAGAGCACCGAGTTGCTGCTTGCTCGTCGAGCAGTGAAAACTGTTCATTAAAATCTGTTTAACTCCTTGGCGCCTGCCAGTACTCTGGGGAAATCAGAATTGTGGTGCCAAAGGATTAAGTGCTACATGTTGAAATGGTTTAATGTATTTAAACGGTGATGAGTGATCTCCAGGAGGGAAGTCAGCTCGCTGATGCACTGGGAAAGAATATCTGATTGTGTATAAACTATCCCTGCAGACTGCCTGTGGATCTATTCCTGGATTAAAAAAATGGCTCACCTCTTGCTTCAGTGTACAGCCTGCCACAGTGGGATGGGTGGAAAAGCTGAGACTTTTGTCAGCTGGAACTCCTGTGATCTTTATTCCTTGCACTGGGAGTTCCTCGCAGTGTGGTGTGGAAAGTGATTCTTGTCACGAGGGTAGAGCCATGTTTATACCATGTCTAGTAGCACTTGACTGTAATTCACAGTGACATTTATTAGCGATAATTCTGTGCATATTGATGGCAAATGTACTTAGCAATTACCTCTGAGCAGATTGTTCATGGGATGTTGTTGATTAGGAAGGTAATTGTGTGTGGTCTGCTGGTGAGGCAGGAAATGAGCTGCTCCTCAGCTCCTCTTTGGGTTTCCAGTTGGAGATGGCTTTTGTGAACTTCCTCAGGGTGTTGTGGTTCATGACATGCTGAGGTTACAGAGCAATTGGGTTTAATTCCTAAAAATAGTACTTTTAAATATCTACAGAAGGTGGTAATGAGGCATATACCTTCCTATAGCTCTTATGCGCAGCTATAGGAAGGTGAAGTATCGTGATTGAATTGTCATAAACTGTAGTTGTGTAGTTTAACAGTTGGGACTGTTAAAAGTAAGCAAAAAAAATATGAAATGTTTTATTGTTTGTATTTTTATAATTAAGTGTAGCTTGAATTTTTGGTTTCTACTTTTTGGAAAGTAGAATATTCCTGTTAATATGATGGACTATTATTATTATTATTATTATTATTATTCCTATATTCCTCTTAATTTTACATATATTTATTAGTACTCTTACGGAAATTTTACTATATTTGGTGAACATGCTTTTTAAAAATTAAGTTCTTAGTCATCCTTACTATTTTTTCATTTCCCAGAGCTTGGCATTATTTGTAATTCTTCAATTGTGACTACGATAAAACAAGTCTTATGAAAGACATTATTATTATACTGTATGATGCAAATAAAAGATCCATATTAAAAAAGTTTTATTACAACGTCTGAATTTTGAAGGTTCTGTATTTCCTTACTGCCTGGTCAGTAGTTAGTGGAAAGAACAGTGCAACCACCCAACACCACAAACAACCTCTCTACTCTGTGGTCCATTTTCTTATGCTTTGTTCAGTCTCTTAGCCTTCTGAGAAAAGGTTATTGTTCTTTTCAGGATCATCTCACTACCCCTTTGGAAATCACTCTCTGGTGGTGTTTGTTTCCCTCCTAACATCACATTTTTATCCTTCTGGTTGGACAATATCTGGTGGTACCACACTCTCTGGTTTGAGTACAGTGCCTGGGAGCTCAGAGCATGTAACTGTGATGTCAGTACATCAGGAAACTCACACTGCAGTCAGGCACCACATCAGCACCTGCTTCAGGATATTTGGTGTCTCAGGAGGAAATGTATAATTATAACCTATGAGAGTTTTGTCTGTGGAAAATACCCCTGTCACTGCTCAGAAATACAAACTCTATGTGACATAGCCATGATTCCAAAGGTAGCATTTTTAATAGTTTCCTTATCTGGAATAATTCTCCTCTCAGATTTTACAGTTTATATGCATTCACTTTTTTCTGAATGTCCAGTTTGTACTTCTTCCTACTAGGCTGTGCTTGAGGCTCAGAAGAAAGCTGTGTGATGGTGCTTTTTGTCATAAAATGGGGATTTTTTTGAGGTTTGAGTGCATGAGTGTGCTTTTAGCCTAATGAATAAATTGCCCTGGACTGAGTCCCTGCTAATAGTGCTTATTGTTTTCCTTCACAAGAAGGCCTACCACTAATAGAAGTGTATTCATTTTGAGGAGTTTCAGATGGCTCTTTAGCCCAAGAAGTGCAGCCTTTGCCTCTTCATCCATAGCTGGAATTTGCTTATAATTTTGGAGAATATTGGGGAAATTTGATTGCAGGAAAATCCACAGAGGGACTAAACCTATATACTTGAAGATTCAGCTGAAAATTTCCTGATATCAGTAAATCCCAAACTGGAGTCAGCATCTGCTCAGCTGAAACTGGAGTTAGTTTCACTAAAATAATTCATTTTTCCACTATCTGTGTCCCATAATTTCTACCATAATTACTGCAGTTTTTATTGTGACTCAAAGGTGTAAGAGAGCACATACTGAGTATTGTATTATAAAACAGACCATCAATTCATTTAACCTGTTCTCTGAGCTGTAGTAGGAAGCTCTATTCATTATCTGTAGAGAAGTTTTTAAACACAAGGCTACTACTAAGGGCTGTTTGTGACATATTAAAGCAAATATTAGGACATAGAGAAGGGAATAAACAGCAACACATTTACTTCAAGCCTTAAATGTTTTCATGAATGTTCAGCTATCACATAAAGGAAATGAGGGAAGGCAATCAATTTATGTACTCATTATTATCACTCTTAAGTAGAAGTTGTAAGTTTTTGAGAGTAATTAGAACTGAAGATCAAACCACAAAACTTAGGGAAGCCCTAAGTGTGTATTGCAAAGAATTATTTATTTCAATACTTGTGTCCAGGTTCTGTGTGACCAACAGGGCAGAAAAACAAGTAGCAGCTAAGATGAGGATATACCTTGTCATGTCGAGTATCTTTCTGGTATTGGTATTAAACACATCCAACAGATCAGGTCATATCAATATAGTAGTTAAGTTCTCAAGATGTTGGAACTAGTCTGGTTTTAGAACTGGGGCCTCCTAGCATCTCTGCTTTCCTCTGCATAAGCCATTTTATGTAGTGTGTGCTAATCCGTGTCTGTATGTAACTTTGAGAAAGTAAAAACAAACAGAAAAGAGTTGTATTGCAAAAAAAAAATTAGAAGTGTATATAAATAAATAAATAAATAAATAAGTGCATATATGTATATACATATACACCAGACTCAAAAGAAACAAACCCCACCAAAAAGTCAAAATCCATGGAATTACTTGCAAAATGAAATAATCCACGTTTGAGGACTTAAATATAGCTGGTGAAAAAATGGTACTTCAGCATAACTGGATATTTTAAAACCTGTGTAATTGCAGTCACTTCTGCAGTGGAATTTGGAAGATACACCTGTGATTCCTCTCCCTGCTCTAATTTTATCTGGACAGGTTCACCCTGTACTTGCTTTCCCTAAGGCTTTACAGGTCCTTGATCCAAGTATGCGATCTATTAATGTGAATGAGTCTTGTGTGTATTGTCTTTATCCTGCTATTGAAAGAGGCATTGTTTGTGAAAACACAGAGTGTTCCGTGTTTATAGCTCTCTCTCACGTTATAGATTTGGCTTGCATCCTCCTCATTGTCTTGGCAAGATGAAAATTGTACAAGAATGTGTGTGCCCCAATTGGGAAAAGGATACATTAATTATTGTAGCTGAATGACATTGATTACAGCAATTAAGCTGCTGGTTGTTTTTTTTTTTTTAATTTTTTTTTTTTTTTTGTGTGTGTTTAATAACATCTTTCATTCTATGTGACTGTGCTAACCCAGTGTTTTCTTCCTTTATTTTGAATATTGTCTTGAGGAAGAAGCTTTCTTTAATATTCAAATAATCTGTGTTCAGATGAGTTGTGCATACAGTGTGGTGGAAAAAAAATGGTGTTTTAAAAATGCACTCACTTTACTTTTTTAACCTTTTTCTTCTCACTTTCTTCTGTTAGGAGAAAAATTAGGTACCTGTTGGGAATTAGTATCAGTCTTGCTTTATAAGCATTTTCTAGGTTCAGAAAGCCTTAGGAAAATGTCACATTCAAGTTACTTTAGAATACATTATCTGTGCTCCATTATTGGCTGTGGTTTCTGTCCAAGGTTAAATACTCCGAGCAGTTCTTGGTTTTACTAACAGGAGCTGCATTGTGTTACTCATGGGGGATTCTATATAAAGGAAACCACGTTTCCGTGATAAAAAAGTGATTTCCTTTAGAATGCGCAGTTCACTAGGTGACAATTTTTAATGTGTTTTTAATAAACTGATTGTGGAAAGAAATAATTTTGCTTTATAGTGAATATTCCCCCTGGTGTGCTTCTTAAAATTGAGTTCTGGATTCAAGAACAAAATTGGGTTAAGCAGGGTAACACTGCTGTAACCTGGCTATAAAGCTGTGTTTATGGCAGGACTTATTTATTTGAAAATACAGAATAAACAGGCATTTGGGTAATCACTGTGCTGTGATGCTGTAATGCTGGGGATCAGCTATGCCACTCTTAAGCCATTCAGCATATAAAACCCTCCACTTCTTTATGACATTGTGGGTTTCTCATAATAATTTTATTTTTGAAAGCAGAATAAATCCTGATGAGCCAAGAGATTTATCTTCTCGGGATTTTTTAGTATTATATGATAACTTGAAGTGTTTTAATAAACTTTTTCCTCAGCGAGTCTTGGAAGTATTTTGTTACAGTTGCTTTTAAAAATTACTGATGTAAAATATGTCCAGCTTTATTGCTTAGAGTAGTTGCAAGTTTTTAAATAATTCTGAATCACTTCATACATTTTATCCCATTCTATATGACTAGAGAATTATTTCAGTTCACTTAACATGCTCCAACTTGTCATTGAAATGTATAAAATTTCCTCAATAGATATGTATTAATGAAAAAATTGTGTCTAAATTACTCTAGAAGAGCTCAATAGTTACATTCTTTTGACATTCTTTTAAAATGTTGCTCAGTGTGTATTAGAAAAATGAAACTGTCTCTATACTTTGCTTGGGTTTAAAAAACAGTGGGAATAGATGTGGAGTGCAGGGAGTTTTGAGAGGACATTTTACTGTGGACCAGTGGTTAGTGTAGCTGTTAGTAATATAACTGTTTAATATGATCTTCTGTAATTAGTAAAGAAAGGCTTGATGTGTTAAATATTTGCACATTCCCACAATACCAGCACCTCATTTAATTTATGCAGTTGTTAATTACTTTTTTATGTAAAAAAGAGAATGCATCACCATTTTCTCTGTTAATAATCTCAAGTGCTTTCTATTTCAGGAAAAAAAAATCTCCTTTTGTAACTAGAACTTCCAGTGTTTGTTCCTTATTTAGGATATTGATCATCTGCATTTGTGTGTTTGAATCTTTGCTCTTTGTTTCGTTATTTGAAAACCAAGAAACCTCTTGATGTGTTTCTTTTTAGGAGCAGAGTGTGAAGACCTCATAGAAGAGCTGTTGTGCTGCCTCATCCAGCTCATTGTTGAAATTCCCCTCTTGTAAGTAGGCTTTTTAATTTTCTCTTTTCTTAGTCTTCTTTTATAAAATGAGCATTTGAGAGAATATGGAAGTTGCAGTAGTGGGTTTATAGTGTTTAAATAGTTGTATTTGAATGTTCCATGCAATGGTGCAGTACAGATAATGATAAGCTGCTGCCAGTGCCAGACCTGAATATTCTGTTGGAAGAAGTACATGATGAGCATCTCACACCCAGTTCAAACCATCAACAGAAGTTATTCCGTTTGTTTCAGGTACCCCTGTCAGCACACAGACAGTAACTGGTGGAAATGGTTGTGCTCATGGTACAGGGGAAGGTACAGTGGAGGTGTCACTTCAGCTCTGGGGTATGCAGTAAGGTGAAAACTAAAGTTCTTCTGCAGTTCTGTGGGGGTTTAAATTGCAAAAGTAAATCATACTGTGCTATTTAATACTGATTTCTAAAATTCTGGTGAATTGATGTCTGAAGAAGGGACAAGAGAAATGAATAAGTGGAATGTTTCTGTAGATCTCCAGATTTGTTTACATGGCTTTTTTTAATGCATCTGTTGTATTTGAGAAATGCTGATTCCACGTCTTGTTGGGAAATGTGTCATAAAACATACTTCAGTGTTTTATGTAAGAGAGCATGCTTTCTTCTTTATGGGAAAAAAAAAGTGTTCTTTCACTTTTGTGGAAGTTTTCGGATGAGTTTTAACTTTTTTCCACATGATAAACTTTACTAGAGGTAGAATGAGCAGTGTCTTTAATGTTAACTTGTATTGTATCTGTCTTTAAAATGTAGCGCCCCAACTGAAGCCTGGCAGCTTTGGAGGAGTTTCAGATTGTTTGTTACAGTGTAGAGTAAAGCTCTGCTATCTTGTATCTGGGATTATTCTTTTGGTTGGAAAACAGACAAAGATGCAATGTTTTTTGAAACGTTGCTGTCATTAAATGCAGCTCTGTCAACGTTAACATGAGGGATTTGTGTGGGTAGAATGTAATGAATTAGTGGTGTGATTCGGAGTGTCATTGTGCAGAGCTTGTCAGGACTTCCTGGAACAGATACACGCTTTGTTTGGAACAGATTAGAGGAAGTACAAAGGGCTGAGAGAGCTGTGATATACGGGCAAGTTCATAAATCCTGCAGGGGTGTATTTTTCTTTCTTGGAAGTACCTGTGTGTGTGTGTGTAGTCTGGTATCCTTTATTCCGCGTTTCCAGCAGAAGAAAGTGATTGTTCCTCACCCACTTCAACAACTGAACCTGTCAGCATCTGTTCCTGTGTGAATGTGGTTGCTGCAAGCAGAAGCAGCTGCTGAAAGCATTTAAATTACTATAAAATCTAATGCTAAAATGGCTAATTTAAAAAGAAAATTATGAAGTTCATAATTTAATATTCAGCTATATCAAAAACTTGTATTTCGTAAGAGAGAGACGTGGAAGATTTTTGTTTTGTGGGTTGTTTTTTTTCTTGGGGTTTTTTTTTTTTTTTTTTTTTTGGTCAAGTAAGTTTTTTTAGCTGACTTTCTCCAGAAACAGCATGTTGCTGGTTTTTAATAAATACTAACACTTACAAAAATGGGTATTACTGTCTTGGTTATCACTAGAATATGTTTAACAATGTGATAATGCCTTAACTAAGAATTTTGTTCCCATATCTTCCAAAAAGAAATAGTTAGGGGGAAGGAGATACTGGAAAGCTTGCATTCTTTAATGCACAGTCCAGCTGTGTTCTTCAAAAAGATGTTATAAGGTATTATTACTTTATTATTGATTTTGTTCTACAGAATGCTCAGGATTGTTTTCATAGGAGTTTACTTCTTGCTTACCTCCCTCTCCCTGGTCAGGTATCACCAGAGATTCTTTCCCTATTTTATTTCAAGGGAGCAGTCCATTTCTGTCTTTAACTGGAATGAATCAAGAGACCTGCAAGACGAGTATGTGAATTTAGGGAAGGAATATAGTGAGTGGAATACATGAAATATTCAAACTTGTAATGATCTCTGTGTCAGGACTTAGGATCACCTGTGAGAGAACAGACAGCTTTGGCAGCTTGCAGTGGCACCGTAACAGTGTCTGTCTGCAAAGATACTGCTAAAGATGAATTTTTGTTGTGACAGACCATTAAAATCTCCATGCTGAGCTGGTCTTCGAAGTGTCTTTCAGAATAGCAAAGATTTTGTTAGGAACATTCAATAGCCTTAACAGTGACAATTAGTGTGTCCCTTGGGTTCTGTGGATGCAGTTTGGTGAAGGAGTTGATACAGCTAGCAGCTGATGTCTGAATATATTGCACGTCTGCACCCCTGTTAAAGCTTCTATTCTTCTCCTTCACTGAAACTGTAACATTATTTTTAAAGCATGTAAGGCCGTCTCCATGTTCAGAATGTAGGAACAGAGGTAGCAATGCAGATGTCTTGCACTCCTTCGTTGTGAACTTGTTCTGAATGTCCTGTTGGGTGCTTGGGATACCTGTGTGTGGTGCTTTGCAGGCAGGTACAGAGTTGTTCCAGGCTGGTTGGAGAGCAGCCCTGAGGAGAAGGATTTTGGTGTATCCTGGTTATAGTCCAGAGGTTGTGAGAGGCTGGATTGCCCCAACCATGTGCACTAGGACCCAGAAACTCCCCTGCCCTGGGCTGATCCCCCAGCGTGGGCAGCAGGGCAGGGGGATTGTGCCCCTGTGCCCCTGAGCTCAGGTGAGACCCCACCTGCAGAGCTGCCCCAGCCCTGGGCTCCAACAGCACAAGGACGTGGAGCTGCTGGAGCCAGTGCAGAGGAGGCCACGGAGATGCTGCAGGGCTGGAGCCCCTCTGCTCTGGAGCCAGGCTGGCACAGCTGGGGCTGCTCCCCTGCACAAGAGAAGGCTCCAGGGAGAGCTCAGAGCCCCTGGCAGGGCCTGAAGGGGCTCCAGGAGAGCTGCACAGGGACTGGGGACAAGGCATGCAGGGACAGGACACAGGCAATGGCTTCCAGTGCCAGAGGGCAGGGCTGGATGGGATATTGGGAAGGAATTGCTGCCTGGGAGGGTGGGCAGGCCCTGGCACAGGGTGCCCAGAGCAGCTGTGGCTGTCCCTGGATCCCTGGAGTGTCCAAGGCCAGGCTGGACAGGGCTTGCAGCAGCCTGGGACAGGGCAGGAGGTGGGACTGGATGGGCTTTAAGGTCCCTTCCAACCCAAACTCATTCTCATGCTAAATGTAAGATGTTTGGGCTTGGCAGGGACACTGAATTTGTGAAAGCTCCAGTCTTTTCCAGAGTATGGGCAGAAGTCACTCACCTCTAAGCTTGCTCTAGTTACCAGCCTTGGCAGAATAAGCTCATTTCTGCCTACAGAACAACCTACAGCACACTTGGAAGTTGCAGGTGAGCTGTCTTTCTCAAAACTAATAAGGAAAATGGGGGATGTGGATGAAAAGAAATGTCAAATCTCTGTCCCTTATTAGGAAACATAATGTTTTTTTGTTGTTGGGAAAGGCTGCAGAGCCTTTCTGGGAGGCAGAGCATTTCTGGAAGTGTCTCAGTTTTTTTACAGGAAATTTAAGAAAATCTTTCTCAAAGTTTGTATTGGAAAAGGCAAATGTGCTTTAAGGCAGAAATAGGTTGCAGTAGGGACTCTGGGACTCTGCAACATTGTGGTGTTGTGTCTGAGAGTTATTAAAAATATCTTGAATTACCTTTCTGAAAAACAGGCTGTGCTGCATTGTACAGAATGCCAGGGATAAAGGTCTCAGGTTTAATTTTATAGAAAATAGAGTTTTCAACAATTAGACTTGTGCAGTCCCTTGTAACACTTGTGTTACCTTATGTTGATGTTTGATTTATGGTTCCCTTGGGTGTGTTATGGATACTCTGCTTTTTCTTTAGTTTTGCTAATGTTAGCACTCAAGAGTGTACACTAATGATTCGAAGTGCATAGTCGGCAAAAAGATACAATGTTAGTATTTAATTGTGTGACTTCTATGTAGAAACTGTTGCTAACATTTTGTTGCAGGATGGAGCTCCCAAAGCTTTAAATTATAAAGGCTTCTTTCAGCAGCTTGTTAAGACCTGGTATCCATAACTGAACATCTGGTTGTTATCAGTGCATTTTCACTTCATTAAAAACTATAAATGCATGTGGAGGAAAAATGAAATACTGTGATCTGGTTACATCACTCCTAAGTAGCACCCTGTGGTGCCAGTACAAGTTAGTTGATATTTCTATTACATTCCCTTATTTTCTCTAGTTATGGTTGTTTTAGGGTACAGTGTTAGTTATTTGGAAATTTAAATGTTGACAATGTTTTGACTCATTTAGTGATGCTTACTGCATTTTATGGGAGCTTAAAAGTCAAATGTAGGAGGAAGAAAGGCAATATAATTGATTGTAAAGCTCTGCAAAATAACTGCAGTGTAGGAAATGTGCCATGTACAGATGATGAGAAATGTTTATGCTTTCTTTCTTGCCAGTTGTGAGCAAAGAGATTAAGAAATGTTTTCTGTTCCAGCTCAGGAGTGCCATATTTTAATTATTTTTGTTACTTTCAAAAGAATGGGTCAGAATAGTACTTTTAAAAAGAGTCTATTCAAGCAATTTTTATCAAGATTGTAGTAGCTCCATTATTTAGAAAACTATGTGGCTTTTGCATTTTTGGCAACTTTGTCTAATCATCAAAGGCAAGTTTCCATCTGTTGAAACTGAGGTTGAAGGTATTGAAAACATCCAAACTGAGAGAGATTTGTGTTGCTTCTCTTTGAAGAGCCTCAAAATTTAAGGCTATTGTGCTCTGTTTAGGAGGAAGCTGATTCATATAGAGGGAGTTTCATTTGCTGCTGCACCTTGGAGTGGTGCAGCAAATAAAACATATTTATGTATTTTGAGTATTTTCTTAATCTCTCAGATCCTTATTTCTAATGGTAGATGTGCATTGTTTTAAGTTTCTAAAGATCCTGAGTGGGAGAACCTTTGTCTGTATCACATATTCTTACTTTGTTCTAGTTCAGTTTTTGTTTTAGACTTAGATCAGTATTTCTCTATGGCCTATCTGTTCAATAGATGTGCTTTAATTTGGAACAAACTTCCTCACCTCAAAGCACAGTATCAGAGGTGTGTACAGTTTTTCATACATTGTGCTGTGTATCATACTCCTAATAATCTGCTTTCTGATGTGGTTTTCAGCCATGTTTTCACAGAAGATGATGGGTATTAAAAAACCTCTGGTTGCAGGTATTTGGCTCTCAACTGCACACATGGAGAGACTGTGGAGCAGGTCTGCCTTTCACTTAGGCTGCTTCACTGAAATGCAGAATGTGGTTCCTGTGGTCTGGCTCGGTGTAGAAATCTCTGATTGTCTAATGTAGATCACATGAGTCATCTTCTCTTTCCTGGGGGTTGAAAGCTGCACCTGCCAATTTTTATGAGAATTTAGGCTGCTCTCTTGTGTTTGAAAAGTAATGTCTTTTAATTAGTTTTAGTGGATCTTGGTAACAAGACTTGGCGATATGTAAATTGAATAGAGAATGATATAGCTTCTCTGTGCAGCATTTAAAAGTCCAGAATTTCTTCTAGTATTTTTAATCTGTAGAGGGAAGAAACAAATATCAGTGAGGTGAAAATATACACAGTCACACAGTCTCAGATGGTTTAGGAACAGGTCTGTGAAAAAAGGCTCCTGAGTCCAGCTGTCATGTTAATCCTTTAGGTACTACCTTTAGAGTATTTCCATGTTATTGATGATCCCAGGGCTGGAGCCCCTCTGCTCTGGAGCCAGGCTGGCACAGCTGGGGCTGCTCCCCTGCACAAGAGAAGGCTCCAGGGAGAGCTCAGAGCCCCTGGCAGGGCCTGAAGGGGCTCCAGGAGAGCTGCACAGGGACTGGGGACAAGGCATGCAGGGACAGGACACAGGCAATGGCTTCCAGTGCCAGAGGGCAGGGCTGGATGGGATATTGGGAAGGAATTGCTGCCTGGGAGGGTGGGCAGGCCCTGGCACAGGGTGCCCAGAGCAGCTGTGGCTGCCCCTGGATCCCTGGAGTGTCCAAGGCCAGGCTGGACAGGGCTTGGAGCAGCCTGGGACAGTGGAAGGTGTCCCTGCCATGGCAGGGAGTGGGACTGGATGATTTTTGAGGTCCTTCCAACACAAATCATTCCGGGATTTCTTGTTTTCTCACCCTATGCTTCTCCCAGTTGAGAATACCCACTGAGGGGAGATGCAGTAGAAAATGTCAGAGATGCTTTCTACTTCCAGTCAGTGTTTGCTGAGTGCCCCCTTGGGACATCTCCCAAATGTTTGGAGTCAGCTGTAATGAGTGTAGAGCATTATCAGCTGCCACAGTGCATATGTGCCATCAGTGAGTGTAAAATTAGGAGTGTTTCCGAGAGGAAAGATTATGTTCTCTTTCAGTTTTTGTACTTGCATCCCGAGACTGATAGCCAGATATTGTACTTGCTTTTCAGTTTTCAAAACTGATCCTATTCTCTGTGGTGACTCCTCTTTCACCTTTCTGGTGGGCCCTCAGGAAGCAGGGAAATGAAACCTGGTTCCTGTATGATTTGAGACTTTTTGTATGAATCAGCCCTTTTGGCAACTCTCCTAAATTAGAAAATGGGTTACCTTTTAACCTTTTAATACTCGGAGTAGACAGCTCCGGCTGGGTGAAAGTTCAGGAAAATATTTGAACAGGGAGGGGGCTCGGACTGGGGGTGGGAGTTGAAATTCGGAATTTGGTTTCTGACTGTTCAGGCTGTTTGCTCTCTAGGTGTGAAATCATTTATGAGCTCTCAGTGCTCTGCGTGCTGATGTAGAAATAGCTGCATTTCACTGAGTAATTAAAGTGTTTACAACAGCATGTGCCTTCAGAGTGTTAATTGGAGTTCGTAGCTGAGTTTTTCCTCTATGGTGCCTCTGTGCTTCACCTTGGTTCCTCTGTCACAGACCTCTCTCTCACTGGTGGGGAACAAAGCTGAATGATTGAGAGTACAGAAAACACTTGTGAGCAGTGCTTGGCCTTGGAGACAAGCCAGCAGCAGCAGGATGGTGACACATAGGTAGATTGTTGAAGTTCTTGGTAGGTGATGCTGATAGGAGGTCATCCACATGGTTTTGAATGGATAAAGCAGATGCCAGGATACTGGGGAGCTGTGGTTTTAACAGGACTGCAGTTCTTGTTCTGTGTGAAGTGATTGCATCATTTGGAAGCAATATTTGGGTTGGACGGGGCTTGGAGTGACCTGGGATAGTGAAAGGTGTTCCTGTTGGTGTCAGGGGGTGGAGCTGGATGAGCTTTAAGGTCCCTTCTGATACAAACCAGTCTAGGATTCAATGATTCTAATTTACGAGTTTGCCTCCAAAGTTAATAAATAAAATAAATAAACTAAAACGAATGTGCTTTGTGGTTGACCAGAAGAGAAGTGATATTCTCTCCAGTCCCTATCCTGGAAGAATTAGGTACTGCACCAATTTATTCTGAAGCAGTGCTGCTGTATGTCTAAATGCAGTGCTGCTTCAGCACTGCAAGGGCTGCAGAGGTCCCAGAGGAGCCCAGGATCTCTGTTGCCTACCTGACAAAGCAGATTAAGATGGAATGTGTTCTGATGCAGTAGAATTTATTTCCTGGAGCTTGTGGACTCTCCATCCCTGGCAGTGTCCAAGGCCAGGTTGGACAGGGCTTGGAGCACCCTTGGATAGTGGAAGGTGTCCTTGTCCGTGGCAGAGGATGAACTTCAAGAGCCTCCCAACCCAAACCATTCTGTGATTCTAATTCTTGTCTTTTGATTTAATAAATTGTTATCTAACGATTACTATAGATAATACAACTTGTTTGTTGTTGAATTTAAAAGTGTTTATTGAAATGATCTGACATCATTTGCTTTTGGGAGGATTGCATTGATGTATCAGGTTTTCATTGAAATATAGTCACCAAACATGTTAAATACATGCACATTTGTAATGCTGGTATTGGGGAATCTTCCTTTTTGGAGCTCCTCATTCTATGAAGAATCCATAATTTAACATAATCTCAGATAGATATGGTATAATGTGTCTTTTCTTCAGAGAGTACATGTTTATGTATAGGGTTTGTTGCCAGAAAGCTGCCTGGGATAAGGAAAGATGAATGTTTTGACAGACAGACCTGTAGTAAAGGAGGGAGAGAGTATAAGATAAAAGAATTGAGAATAACTGATGAATCCCCAAAAGAGAAAATGCAAAAGAAGGGAAAGAAAAGACCTCTGCATGTTTTGGTACATTGCTTTGTGAGGTGCATTTACACAGAACATGAGCTCTATTTGTGGATTTTTTAAGTGTTTTGTAAGACACTTGAGAAGGAAAAAGAAGTGGCACAGAAGCTCAAAACAACATGCAGTTATTCTGGCTTTCTGAAATAAGTAACTAAATAATTTTGACATGTAATTGATACATGAGTTCATTATTTCTAGTTTCCTCCTTATCTGCAAGCAAACAGTTTTCAGGGGAAGTTTGAGATCAGCATAAATTCCATGTAAAGTCATTCTATATGACTGATAGCTTTGAATAAAATAAAAAAAAATCAAAACCAAGCTCCCCTATTATATAGTCTCTCAATATAAATAAACAATATGTTCTTTGAAGTTGAAAGAGGTTTCTGGTAGTTCTTGTGATCCTTCAGAAGTGCCTGAGTTTCAGAAAACTGTACATTTGACCCTCGATGGAGAAAATAATTTTACACTGAAGCCTTATCCTTGTACTGGTAAATTCAGGGCAAATGGACCTGAGGGGTTTCCCCGCATATTAGGACCCTGCTTGTGTTTATGGCAAAACAGATTTAATTTGAACAGCTTCTACAGGTTTGAGTGGAGTGTTTCTACAGTTAAACTTGCCCTGTCTGGGTGTTGAACGTGGAGAAAATGAGAATAACTCACTAGATGGGACTGCTTGAATTTAACTTTCTGTTTGTTTTTTTCTATCAGAGTTATATAAGGGATATTGAAAGCAAACTTTTTTTCTCACAAAATGTACTTAATACAGGGCAGTAATCTCTTAGTTTATTCTTCGTGTTGATTTTTATCAAAACAGAAAATTATTTTGTAATGTTTCCTCAAATTTGCTATTTCACTTGAGTGGGTTATAATAAAAGTAAATGAATGAATGATTGAAATAGAGAAAAAGTATACTTGGCCCCAAAATTTGTAATATGTCATGAAGTTATTACCCTTTTCATTTATCACCTTGGGGTAGGAGACATTTTTCTTGTATTCTCAACCTCTGCCATGATGATAAGTTTCTGAATGTTTTTCTTATGATATAAAAAAAAATATTTTTCAAATTGTTGCTTTTATTTTGATAGAAAAACATTTCTTTTTTTTTTTTTTTTTTACTGGTGGCTGAACCTTTGCTAATTGATATGTTTGTATGTAAGTCCTCTTTGCTTTGCTTGGGGTGCATGTGGGTGGCGGATTGCACAGCACCCCTGGTTTGGGGAGGGAGCAGGCACTGTTCCTAGTGCAGGCTTGCTTCTGGCTGAGATGAATTTGCAGTGGAACCAGATCAGAGTGTAACCTCTGGCCTGGTCTAATTATCAGCATTTACACTGGCGAACTTCCTCCAGAGTGGGCAAAAAGTCAGGTAACTTTCAGAGAGTAAAAGTAATTCAAAAGGACATCATGATTTTCAGGAAAATGTTACTTAGGCAGCATGTGCTTTCCCAATCCGTCACTTCAAATGTTTGGGGTTCAAATACTCAAGTGAGGCGAGAGAAAATAAAAAACAGTGAGTTTGCACAACCTTCACTTTTAAAAACATTTTTGTGTGAGAGGTGGTGCAGTTCTGTGGATTTTGATCCAGGAAATTGTGATTCCAGTTTGCTATTGCTTTGAGTAAGTAACTGCACTGCAGAAACTCCAACCTGGAGCTGCTGCAGAAGAGCTTAACTTAAGCTGTCTGTGCATTGTGGTGCATGAAATTCTTCTTTTCACAGTAATGCATGTTGTTTACAGCATATCTGGCAGCATGCTTGAGAATATTAAGCTATTTGATTGTGTTAAAATTAGACTGATGTCTTCTAAATGAAATCCTGTGTGTTTCAGTGAGGACCATACCAGCTCTGATCCTGAGATTAGTGAAAATCTAGTCTTTTCTGAGGTTAATTTGTTTTGCTTTGGGAGAGTACGTGTAGTTTTCAAACCAACATTGTTTGAAAGAGCACTTAGTTTTATGCTTATACCTGTTTTAACTGTCGAGAATAAACTTCTGTAAGGTGACATTGTAACAAAAATTTAGCACCACTGATTAAACAACATTGATGCTGATTTGTTTTTTGATGTTTTGATTTTTAAAAAATCTTAAATAGAGGTACTATTAAATATTTACATTTGACAATAATAAACAGATTTTGAGTTTCCAGTAGCTCCCAGGTCAGAAAACTTTGGAAGGTGGTGCAGGGAAACCATTGTAACTTAGCAGTACTGGATTATGAGGCATACTGTGGAATTAGTGACAGTGGGAAAAGCATTAAAAGACTTGTGGTATCAATAACAATATTTCTGATGAGCTGCAGCATGGTGCTAATGCACCAAATGAAATATCTCTTTTTGGAAGACATAAAAATGGTCTTTGGTTGAAAGTAAGAATGGTACTGGTTCATGTCCAAGTTAGTTCATTGTGTTTTAAAAGGTTTCTTGCAGTCTGCAATTTCTTACTGATTAAGGAGGCAAATGCCATTTTTTCTCCCTTTTAAAAACAAAATTTTTAACAAAGTCATTATAGGCAGAGGTGAGAACAGAAAGCATAAGATATTTTTAATAGTGTGCTTGTCATCTGTTCTGCTGCACAGCCTTTCCTAATCAACCTGAGCTAAATGAACTTTGCTGAACTGTCTGGTGTCTATTTAAGCATTGCAGCTCATTCTTTGTGATTATCTGTAATACCTTGAAACTTTCTAGTTCCCTGTTACCTCAAAAATACCATTTAAAACTGAACAATGTAGGTGGTATCCTGATACCCTGAGTGTTTTGTACACTTGAGCTGGCACTTGTATATTACATTCCTCTCACAGGAATCCAATTTTCTTGGCAGATGGAGCTGTGTTTGGCTAGCTGGACATTCATTCCCTCACTTAGCATGATGGTTTTGTGACAATTTTGTTTAACAGTACAAAGGACACACTTCTGAGAGATACTTGTTATTTTTAGGAAGAAGTATAGTCTATCAATTGCAACTTGAGTGCTGTGAGCAGTACCTCTTTACATTGTTTTGTCCTTTGGCATATGAAAACAGTGCTTATTTCTAAGAAAAACAACCCATTTTTGGTATGAAATGATTCTGTGTTTCTTGAATTTGTTGTTTACGTGTTCTCAGTTGAAACTCTCTGTGCTACACAGTGTATAACATCAGGTGAAGCTAACAAGTGTTCTTGGAAATGAGGTTGTAAACAACCCAATAGATTAATCTCTGTGCTTTTCCCTTTATTCTGCAGAGATATTACATACAGCATTTCTTTGGAAGCCGTGACAACTCTGATTGTGTTCCTCTCCTGCCAATTATTCCACAAAGAGATTCTTCGAGAGAGCATCATCCACAGATACCTGATGCATGGTCGATGGTACGTCCTGCTCTGGGGTGCTGCCTAAGGGCAAAGCAAACGCTGCTGCTTGCTTCTTTAGTACCTGAAAACAGAGGGCAGCAAAATGTAATCTTGATAGAAAATTTGTTCTACTCAAAAGAAAAGAGAACAGAAAAACAGGCATCTGTAAAGGCTCTTGGAGGGATTTGGGTGGAAATCTCACAGCCCAGACTTCAGTAAAACTAGTTTGGAAGTAATTTTTATATTTTGAGGCTAGTTTCATTAACTTAAAACAGCATTTGCTTTTTAGGATGGTTTTTTGATTCAGCAATGAGTCTTGTAGCACTGCAGCCTAGAGAACTCAGGTCCCTCAGAAATGCTAGAGCTTTCTTGTCATCCAGATAGGCTGCAGTCCTTGGAAAGATGAAGACACATGCTGTGCTGAGCTGAAGAGAGCACTTAGCCGGGGGTAAAATTGGTTTTGTGAGTAATACTTGTTCTGGCAAGTTGGTGGTTGGTGGTGCTCGAGTCCTTTCACGGTGGCTTACATGCATTTTAGTCAGGCTCCCATTCATCCTCTTTCAGCTTCAAGGTCCGTGTGGGCAGGTTTTTCATAAATGTATTTATTCTCTGGTTTCCTGAAGTTTCTGCTAGGTGTTTCAGACAGATACTGCTCTGACATGCAGGGAAAGGAGGGAGACTCAGCTTGGAGCACAGGGCAGACTTCAGCCTGAAACAGCAGCAGGATAGAGCCAGAGCCTCAGCATGTGTGGGGTGTCCTGGTACTTGAGTCTTGGGCTGAAGGAATTGAGGGGGAAAATGGAGAATGCTTGGGGGAAGAGTTAGTATGTGATCTAAGGGGTGTGATTTGGGAGTAGCTGGTGCCTGGCCTCTGGAGGCAGACATGGGAATTTGGTGGCTGGGAATCAAGAGCAGTGTGAACAGTTGGAGGTGTACTGGTGTGTGAACCCCACCCCCAAGGAGAGGGAAACACCCAGGATTTTAACATGTTCACGATCAAAATGAATGACAAAATAGTCAGAGGATCTGCAAAGTTTTATTCGTAAATTACACACGTGGCATAGAAAATGGTGTGTTTGTCTCTGATGTCCCAGTGTAAGCATAGTGGAGTTTGGCTCAAGGTGGGGGAGGCTGTAAAGGAAGAAAGAGGGACACAGAGAGAGAGAGGGAGAGAGAGAATTGGATCAGAGAAGGGGAGAGTGGAAGGAAAAAAGAGAGATCACCAGTGCTGGCTCCATGTGGATCCAGCTGGTGGGATGTCCTGGGGCCATGGGCTTTGTGGGCCATCTTTTAAGTCTTCCCCTCCCTGCAGAGAAGTTTCTCCCTTTTTGTGCAAATCATTCTCATTCTCAGTCGGTTCTCTCAGACCTTTCTGGGAATGGGTTGGGGGCTTTGGGATTTTGGATGGGCTCGTTCCCCCCTACACCCCCCAGCCCTTCTCAGCTCCGTCCCAGCGCCTGCGCTGAGCTGGGCTGTGCTTTTCTGCAGGAGCCATGACCAGGAGGTTTGTCCCAGAAAATGCTGCCCTGCCTCCATATGGGCCCTTCTCCATCTGCATCCTGGTCTCTCTCTTGTGTGTTTGTTATTCCCAGAAATCCTTGGTTGGCTCCACACCATGCAGCTATCAGTGTTTGGGACACACGCATTAGCCCCTCACCTTCTGGGCTTCTACAGATATTTAGAGTGTCCATCCTAACAGAGCTCCTGTCTTGTCAGCTCTAAATCATATGGGAATGGGAGCAGCTGTTTGCTTCTGTGGAAATGCTACTCCATTTTGGAAATACTGTAACCTCTTAGTTAAACTCAAATTCTACAAACGTTTTTCTGATTCACTGATGTGAGTGAGGTTGGTTGTTTCATTGGTCTTCGCAAATTCATAGAATTATGGAATCCTTGAGGTGTGAAAAGGTGTTTAAGATTGGTTCTGAGCTGCACACACACACAAAAATACTGTGGCTGTGGAGAGATGCTGTTGGTGCCTGTTCTGTGTTACCAGAGCATGGAGTAAAAACTGAAAAAATACAGCGTTTCTTTCCATTGCATAAATATTTTTCCAGTTGTGTCTTGAGGTAAGTGAATACAATGATTCTACAAACTAAATGGTTTATTTAAAAGTAGTATTTAAAAACAAAAACCAAAAGGCAGTTTTCATGATCCTGCTGGGGAAGATGCTCCTGCAGATCCCTGCTGAAATCCAGGGAGCTTTGCATGGGCAAGACCTTGCTGTTCTTTCCCTTTCCAGTCTGGTCAGCACTGGGACATTTACTGACCATCTTTAATGCCAAACACCTTACAAACAGCCTTTGCACCTTACCTAGACTTTGTTGTGCCAATTTTTGTAAATTGTGAGTCAACTAAAGTTTTTTGTTTTGTTTGTTTGTTTTTTTCTTTCCAGTCTCCCATACACCAGCAGACTTGTGAAAACTTTGCTGTATAATTTCATTAGACAAGAGAGAAGCCCTCCTCCAGGCGCCCACGTCTTTCAGCAGCAAACAGATGGAGGAGGACTGCTTTATGGAATTGCATCTGGGGTGGCAAGTGAGTCTGATTTTCTATAAATTGTACTTAAGACCATATGAAGTATCGCCTTCTGTGTGCCCTCTCTTGCAGACACACCTGTAGCCCATTTATTTTTCAGCAAGTGTTACCAGTGTAGAAAAGCTGTCCACAGGCCTGCATGGCCCATCTTGAGATGTGTTAGAATCTGAAGCAATTATACCTGCAGGACAGCAGATGGTAAAAGTATCACCTAGCCCCTGTTTTTTTTTTAACTAACGCATTAAAAAACCCTCAACCATCCAACTAGTGCCCTATTTGATAAATCACATACTTAAGTTACTGTAAAAGTTGCAAGAAATAGTTTTATGTGCACATTTTATTCTTTACGATTACTCAGTGGATGTGATGACCTGCTCTGTGGCTCTCCTTGAACAAAAGATTGGGCTAGGTGGTCCCAAGGGGTCCCTCCCAGGAGGGTTCTTTGATGTAGGGGAGCAACCTAGATAGGAATTTTTGTAACATACTGTGCCTTTCCCAGTAAGTTGACTAATGTTTTTTCCTGATAAGTATGACTAGATTCTGACCTTTCCCAGACTGTTTGCTGTAGAGAAATACTGCCTGAAGAATAGCAAAGACTTGATGCCATTTGTTGTTCAGAAAAAGATTTCTCATTTTTGTTACAGTATATACTCTGTTTTGGTTAGCGGCTGCTCCCTTCCCCACACCAGATGTGTTTTACTGGTATTTAAAAATCTGTCCTAGAGGTTTTTTCTTTACCACCATATGAGGATAAAACATAATACAGTGCTAACAGCAAAGGTAGATATTATTTTCTTTCTCCCCGATAAACTAGAGAACACTTCACAAGTCAGTTGCTGTTAAAACCGATACTATTTATTTAGCTCTTTTGTGAAATCAATTCACTGGCAGCCTCCTGAGGGAATATTAAAGTTCAGGCCGCAAGGGGTCTGCCAGAATTTGCAGTCGGAGGCAGTGCCCGCGTCTGTCCTCACGGCGGCAGTAAAAGTGCACGGCTGCTTTTCTGCTGCTCCTTCTGCGTCTGGGCTACACCCTCCAGGGCCGCGCCTGGCGGCTGTCCCTAACGCAAACCCAGCACCAAGTAGTGCCTTGGTTTGCAATTCACTTACACGCACGCCAGATTAATTAAATTGTTCCTTACAGTGTTTTATTCGAGAGTCCCATCAGGTATATTCTTTTCCTTTATTGCGATTGCAAGGGGAAATTGCTCTAAACATGTTTTTCTAAAGCAGTTTTAGGTATCTGGTTTGTAGTTTTGCAGTTTTTACTTCATGTTTTGGTACGTGTTATTACCTGAGTAATTGCTGTTATTTATGTTATTATTAGTTCTGATCTCTCTAGTGTCTTTCTGTCTCAGTGCTGCCACAGGCAAAACACTTCTTCCCCTTCTCTTGTTACTTGACTGATTTTTAAATCCGTCCGTATTGCCACCACTCCAGCCTCCCTCTGTAGCACTTCTCACATGATAACCCCCATGACTTTTTACTCGTTGTATATTAAGTTTCCATTTCTTAGTGCAAACTCTTAAGATTTCAGCCTACATCTGTTCTTGTCTCTTCCTACACTCCCACCTCCTTCACTCCTCTTGAACCATTCCCTTAGCAACTACCTTGGCATACGCCTACGCTTGTTTTCTTGCTTCTTTCATGAGTACCTGAAGTGCCATCTCTTAGCCTGGCAAATTAAGTGTCTTCATTTAAAGCTTTAAGAAGAGGAGCCTTTTTAAAGAGCTTTCTAATTTCCTGCCTGGGAAAAGGGAAAAAAGAAGTACCACATCCTGTTAAAAAACAAAAAATGTTTTTTCTATCCATGCCCAGACAGCTGGTTGAGATTTTTTTTTAAATTATTTGCCTATATATGATGTTGGACTATGGGCAAAATGTGGACACGGTAGGATTGTAGAGTAAATGGCATATTTGCCTGTCTTATCTCTGAATTAACTCTTATCAAATCAGTCCTTGCATTCATGTAGCCTCAGGTACATGGGTAGAGTGCAGCACAAATGAAGATGCAGCAACATGATTGTCTGTTAGGAAACAAAAGCAAATTTTGAGCAATGAACAGCTGTGGAAAACTTTGATGTTATGTATGTATTATATTACTTTTGTGTGTTTTGTAATCTTTACATGATAGAGATTGAAAGAAGAATGAGAGAATTGAAAACTCACTTCTGTGTTGCTCAGTGCCTTTTAAATGCCACATAATGCTTAAAGTAAGTTTACTGAAGTAGTCCAAATATAATCTACTTAGGATGAATGAAGATAGGAGCCTGATTTTAAAAAATACTTTTAATACGAAATTTTGAATTCTAAAATAATTGTGGTACTTGTTAATTATTTGACTTGATATCACAGTCATGATAATATATAATGTTATTCCTATTTTGTAGTTACTTGCACTGCAGCAGGAGATCAACAAACTCTTACAAGCACCGTATTTTAGATCCACCCTCCTTTTCCTTCCTTGTGATTCAGCAGGAGTGATAATTATACACAATATGTGCAGAATTTTACCCTTTCCCACAGTTAACCTTCTCCTGCATCTCATCCTTCGTAGCCTGTTTTTCTTCCTCTCATGAGCTTCCTCAACTCTGAAACCACACAACCAACATCCTCACACCAATTACTTCTGGGTTTGGCCTCTGACTGGATCCAAGTTACCTCTGTGCAAGGACCTTTTTCTATACTGGATATAAAATACCTGGATTGGATTGTTCTGCCAATTCTGTTATGCTCCAATAATTAAAGAAACAATGGTGGTTTTTGAAGGAGGGGAAAAATAATGGTATTTATTTTTGTGACTTCGGAAAGGAGATTTTTCTCTACTGAGTCAACTTTGCTTTGTCTTTGTGGTCTTTCAGTAGGTGTGCAAAGTAATTGTAAAGTGCTGCTAGATCTGGGGCAGTGTTGTGAAGCATAAATGACATTAATATGCATGGCAGTAGAGTTCAGATATTAGAAACTCATTTATTGGAAACCAGAAATTAATTATTCTTGGTTCACAAAGCACATTGAACCAACTTACCCTCAAACCCAAGTTTTTTTGTTGGCTTTATGTTCCTTTTTCTTTTTTGTTGAGATTTATTAACATTTGCCAATTCATAGTCTACAGTCAACTAAGTTGAGACAACTTTTTGTGGACAAGCAATTTTTTTTTAATTAGTCATTTTATTGCTTGCAAAATAAAATACTTGTTAGAGTGAAGAGCTGCCAGGCAGATGATGTGCTAAGACAGGGAAATGATAGTGCTACCCAAGACTGTTGAAAAATAAGTCAGTTTAAATGGTTTCCTTTGAAATAGTTCATCCAGTTTATACTTTGCTATTAAAAATAACTCCAGACACTAATGCATCTGGCAGAAGTTCGGTGTTAGTGCAACAGTGGGATCTAATTGACTTGGTTTGTGCTGTTAGGGTGTTTATAGATGTGAGGGGTACAATGCAGTATCTGTGAGGCACTAAAGCAGAGTCAGTAACCGGATTCAGCTTCATTAATCACCGTAAGTCATCATCATAACTAATCTGCCACACAAATATACTCTTGTAGCATTAATAGGAATTGCAGAATTCGGTGTGTAGTGGTCAGTGACAGCTTGTTTTCTGTCTGTATTCTTTGGTTGGAGCTAGAGAAAAATTCCTGGCCATTAATGACTTTGTATCGGCAAGTGTGTGCTTCACTCTGCATTGTACTGTTCAGCATCAGGATACCTGAAGGTATCCTAATGCTCTTTTGTACATCTGTGGTTTATATACACTATAGCTTTTTCTTTTTTTTTTTTTTTTTGGTGCTACTTTCTGGTTAATAGAAGCATATGCATGGCAATTCTTAAATTCACAAGAAAACGATATAATAATACTTAGTATTTTATGTTAATATCTTTTTCCTCTTCAATTTTATGGAGCCTGATTTGTAATACCTACATTAGCATATATCAAAGTAGAGAAGCACAAAAAGGTACCAACAATGTGTCTGTTATTTCCTATGATTTCATCAGCCTTTACTTCTGCTAACAAATGCTTCACCCTTCCTCACTGTGCTTCTACCTTCCAGATCCCTTTTGTGATGTGTCACACATCTGGTGTCTATCTCTGGTGCTTAGTCAACGCTTAACTACCTGTTCGTGCCCACCACAATGGAAATGTACATTTGAGCTTTCTGTACCAGTTCTGTCTGTTCGTGTTCCTTACAGTCTGTAAGTGTCATCCTCTTGACGCTGTATCTGTGATATTTTCCCCTGCCTGAATAGCAAGATTGAGGTAGTTTCTAGATCTTTAATCTTTCACTTAGTTCCGCTGACGATGTGCCTGACACAGAGCAAAGTGTGTGACTGCACTTCAAGCACAGGTACTTTGAGAACAAATAGCTGAGTGTTCCTGGTTGTGTAGCTGTGGCAGGGGCAGTCTGCAAGAGCTGCACAGCAAACTGCTACCAGAGTGGCTTCATCCTGCCCAAAATCTGTGCTTGGGTGCTACAAGGACCACAGAAGCTGGTTTGAAATTGACTTGCTGCAACCCAAGCAGTGCCTCAGTGTCGCCTTTATGGCTTTTCATGTTTTTATGACAAAAACTCACCTTCTACCTTAATCATGTTAGTACAGAAATGCACTGTGTCTGATAGGAATCTCTGCAGGCCAGAGATGGATACGCTATGAAGTTCTTAGACACTTCCTTTGACAACCACTGTGTCATGTATGTTCTGTTTCTTGAAATCTAATTTATCTTTGTGTATTTGAATGATGTGAGAGTATAGAATGATTATACAGCAATAGCATTTCTGGTGCCATTTGGCTCCAGCTTCACCAAGCTCTTGTGACTTGGAATGACAACTAGAGCAAGTGTTCTACTTTGGAAATAATTAGAAATAATGATGCTCCAAAGGCTGGAGCCTCTCGCTCTGCAGCTGAGGGTGTTCCCCTGGAGAAGAGAAGGCTCCAGGGAGAGCTCAGAGCCCCTGGCAGGGCCTGAAGGGGCTCCAGGAGAGCTGCACAGGGACTGGGGACAAGGCATGCAGGGACAGGACACAGGCAATGGCTTCCAGTGCCAGAGGGCAGGGCTGGATGGGATATTGGGAAGGAATTGCTGGCTGGGAGGGTGGGCAGGCCCTGGCACAGGGTGCCCAGAGCAGCTGGGGCTGCCCCTGCATCCCTGGAGTGTCCAAGGCCAGGCTGGATGGGATTGGAGCAGCCTGGGACAGTGGAAGGTGTCCCTGCACATGGCAGGGGGTTTGGAATGAGATGGCTTTTAAGGTCCCATTTCAACTCAAACCATCCTGAGATTCCATGAAGTTCCTGTTAGCTTCACCAACATTATTTTGATAGTAAACCACTATTAATGAGAGCTAGCTGCACAAGTAGCAAGGGCTTTGCTCTGTGAGCTCTGCTCTTTGCACATACACTGATGGTAGTGACAGCAAAGCATTCTTTCCCAGAAGAACCATTTATGCTGTCATTTCCTGGGCTTGATAATTCTTAGAAATCTTCCATTGATTTTGAAGAGACTCATCAGTATCTGCAGGGAGGTATCAGAGCATGGATCAGGCTCTGCTCTGTGAGACTCAGCAATGGCACCAGAGGACGTGATGCCAAGGAAGATTCACTTCCCTGTGCAGTGACTGAACACTGAAATAGACCAGAGAGACTGTGGAGTCTCCCTCAGTGGGAATGTTCCAGACCCATCTGGACACAATCCTGTGGCATTGCTCTGGGATGACCCTGCTGCAGGAGGGAGCTGGGACCAGATGATCCACTGTAGTCCCTTCCACCCTTACCCATTCTGAGATTCTGTGAAACTGCACATTTTTCTTCTTTTTTGGAGAGCCTTGTGCTCCTGGAGACCCTTGATTGCCACCACTCCACCCCTGTGAGTGACAAAATTTTTCATACTTAAGATTGTGGAGGCTTATCTGTTTTTAAGGTCTGTAAAGCCTCTTTTCTGGGATGTCTTGCTGACACTGCCCAGGCTTGTGTTGTGCTGGGAGCTGTGCTGTAGCTCTCTGTAGCCTGTCAGCTGTTTGGAGCAGGGACCATCGCTGCACAGCACAGTGAGGCTGTGGTTCATGACTAGAGCTTCTGATTTCTGTGGTCATACAAACCCTAATTGTAACCATATGCTTCAGCTTGTTTACTGAGAGTGCAGCAGCAAGTTTCACGAGGTGTGTTGGTGATTTATCTCCCTGACATTTATCCTGATATTCCAAAACCTGAGCAGCTTCAAATAACCCATTATAAAAGAGAAGAGAAAACCTATTGGCTCAAAAATGATTTTTCTTTAATTCTTTAGGGGAAATTGCTCTTTAAAAGAAACCAAGAAGTAAGCTGATGTATTGTAACAAAGTTTTAAAAGTTTGTTTTGCAAGGATTAGGGATAGAAAAAAGAAATTTTAAATACCTGAAAAGGAGGTATTTCTTGCTTTCCAAATTATTCTTAGCTCTAGAGAATTATGTAAATTTAAACTGAGATAGACAATATTTATAATTAGAGAATGTCAGTAACCAGTTGTGTTAAAAAAAACAACCTGAGCAACAAAACCTTTTCTTAAAGTCCTATAAATTTCAGCTAGTGGATGGTAAGAAATCCATAACTCTTCACCTCACAATCCTGTGCCAACAAGAGTATTCATTTATTATCTAATCTTTATTTTAGCAGTGAATGTGAAAAGTCTTTGAAAAGTACCAGTGTTTTTTAATTTCATTTTTGTGCACGTTTCAAATGACGAATATGCTTGACCATCCATGCTGCCTAAGAAACAGTCCAAAATCTGTGAGTTAAAAAACTTTTTGATGATCCTCCTTCTAGATGTCAGATGCAGATTTTGTAGTGTTTATGACTCAAAAGACTGGGTTTTTGTGCACTAATATGGGATATTAAAACAACACCTACAAATTACAACTCCATAAGGGATTTATTCTTCATAATTTTGAAAATATCTGCACTAAACGTGCTTAGACTGTGGTGTTTAACTGCATGATTTCTCATCAAAATGGTTGGATAGGTCAGGAAAAATGGTGATCTTTTTTGTTCTAGATGCACTGATGCCATGTTATGAAAAACTTGATGTCTGATAATTGACAGGTGCCCTGTATAGATTGAAAGTGAATGAATAGGATACACTGAGCTGCATTTCAAGCTGGGATGAGGAACATTGATAAAGTGCAACAAATTCTTTAGCTTTCTATTGTTCTTTCTTAAAAACTGTTTTTCAGGTCTGCTCATGGATTAAATCCATCCGAAGCTGCATTTGTTAATAAATTACATGTTACTGAATAACACATTAACTGTTTCCCCTTCATTGTCCTGCCAGATGTCTGTGCCATGTTTTGCAGTGGAGTATTCAGACATCAGATCACTCATTTTAACCATTGTCCATGTTCAGCAGAGCAGGGGAGTTACATTGCCTGGTGTGTGAAACTCCTTTTAATAGTTAAATTTTGTGGTTTTATTGATTGGTCGTGTGTGTAAAGACTAAAGGAATGAAAGCCAATGCTGTGCACTGCCTGACTGGAAATATTGATTAGCTAGCTCCATTTGCTGGGTGTTCTGTTTTCTCCAGTAGGCTACTGGAGTATCAGTTCTGTGAAGTTGTCATGTTATTTTGCATTTTTCTTTAAGATTTTATATTTATTTTATTATTGATACATTATAGATAAATAAAGGGTAGAGAAGAGGGTGTCTGTGTGCTTTCTGTTTAGTTCCCTGTTCCCTTTCTCCTTTAACTTCCTGCTCCTTCCCTGAAAGAAATGATGATAGATTTTTTTTTTAAGTGCATCTGTAAGGAAAATCTGTATTTTAACCCATTCACCAAATAACTCTCGAAGTCTGGTAGACTTTTTGACATGTACAAGGTGAAGAAGTTTTTTCATATGATATGACATCTGTTGAGCATGGAAGGGATTTGTGATGGGAGTGGCACATTTTAGATGTGGAAGTTCTGTGTCACAGTCAAATTAGTTCAAGTTCTGAAGCAGTTTTATTTGCCTTTCAATATTTTTGTCAGGGGAGAAGCCTTAACTTGTGATGTCAGTCTACTCAAATACAGTGCCTAAATATAAAGAGTAGTTTACCTAAGGAGCCTGTCATGACCTCTTATTTACTAATAATACTTATGAGGCAAGAATATTCCCTGCAGAAAGTGGTACCTGTCTTGCCAGTGCAAAGCACCTGTCCAGAAGAAGATGGGCAATTAACTACCTCTAAACAAGTTATTAATGCAAGTAGAAATTGTCATTCTGGCTTTTGAGTCTGCATGGTGCAAAGGAATACTGTGCTTTTAGGAGATGACTGTGGGGTTCTGCTGGATCTCTGAGGGAAAGGAAGGAAAGCAAAAGTGTGTTGTGAAAGCAAATCTTTGAACAACACCAAAACTCAGAGTCAGATGAACACTTGACTTTCTTTAATCTGTAGTGAAAGTATTTGTGGGCATTTCTGTGTACATTCAAAATTGCAGTCTTGCAGATCTGTACAGAAGCTTTGCTCCTTGACTCAGATAATAAAACTGTGCTTTTATTTTCCTAAGCAACCTTGTTTTAAATTTGGTTGTTTGCATTTTTTTATTGTGACTGGTATGCAAAGAATACATTGAATTTGCAGAATGTGAGACAAAAAGTATTTTGAAGGTTAAGAGAAGTCCCACCCCTGTAAGTGTTCAAGGCCAGACTGGACAGGGCTTGGAGCAGCCAAGGTGTCTGTGCCTGTGGCAGGGGGCTGAAACACGAGGAGCTTTAAGGTGTTTTCCAACCCAAACCATTCTGTGATAAGAGAAAATACTGTGAAAATCTTGGTTATAATTAATTTTGTAATTGGGAGGTATTACAACCTGGCTGGAGCCACACACCATCTGGATGTGGCTCAGAGTATGTTTTCCCTTGAGCCTTGTTGAGTATGCTCTTAAGAGCACAAACTTGCAGTATTGCCTATATGGACTGAAGTGCTTGATTTTGAGGGTTGATTTCACAAATAATTTCATTTTGACAGCTGTAGTTTCTAATTAATATATTTTTTTTTCAAGAAGGGAAAATGTTCCTCTGTTTTTAAGCATAAAAGTGGAAGTCTTTCCTTCTTTCTTTTATTTCTATGGATTATAGTTGTACTTCCTTGTTTTTGTAGACCCACGGAGGAGCTAAGCTCTGCACAGAATGATCTAAGCTTTAATGAGGCCTTTGACTAAAATCTTTGTCTTAAACCAACAAAGACAAACCCTTAATGCGATTAAACCATCGTTATTTTTTACCTAATGTTCTAGAAGACCCAGTGGTAATTGAATGTGTTCTGCCAAACTGTAGTTTCCAACACAAGTATGAGATTTTTACATAACCTGATAAATGGCTATTTTTCCTTTTGAATAAGCCATCAAAAACTTTTTCCGTCTTTCTGCGAAAGACTTCCCAGCCAAAGCAGAGCAAAGCCAAACAGATCATGTGCTTAGCAGTGTATTAGTAGAAACTATTTTCACAGTTGCAGACTTAAGTTTTATTTCCTTGTCCTGAGGCCAGTTACTATTGTTGAGTAATTTGGTACTTTCGTGATTGAGGTTTAAGTTATTGGTATGTGGTAGTTGTAGCTCTGAGCATGAACATTCATTTTTGTGACAGTTGGGGTTGTTTGTCAATTTTTCTCTTTTAAACAAATGGCATTTTCCAGAGTGACTCACTTTGGGGAAAGAAAAATACTATTAACAAGAAAAGAATGTGGCACCTAGGAATAGACATCCTGGTTGAAAAGAATGGATTTCCATTATTGAAAAATAAATTTCTGCATTACATGGAAATTCAATTACTATCCTTATAGGAAAGTGGGAATTTTTGCTTGCTCCTAAGTAATCAGATTTTTATTTGGATTTTGAATATACATGAAGCCCAGAGCTGTGCTGCTGCCAAGCTCTATCAGTTGATTTGTGGGTGAAGGTGATTGTCACAGGTGGGGGGATGTGGCTGAGACTGAAGTGACATGCTGCTTTTGTGCAGGCTGACTGAGCGAAGGGCAGGAGCAAGAGGGAAGAACTGCTACCAGCACCATAGCTGGAATGCAGCTTTATTCATTTTGTCTTTCATCAAATATTGGAGTTTAATAAGGCTAAGCATTGTAACCTGAAGTACAGCAAAGGGAAAGACTAGATAGGTGGGAGGCTGGAGGGGCAGGCACAGGAGCAAATCCCTTATTGCCTGAGTGTCCCATATTGTCTCCTGCTACTTTCCATCTTGTTTCTGTCCTGTCAGACCGAAAATGGGGATGGTGGGGAGCTGGGGAGGTAGAGTGGCTGTAGGTAGGAGGATGATTGACATCTCTGAACCAGGTGTGACTTGGCTGGTTGTCACGCAGGCTGTTGCTTGTACGTAAATGGCTGTTGTGATGTAAACCCATTCCTGATGGGAATACATATCCGAGAGTTAACGATAAAAAACTTCCTTCTTTAGGGGCCTGCTTATGCTGAGTGGAGAGCAGCTTGGTCTGATAGGCTCTCACAATACTTCTACTTAGCATGTTAAGCAAAAGCTTTCATATTTTGCCCTTCTAGATTTCTATATAGTATTTCTTCCAGTGTTTGTGCCAAGCACTGCTCTCTTTCCCCCTTCATTTTTGAGCATTTTGTGAGGTTTGAGGTAGACTATTAGTGGTAGAAGTGCTGCAGTACAATGGACAGATTTTCTTTGGCTTGGATCCAAACCTTGTATTCCTTTTGTGGATATTAATAATGACAGAGTTGAGACCTTGTCACTCTTGTGCTGAATTGGGTAGGTAATAAATTTAAAACTAGGTTTCATAAGAGAATTGTGGTCAGGAACAGGATAATATTTTCTGTCTAAATGAAAAATTTCAGAATGAGTCTGACTCTGGAATAATTCCTTGTAATTGTTAAAAGACTGAATTTCTTAGCATTCCAGCTAATAGTTTGGATTTTTGTTCAGCGGTATGAGACTCTGTAGCTGATAAATACATAGGCCTGTACTCTCAGCCTGAACTGAGAGTTTTTACTTTCCTATTGGTCTTAATTCACACAAAGCATGTCAGGAGGGTGGCATGAGCTGGTCTTCAAGGCCCCTTCCAACCCAACCTATTCTGGAATGTCTGTCATACAGCTAGGCTTGAACCTTTGGGGAAAGGTGGATTTATAGATTTGTTTAAGCCTTTAGAACAAACTAGATTTCAGCAGATCTGCATTAAGTCTTAAATGAACTAGGACTTCAGAGGCAAGACCTGCCTGAATGCATTTGCTTTGTGTAGTGAGATTCAAAAAAGTGGGGAGGTTAAACAATAGAATAAGAAAGAAGTGAATAATTTGTTGAGAACCATCTTCGTTGTTCTTTTCCTCTGTGTTCTCAAGGAAGATCCTGTATTGCAGTTATCAGGCTTGCAAACTTTTCTTTTGGACTGGCAAAGCTCTTAAACAAATTTTGCTAGAGGCTGCATGTCTAAAGAGTGAGAGTCAGCTTATGCACTTAGTTTCTAAGTGCATAAGCAGGTCTTGCATTACTCTGAATACTTCTGAAGGTTTTGTGTAAACATATCAGAATCTGTACCATTCTTTGGAAAGAGAGCAAACCCCCAGGACTGCCATGAATCATAAAATCACAGAATCACAGAGTAGTTTGAGTTGGAAAGGACCTTAAAGTGCTACCCCCTGCCATGGGCAGGGACACCTCCCACTGTCCCAGGCTGCTCCAAGCCCTGTCCAGCCCGGCCTTGGACACTGCCAGGGATCCAGGGGCAGCCACAGCTGCTCTGGGCACCCTGTGCCAGGGCCTCAACACCTTCACAGGCTGGAATTCCTTCCTGAGTAAAGAGTTATTTTGTAGATGATGATGGCAGATGGTGTGGTATAAAAGTGTTCATGTTCCTCTTTGTGAAAATGATGTGTATTTAAAGCTTTGCAGTGTGTGGTTCTGGGGTCTGGTTATGCACAGAGACATTGTGTACTTGTGCAGAATCCTAGTAGCTTCAGAGTAAATCTTGAGATGAGGCCCTAAACTTTCAACCTGTTTTAGCAGTGGTACAAAGTGCTCCAAGGAAGGAAGGGACACTTCTTGATCATGCTCTAAACTCATAATGATGGTGATGCCTGGAAACAGAGGGGCATTTATTTTTTTCTAGAATACTGGCTGAATTGTGTTGGGTTTTTTACAGAATTCATGCTGAAAACAATCAGAAAATCACAGTTAGAAAAAGTACATAGTTAAAATACTTAACCCTTTGAAGGAGAAAGATGGTGCAACATTCCAGATGCAAACCAGGTTTGTCATGTGTACAGTGCATGCTGAGCACACTGATGTCTGGTGGCAGTAGTGAAATAAAATGTCCCCAGCCACTTCCAGTCCTGAGGAAATAAATGACTTCTTTCAGATGAAAGAGCTAAAACCTTAAGATGTAATTTTAAAATTTCTTTATATCTAGTTATTTAAATAACATTAGGAAGAACTTTGATTTCTGTAGTCAGTTACAAACACTTGGATCTTTTGTGTTAAGTGATGCTTCACAGAAAAGTGTGGCAAGAGGAACAAAATGAATGAAAAAACCACAGTTTTATTCAACAGAGAACTGAATTATTTTTGTAATATAATATTTGGAACTACACTGGATTTCTGTAGTGCCAGGGCAAGCTAGATATGATGATATTAACGAGAAATTACCTATACAGGAAATTTACATTTTAGAACCTCTATAAAAGAACAATTGCTATAAAAACATGTCTGGAAAATGAAGTAGTAATAGTCAATTTAAAAAAATGTAATGACTTTAACAATAAATTGCATAAAGGGTACTTGCTAGGATGTATGAGTAAACTGTTTATGATCTTGGTGGTGGTAGCAGTCAGTCAGGCACAGCAGCTTGAATGCCTGTGACAACTCTGATGGACGGAATTTGAGAATTTTGAATTCTGAGATCTAGTGACTAGTCCAAAAATGATTTGTGTAACTGCATATATCTAACCAAAACACCACTTTTACTGTGTAATGGAATAAAGATTCCTTTGGGTTGGAAGGGCTCTCCTTGGAGGAAAAGTATTGTAAATGCATAAATACACTACTAAAAACACATGTTTTCTCAGATGATTTCAGCTGATCAGTGGAACAGCTCCCTACAAGTCTTATCACCTGCAATGTCCTGGAGGAAAAAGTAAAAATAAAATTTTCCCTTCCTAGTAATCAGTTGATTGGCCTGTGGTCTCCAAGTCAGACAAATTGAAATTTCAAATGTCTTGAACAATGATTTTGGACTTCTTGATATTAGCATGTGGTTGAAGTTATATAGACTTATTGGCCCAAGAGACCCTTTGGGCACTGGGAATGAAGCAAAGCCACTCCTTGTCCTGCTGAACTGGGTGCTGCTTTTCCACATCACAATATGGAGAGCAAGACATGAACACACAGCACTTTGTCTGTCTGTGTGTCAGCCACATGTGTGGCTGACTTCAGAGCTTTTCAGACACTAGTCCAGACTTACCACAAAGTTCTGTCTTCACTGAAGAATCTAATTTGGTGGAAATTATGGGTGTTGGAAATAAGTTCTGTCCTCAGAAGCTGTTAACTTTCTGGGAAGAGAAACAAAATGGCCAATCTTTATGGTGAGCCACTCTGAGTGTTAGTGTGTGGCTACCCCCCTCTGGAAGTGTCCAAAACTTGGTGGGACATGGCTTGGAGCAATCTGGTCTAGTGACAGGTGTCCCTGCCCATGGCAAGGATAGAACTGGATGATCCTGAAGTTTCCTTCCAGCTCAAACCATTCTGTGTTTCTATCTGTATCTCCATACAGGAAAAGCACTTTATTGTAAGTTTCCTCAATGATCCAGTCGTTTGGTCTCAAGAAAAATGAACAGCAACAAATTTATGATTGGTCTTGACCTTAGAGATCTTTTCAACCATAGTCATTTGATGATCTGTAAAATCTGGAGTAGTTTTTTTAAGTTAAAAAACCCAGCTAATGAAGCAGAATCCTTGAAACGTAAAGGCAAGTTTAGCACTATACCAAGCAGACACATTCCTTTTTTTGACTAAATAGGGGATTTCATTGCTACTAAGTCTGTCCTTACTTGTGATTCTCTGTGAACTTTTCTGTTGCCAAACATTTTGTGAAATGAATCAGATGACTGTGATGAGAAAAGTTGCAAGCTGACTTCTAGTCAACCTCTTTAAATTGTCTTGTGACCAAGAACTGAGAGGTGGCAAACTGTTCTTCCATTGGCATTTCCAGAAGCAGTGTTGGTCTTCCAAGGTTTCTCTCAAACAGCATCTGGAGCATCTGTAATCAAATGTAAGATCTGCACATAAGTTCTAGTGGCAGTCTGCTGTTTCACCCTATCTCAGTAGTAGTTTGGTGATCTTTGAGTGGAGTTTGCCAACATGCTAAAAGATAATCTGACTTTGCTACAGAGAAATCTTTACTGGTTTCAGGCTTTTTTCCCCTCCTTGACTTCCTCCTGTTTTTCAGTTTGGGGATTTTGTGTGCTGTATTTTGTGTTAAAAGTTGGTTTTGGGATTTGCTGCACAACATCACTCTCAAGGTGGTGTTTGTTGTTTTTTGGTGCAAGCAGCCTGGGAGATGGACAGAAGCTATAGAGCCTCTGATTGTTGTCACTGTTGTTTTTGGACAGGAATCACATATAATCTAGGTTAGAGAACTGCTTGTTATGTAAAGGCTTTATGCAATTGGAAGTGCAGCATTTTACATTTTTGCAATTAAGAGAGTTGTCCTGAAATAGTCTTAGCCTAGATGGAAAATGTGCTCATTAGCCATGTTCCTATTCTTGCCCAATGTTCTGTTTAATTTTTCTACAACCTTTTAACATGCTGTGGCTGCTGTCAGTGAGTTTTTTTGTTATAATTGCTGTATTGGTTCAAATTGCTTATTAATGAAGATTTATATAAATTTTTCCTTTTCTGAGATATATTTGCTTTCCCTATCCTGAGTTTGAAAACACGCTGGAGCTTTGCAAAAGTTGTACTGTTTCCCAAACAAACAATTTTAAACTGCTGTAGCAGTCACAAAACAAAGTCCTGGTGACAGCACTTGGTAGAGCCGAGTGATTTAATTGCAGCATTAAAATGAACAAATGCAGGGAAAGCTATTGTGTGTGGCTGGTCTGGGTGTGTTTGCCATTTATGCTGGTGCTGCTTTATGAATAGAAAATACATTACATTTAATATGGGCTCTCATGGGACTGTAGATGTTTACTGTATCAGTGCATTAAGTGATACCATGAAAATAATTCGTAAACTGTTACTCTTGTCTCTTCCTCCTTGGTTTTCCTTGCTACACTGTGTTTACCAAAAAACTAAAATTTTTTTAGAACTGAAGGTAAACTTGCTTTGAACAGAATATAGAGAATAAAATGTAATAAATATTTTCCAGAGTAGTCAACTAAAATGTTTTAAACTTAATCCTATGTAGCTTGTCTAGTCAGGATAATGATTTGTCATATAATACGTAGCTACTTGGGGAATTTTTGTCCTTGCTAAATAGAAAACGTTTATCTTTGCCATTTGGCTTCTTAGTATTTTCACTGGAAGAAGAAAAAATAACCTTATGAGCTTTTGCAGTTTGTGTATTGGAAAATAATGTGTTCTCAATCACTCTTACAGTGTTTCTCTTCCTGTCTTTTTAATAGCATCTTTTTTTCCCTTCTGTGTTTTGCACTCTCTCTCCCCACCACAGCCACCACCAGTCTGCTGAAACTCATGGCATGCTCAAATATTTGGAGTAATTTTTTAAGTCATTCCAGCATCCTATTGGTATGTCAAGAGCTGGCATATTTGCAAATTGCAGAAGTCAATTTTTAAAGGAAAGAAGCCTTGTAGAAGTTAGCTTCGGCATGTATGTGGAGTTCTCCAGTTAATTAATTTTAAATTAGATTTTCACTGTGGTTTGGCACATACTTGAAACAAGCACAATGCAATTACTAAAGATGGAAAATAAGTACTAAATAATCATTTCACCTTATGTACAAATCAATCCCTTTGTCTTGTCACTTTTTCTGCCTTAGGAGGCATGCTTTGAAAAGAAGTAATGACTGTATAAATTAAAATATATAATTCTGTCTGCTTAATATGGGTATTGTGCTAGGCAGGATTTTTCATGGAGTGTGGTGTCCATAGTGGAGCTGTCATTGTGTCCTCCCACAGGCGTAGGGAGGGATTTTATAATCTGATGGAATGCCAAATTCTTTCAGCTAGAATTAAAAGTGGTCCGTGCTCCATCAATTGCAATCCTGTGGCTGAGGGGGTCTTACCATTAAACTGTGTGAGAGGTGTGGGAGGAAATAAAAGATTGGAATGGAATGGTTGATATATTTATTGTACATTTTCCTTTTCCAATTTGTTTTGAATGTATTTTGGAGTTCTTTAGTTCATGCTTTCCTCGAACAAATAGATATTTGTTTTACAGGGTTTGCTTAAAAGTTTATTAATTAAGCAGTATCTTGTTTTGTTTTTTCTTTTGGGCTTGTTTCAAATGATAATTAATAACTAGTTAATGAAGTTCATAGACTTTGCTTGAATATGTAAGGTATGTTTACTCAAATTCATGTTTATTTTAGATGTCTGAGTTAGAACTGGACTTTTTACTGCTGTAATTACATTGGAATATTCCTTAGTGTAAAGTCAGGTGTTTCTGTAGCTGCTGATGCTTTTTTAAATTACCTAAACTTGAGCAAGAGAAATTTGGCTTACCTGTAGTTATATCTGTGGTTAGGATTCTTAGGTGTGAAATTTTCAGGGCTTGCTGTGGGTGTTGAGTCTTGTGGTAAAAAAACACCGCATTTCTTAAAAAATTCTGAATTTCCCCGTGAATCTTACCCTGATCCTTCATGTGAAGGCTGTTACTCCAAAGGCAACCTCCTGTTGGGCCAGTGATATCTGGTGCTTCAGGGCAAGGGAGGACCCAGATATTTGGGGTCAGAAGAAATGACAAAAGTCAGAGGGTCCACAAAAGTTTAGGAAGCTTTCCTAATGTATTACACTCTTGGCATGGAAACTGGTGTGGCTTTTCTTCTAGTACAAGCATATGGTGGTGGATTTTGGATAAAGGAGTAGAGTGAAAGGGAAGAGAAAGAGGGGGTGGGTTAACGAGAGGAAAGAAGGGAAGGGAAGGGAAGGGAAGGGAAGGGAAGGGAAGGGAAGGGAAGGGAAGGGAAGGGAAGGGAAGGGAAGGGAAGGGAAGGGAAGGGAAGGGAAGGGAAGGGGTTTTGTCCCAGAAAATGCTACACTTCCTCCCTATGACCCCTTCTGTAGCCACATCCTGGTCTTTCTCATGCATGTTCTTACCAACAACTGATCTTGGCTCTTGGTTGGCTCCACAGCCATCCATTGCTGTTTGGGACATGTTAGCCCCTCATCTTCTGGGATTCTGCAGAGCCTTCAGCTGCTGGGGGGGACCTGTTGCCAAGGGAGGACACCACAGCAGTTGCTGCTTTTACTGGTCATGCATCATATCTATTGATGGAATGTGCAGAAAGTGTTGGGAAATGCACCCAGAATAGTTCATTTGCCAGAGCCTGACCTTCCCAGGGTGCTCCCTGAAGGCCTCCATGGCTTGTTGGCCTCTTTGAGGAGCTGTCAGATTGTTTGGAAAAGCTTTTACTGTTGATTTTTATACCTTTAGCAGGCTGTTCCCAAATTACTTTTGGCTTAACTCAGTCTGGTTTAGCATTGAACTTGCCAAAGCTTATATACCCTTTTTTCCCCTGGTTTGGAAAAGACTTAATCTTTTTACGTTTAGTAGTCTCCTTTCTCTGCAGTTGAGTCATGGCGGTTTTTTGTCTGTTCAGTGTCTCTAACAGAGACATCCCATCTAAGCCCTCACGTGGTGATTTTAAGTTGTCTTGTTGCCACCTAGGAATTCATAAGCTGAACCTGTTTTCTTACCTGTTTCTCAATCTTTAGGGTAAGTGCTATCCTGAAATTGCTCACTAGGAAAATAAATTCTGTTTTGATAAGAAACTTGGAAACTGGAACAATCCTCTGAATGTTTTATAGTTAAAGCACTTGAATTATGAATTGTGGACAAATCTGTGTGGGTGACTGGTTTTTGTTTTTAGAAAAAAAAAATAGAATTGTAGAATCCTGTAAGGGCTTGGGTTGGAAGAGACCTTAAGAATAATTTTGTTCTACCTTCCTGCCATGTGCAGGGACACCTTCCACTAGACCAGGTTGCTCAGAGCTCTATCTAGCCTAGTCTTGGACACTTCCAGGGATGCAGCCATATCATGAGCTTGGAACAAGGATTTTTTTCTTGTCTGCAGAGGAGAGGAAAGTAGAGTTTACTCTCAGTGGAAGGTAAATCTGGATCGAATTAATTCTGCAAAGAATGCGAGATGTTGTAGATACCACAGCATTTGACAGTTATTTGGTACTCACTAGTTTCTGTGTGTGGATGTGTATGTATATAAAAGAAAAAGCTATAAAATACAAATAAAATACAGACTATACAGAAAAATATGAACATACTTACATTTAATAATAGAAATATATATGATCCAATGTGCTGTGTCTATATATTGAGTGTATTTATACAAAAAATATGCCATTTAGGTATCAAAATACCTAGACATATAAAAATGAAATGTATAAGTTACATATGAGAATAAATTGTTTCATAAATCTAGAATATATTATATCAATATGATGCTTAGTAGGAGTCATGCTATTTGTGTGTCGTAATTTGCAAGATTCCCACTTAAACAATTTCAAGTGGTTTTAGAAGATGTATATACAGCATATACAAATATGACATGTGTAAACACATTAAAGCAAATGTATATGTAGAAATGTAGATAATACAAAATATAAAAACATTCATGGGAAAAACTGTTTTGTCTCGCATAATTTCAAGTTTGGCATTAGGTTTATCCATCTCATTCACTGCTGGCTTCTAATTTCAGCTTCAATAGTTTATATTTATTGGACTGCTTCTCTCAGCAATTGTCATTCTGAGAGGATCAGTCAAGCAGAGATCTACCTTTTTATATGTCTATATAATTATATCTGTATAATTTGATATGTTCTATATATCTCTACCATTAGCTGCTTGTGTGTAAATACACAATGAGTGTGTAATCAGTCCTGGTGTGTATATAATCTGCTCTGACTCTTCACTGGGTCAGAGATCTCTTTGGAAATTGGGATATCAGCTCAGGAACAGTGCACATTCAGGCCAAGGGCATCAGGATGTAAAGGCCCTTATTAAGTAGAAAATTCTCATTTTTATAGATAGGGGAAAAAGAGGAAATAACATGCTTGAAGCTTGGCTAGAATTACACAATCAGTTGACATTGCAGCTGGGAATAAAATTCCACTGTCCTGATCTTTATCCTCATGTTTTAACTGCTGGGCCTTGCTTCAAGGTTAATAAAACATGCTGTTTGCATGTGATAATGTGTGTAGGATTCCAACTTACCAAACAATTTTAGGTGATTTTATAAGATGTAAATACAGCACATAGGTGTCTCTTGTTGTCTTATCTTGCTAATAGTAATTGTTTTGAGAAAGGCCTGCTCACAAGGCCCTTCTGTCAGCTCGTGCCAAACAGTTCGGTGGCATTTGTGATTTTCCAAAAGTCTACTGAGTAATTATTGTGGCATGTGGTGTGAGTTTCATCCTGGAGGAGAGAAGGCTCCAGGGAGAGCTCAGAGCCCCTGGCAGGGCCTGAAGGGGCTCCAGGAGAGCTGCACAGGGACTGGGGACAAGGCATGCAGGGACAGGACACAGGCAATGGCTTCCAGTGCCAGAGGGCAGGGCTGGATGGAATATTGGGAAGGAATTGCTGGCTGGGAGGGTGGGCAGGCCCTGGCACAGGGTGCCCAGAGCAGCTGGGGCTGCCCCTGGATCCCTGGAGTGTCCAACGCCAGGCTGGATGGGATTGGAGCAGCCTGGGACAGTGGAAGGTGTCCCTGCCCATAGCAGGGGTTTGGAATAAGATGATCTTGAAGGTCCCTTTCCATCCAAATCATTGTGAGATTCTGTGAACGTTTGGGATAGGAGAAATGTTTTTTATTAAAAATATTGCAATATTCACGTTATCTGCTCAAAATCTGGTAGCCTAAAAGGCTGTCTCTGCACAGGGGGCAGCTGCTGATGATGGAGGCCTAGGGCTTGCCTGGGATTGCTGAGTAGCTTCCACACAAAGTGAAATCGACATGCAAATCTGGAGGTGGTGATACCAGGTGTCACCCTGGAGTGCAGTTGTGCTGCTCAAATTTGCTTTTTTGACTCCTAGGTTGATCTCATACAGAGTAAAAATAGCTTTGTGCATTATATTAAAAAGTTATGTTGACTCCTCTTTCTCACAAATGGGCATAGCCCCGTTGTAGGTGATGGCAGAGGTGCAGGCATGGCTTGTCCTCACTATTTCCTGACTGTGCTCTCTGAGAGCAAGCTTCTTTTCCCTTTATGGCTTGGCACTATTGCAAAATGCTTAGGAACAGGAAAAGCCCAGAGGAATCCCTTGCCCTGCAGTAAAAACATTTTTGGGTACTGAAGATGAAATATTATGGAACTAAATGTGCGTGCTAGAGAAAAAATAAAGTGCCTCTGAATATATTTTTTCATATAAATGCAAATCTTTATGTAATTCATTCCATAAATTGGCAAATCAGTATTTGGAACGAATCTCAATACTATATATGTAATTTTTGTCTTTAATAGTAAAGTTGATGAGTGTTAGCACATGTTTCTGTATAATTTCAATGTTAACTATCAGTTTTTGCAGGGAAAAAAATGCAGGCAGAGTCAGTAATACTTAGTCAGCCTTTTTCTCCCCCCATAGCATTTTCATAGTCAGTAAATTTGACACACCAAAACCTTTCCCTACGCCATCCCCTCCGCTCTGGCCATCGACCCAAAACAGAGGGAATTCAGTCGGTGTTGGATCCATAAGAGGCCTTCAAAGAGTGTTCCGTGAGTGTCAGCCCTGTTTTGTTGGTGTGGCTCCAGCCGTGGTGTCTGGTGACAGAAACGTGTTCCTGTCTGATGCCGCTGGAGTTGATGTCAGTGCCGAGAGCGGAGCCAAAGGGCAGGTGCTGACATAAAACAGCTCGTCAGCCTTGGCAGGAGCTCACGCCCCGCTCGCAGAGGGAGCAGGGACACTGGGTTCTTTCAGCTGAGGAGGCATTTTCTGCTAGTCAAGATAATGAAAAGTTTTGCCTGTGGCATGCTTGTTCTGGGGGTAGGACTTTATTCCTCAGCACTGCTGCTTTCCTCAACGCTTCATCATTAAAACTGCCACTTTAATAATGTTCGTATGGCTGGAGCTGGTATTGATGCCTCAAGATAAGCTTATAGAGCACTTTCTGTAGTGAAATCCAATTTTCAATTGCTCATAATTTTTTTTCAGACTTCAGTTGTTTGTGATGAAACTTTTCATGCTGAGTATCTTCCTTAGGCTCTTTTTTTTAGATTTTTTTTTTTTTTTTTTTTTTTTGGCACTGCTTTAATTGAAAACAGTTCTTCTGTTTCTGAGAATGAGGTTAGGGAAAAATGTTACTTAACCAATGCTGAATTCTTACATCTGTTTTATTGAGGAGTTTTAGAGCCTTCATGCCTTGGAACAGGCTCTTGAGATTTGGGAAGTGGGGCTTAGGGGAGTGAAGCTGTGGATAGAGATGTGCCATTTACAATCCCTCTTAAAGTTTACTAAATCTGGCCAAGTTACAAGGTCTCAAAACTTGCCGTTTGCATACATTGAGCAGAAACTTGTTGAAAAACTGGCAGCAAAATTGTCTGAACGTTGAGTTTTCATGAAGTGTGTTCCACAGAGTGTCGTGCCAGTGAGGCTCAGGATGCAGCACCCCTCGTGAGGTCCATGAGCCTGTTCCAGGATCTAGGGGGGACTTTCCCTGCTCCATGCAGTTGCTGGTGGACCAGGTTTCAAGCAAGAGAATTAACACTTCGAGTTTTCCTTGTCCTTGGAGTGGCAGGTAGTGTAGAGGAAGAAGTTACCTCACACAAACAAAATGTTACCTCTTCAAGGAAAAATTGGGACGTGCTGGGTTAAAAAATAACGTGCCCATTGTGTTGGGGAGAGGTGACAGGCTCCAAGGAGTGTGAGCAGATCTTCTCAGGAGAAAGAGTGGCAACCAGAGCATTCCTGAGCTGTGTAACTCCCAAGTTTTTCAGCTGTGCTTATATTAGGAATTTTATTTAATTGTTTTTGAATTCTCTCCTGAAGGCTGGTGGAGAAGCTGGCTGGAATTACTGCAGGTACCAATGGTGGAGTGCCTCACAAGTTTAGAGGAGTGAAATGTAGGTCTAGGAGGGAAGCAGCAGGTCTGTGCTGACACGGCTGTGCTAGCTATTCCTTGTTCCTCTCATGTCTCAAGAAACACTTGAATTGAGCGCCTGCAGGCACAACAAGCCAACAGGAGCAGTGTGCTAAACCCACTAACTGATATAAAAATCTAACTGCTCTGGAAAAGTAATTTCTTGGATGCCTTGACCTGTCTAGCAACTTTACAGGTCACTTCTTTCATTGGTTGTCTGGATTTCTCCTTCCCCCTTCCCTATTTTGTGTGAGGATGAAATTCTCCTGAGGGTCCTGCATCAAACGAATTAGTTGATATTGGTACCCTGATTAGCACTATTTAAAAATAATACTGCCAAGATGGTTATTTTTGTAACATATTTCTATGTTTGTTTCTGCCACATATTTTGCCCGCTAGAGTCCATATAAGATGTTACTGAAAGTTCCACAGTTGGTTGAAACATACACATTCACTGTGTTCCCTTGCATTCTGACAATAAAATACAGGGATGGTGCCCCGGGCAAAAACCAGAGGAGTTTTCTAATAAAAACATATATAATTAAATAAATAATAATTAAAAAATAAAAGCCTGAAGAAAACCCCTCCCAAGAACTAACCTTCTCTCCCCAAAATCCCACCAAAATAACCCAAATCAAGTCCCCAAACCCCACCATCCAACAACTGCTTTTTAACGTCTTTATGTGAACTTGTTGGCGTGGGGTTTGCTGCTCCAAGGTGGATAGATGATTGAGTCAGACAGTTCCTCTAAAATTAAATCCAACACTGAGTGGATTTGCAGTTTTTCCCACATTTCTCATTTGTTTTCCTCTCTCTTAACTCTCTTCAAACTTGCACTTAGTTTCCTGGGTTCCGAGTAGTCATAATACTGTGGTATTGTGCTCTTGTATAATACCATAAAACCTTTATTTATTTTTTCTTGATATTGTGGTCACATTTGCAGCTTCAGTTATACTGGACAGTCTTCAAATGTGCAACAGGAATATTGTTCCATCTCAGAAATTGTATCACTTGTGTCCAAAGAAATTGAGATAGGTTTTGCCAGCAACAGGCCAGGAGTTGGGCTAATAAAAATGTAAAGATTCCTTGCTTAAGATGGTCCCCTCCTATAGGTATTTTTAATATATTTTTAAAAGTGAATTAATGGTTTGTTAGAGCTATTTCCTGCCCTATTTGGCCCTTTGATTCACAAGTATGTTATGTAATTTGCTTTACTTAATTCTTCAAGGTGTCTGTCTGGGTATGTCTACTACTCATACTCCAATTACATATAATAAAAATGTCATCAGGGATTTCCAGCTAACAAAGCTATTCCGTGCTTCAGCATCTCTGGGCAAGTAAGAGGCAGACCCCATCTGGAAATGTTGCATTTATCATAGGCTCGTGGAATCATCACAATTGGGAAAGACCTCGAAGGTCATCAAATCCAACTGTTAATAATACATATAGTTACAGGTAATAAGATTTCACTGAGTTTAGAGGTATCGACTTTGTTTTTGAATGTCCTTGTAGTTTTTCAGATTAAATACTTTCTTGGTATTTGGCATGGAATTTCTGATTCCTCTGTGATGTGAAAAGCTTTAATGAGGATGCAAGTCTGCAGCTGAGCCTCATGGTCTTGGGAGAAGATGATTATCTCCTTATTTTAAAGTTCCAAACAAGAAAAAGGGTAATAATGCAGTAGATGTATTGCCCTGAGGAAGGCTTGGATCACTTCAGATTTCACAGTAAGGATCTCCTGAGGTCTAGTGATAAAAAGGAAGATGAATGGTTTAAAATTAAATAAACACCGGTTTTGCTGTGAAATGAGGGATATGCTTATTTATCAATCTGTGCAATTTAGTGTTTGCAATCTTTTTCAGTTCCATGACATTTGAAAGGTCGTGCAAAGTATTGGAGCTGGAATTAATTGCAGGAAGCAAACTGGAAAAGACTTTAAAAGAAAGGAAAGAAAAATGTATGTAATTTGGCTGACCAACAAAGGAGACCTGACTGTGCCTTTTATTTAAGGGCTGTAAACACTGAACTGGGGCAGAAATGTTTTATGGTATTACATAGAACCACTTAAAGGAATAGCTAGATGAAGCTGAGCAAAGTAATGTTTAGCTGAATATTAGGAAAAAAATCTTAACATTTAGGTTTATTAGATTATGGAACACGCTTCCCAAAGGATGTGGTTCAAGCTCCATTACAAGTTCCTTAAAATTAGACTGGATAGAATAACAAGTTGTACTGGAGGGAACAGTGTTCATGGATAGGGGATGGACACAGTTACCTAATACATCTTTGCATTTCACTTGCTTCCATGATTCATTTCCTGAAGAACTGCTTCCAGAATGTGTTAATGACATCACAGCCCCGGCCACCTCAGGCTCATCAGTGCCTCTCTGGCTTTGGAGGGTTTATGTGGAGATTTCCTGGGCTGTCTTTTCCCCAGTGGCTCCTCTACCCCAGCCATTCCCTGCGGCTCTCCTGTCCTGCTGCAGCACTGGGACCATTGGAGACACCAAAAAGTTGCCTGGGATGTATTTGAAATGTGTGGGTGCACAGAGATGTGAACTGGGCTATTCCTGGAGAGGCTGTGACCAGGAGTGGGGCAGGCAGGGAGCTTGGCTCCACAGAAACAACTACCTTCTGCTGTTCTTGGCAGGGAGGATGAAGTACTGGTCTCCTTTACAATAGTGTTATTAGGTGTGAAAACCCTCAAACAATTAAGTCATACTCAGTCATGTATTTCAATGAGCCAGTTGAAATCTATGAAATATAGGGCAGTTGTTCTGTTGCAGTGATTTGTTGAGAAGAAAATAACTTGGTTTTTAAATCACTTCTATAATTCTTTTTAACGTTTAAAGAAGTAAACTAAAACATGCACTTAATCTTTCCATTTCAGTCACTTTCCTGTAGTATTTAGGAATTAAATGCTTAAAATATAGTAGTAAAGCAGCTGAAATACAACACAGCACCTGAAATAAAGCCATGGCAATCATCTGTGTGAATTGTGTGACTCTGACCTTACACTAAGGACTAAGTGGTAGTTCAATGGGATTTTAAGCCTGAATATGCAGTTCCAAGTGATCACACGTTTACTCTGATACACATCATGTGCCATTCCTGTGTTCCAGACAAGAAATGGAGTCAAAATGGACTGGTACATAGCTGTAGTTTCAAAATGCTTTTAAATTTAGTGTCTCCCACGCATGAATTCTTGTGCAGCCTGCTGATGACTTAGAGAGGAGCTAGCCTACCAGTATTTAAAATACAAATTTGTTTTGCTAGACTGTGTGACATCCAGAAACTATTCATTTATAGCTGTTTGTAGAACCTCCCCTATGTCTCAAGCTAGTTTGGGTTAATCGTCTTAGTGCAATGCTGGACAATGAAGACCATGAAAAATATTGCTGAGAATTAAAAATTGTTACTTTTGCCATTTGTGTTACCATGCCAGCTGAAATGTTGCAAAAACCTATCATTTATGGAAACTTGTGTCAGTTGAAAAAGTTACTGCAATTAAAAAGTGATTGCAAACAAAAAGTTATTGTAGTATTTAGGACAGCCATTTTTGTGCTTCTGAGTTTTTACAGTTTCCCTTCTTAAAAAGTCTACAGTCGCCAGATTGACTTTTTCAGTCATAAGTTGTAGTTTGTGTGTGTGTCAGTGTGTTTATGCTACAGATGAGTTTTATTCTGCTTGAGAGTGGAATATTTACCATGCATGTTCATAAACCATGTAGAAATTATTCCATATTTCCTATACTTCAGCTTTGCTAGTTTCTTTCTATAATGAATCCTCCCAAATCTGCAGTGAGACTTCCCTAAAATCAATGTAGTTGCTGCTTTTATAGCCTTCTAAGCACGTGTATCCTGGACTTGTCACAATTTGCAGTTTAAGTTCCTTAACTAAAGATCTGAGATGTAGAAGATGTGCTTTATAAAGTATAAAATGCTCCTGATACAGCAGTTGCCTCATTGATCCCTGTTCTTGATTCCATGGACCTCTTTTTCCTCTCCCATTCATTATCACATAACATCCCCGTGGCAACTTGAGAAATTGCTTGCATGGAAAAGTAATCGTAGGAAAGTATTTATGTATTTTTAGCTTTCTTCTAACACAATGTAGCAGCTGGAAACAAGGACAAGAGCCAGCACAACGTGAACTGCCAGCTCTCCATGGGCCACCAGAAAGTGTTCATCAGACCACAGTGTGAGAACTATTGAATTGACTTAAGAAATGTGACACACATAATAAACGTTAAAAAAACAACGCTCAAGTTCCCAGTGCTGCTGCTTGAGTGTAATAAGAATTAAACAGTAATTGTAATGTTTTTTAATAGTATGTTATTTACTGGTTTTGGTGGGGGACCTATGTGATGGTATCAATTAGATGCAATGAAAATCACTTTAGCTTTATTTCTTCATCACCTCTATTTAGTGATGCCTTAGATGCTGTTGCAGCATTGGACAATCTTCTGGATGCTAAAAGTTTCAGAAATAGGAAAGCAGAATGTGGAGCTAAGACTTGGATGTGTAACTAACCATAAGTTAGATCTGTTCTGTTTTGGACTTTCTCGTTGTGGTTGAGTTTTCTTTCTGATATTTTAACACTGGCTTTGCCAACCTCTGTAGTCTCATCTATTTGTGTTTTTTCCATTTTTGCAACAAGGGACCAGGATTGTTGTTTTGGGTATGTCAAAATGACAGGGGGAGATCAAGAGACCTTTTGAAGATCTTCATGTCTACTAAAACTCTTCTTTTGTCCTATTCAGTCTCAAAAGCAGCCTGGGGCAGTACCTCAAGTTGGTACCCTCTGCAAATACTTTCAAAAGTAATAAATAACTGATGATGAGGATGCTGAATATGTTTGAGATGATGTGGGTCCTGTGATGGGGAATGAGGGGATCTGCCCTCTTACCAAGCTCCACTGAGGAGAGACAGGACCCTACTCAAAAAGGCTTTGCCAGTATTAATTGCAATTTAATGCCCATATTTAAATGCAATAAAGGATGTTCAAAGGAAAGGTTGAAGTTCAATGATCACTTTAATTGAAATTTTGAGGTTGAAGTTCAATGATCACTTTAATTGAATTTTTGAGCTACTATTAGATTAAAAAAACCCTCCAAACAATACTAATTTCCTAGAAAGAAACTTGGAAATAAGTAACTCCAATTTCCTTAGCATTAATTTAATGCTCTGTCCAGCATGAGAAGTCAGAGAGTTTGTCTTCTGAGCCTTGACACCGAAGGTTGAAAGGTGAATAATATGTTTTGCAGAAGAATTACAACTAGTTTAATAACTAATCCAGGAGAGCTCAAAAATCAATTATAGCTCACAGTCAGTTGATCTGCTGACTTAAAATAATGGTAGACAGTGTTAGAAGTTGTGGACTTGTAAGTTGCAATGCTTTATGTGAGTGTAATGAGATTTCAGAGAACCTTCTGCACTCTTCAAAAATGTCTTCAAAGTCGAACTCTTAAAATTCTTCTTATTCTTGTGAAACTATAAATAAGCATGTTTAAACTTTTTTGAACTAGATACAAACATGAACCTTATTTGTATCTCATTGTGTAACAGAGACCAGGCATTAGGCTGAGGTTTCTGCAGAGTTGTGTTTACATCAAATAACAGTCAGGTGAAAGAAAGTTCTATTTTGATGGCTGTGTCATAACTTCATTTTGCCATTAAGTGTTGTTTCACAGACTGTCAAAGTAGATTAAAGTCCTGGGTTTGTTTTCATGGCTGTAAACTGTGTTTCCAACCATCTTACAGAAAATCTCAGCTTCCCTGTTGCAAAATAACATGCTTTGCTGTTATGACTTGGTTTTCTTGCTCTGCCTTACATAGAGTTGTGTGAACAGGGAAGAAAATCTGTGTCTGATGGTTTTGGTGGAAGAGAAGGGCAAAAATGAATCTGTTAATTATGTTTTAAATGTAAAAGCAGTCAGTTCCTTATTAAAGTATTTGAGTATTTCCCAGAAATAATTGGCAGAATTTTACAGTTCTCCAATTGACAAAACTTCTAACAGTGTGGTTCCATGTGGGACTGAGTCAAGAAGTAAAGGTATATCAGTGAATCCCAGAGCTGGTCAGGCTGGAAGGGCCCACAGTGGGACACTGACCCCACATCCTGCTCTGGCAGGGCCATCCCAGAGCAACCCCATCTCCCTCCACCTGTCCTGGGCAGGGAGATGCTCCAGGCCCTTCAGTGTGTCACTCTCCCCTGCACCTGCTCCAGGAGCTCCATGTCCATCTTCTGCTGGGGAGCCCAGAGCTGGACACAGTTAGAAATTATGGACAAATATTGCAGAAATGCAATTGAAAATACTCTGCAGAAAACAGTAAACTGTATGGAAATAAGTAATCCAAATACTTAAGTGTTTGTCTTGTTTTCAGCTTGGATAGAGTTGCAGTGCTGAATGTTGATTTCACCTTGATGTTTTAATTGTTGCTAAGTCGTGGTTATGCTGAATCAAGGACCTGTCACCGTCTCATAATTTTAGAAGAAATTCTTGGCTGTGATGTTGGTAGGGCCTTGGCACAAGTTTCCCAGAGAAGCTGTGGCTGGTCCTGGATTCCTGAAAGTGTTCCAGACCAGGTTGGAGCAACCTGGGACAGTGGAAGGTGTTCCTGCCCATGGCAGGGGTTAGAATGGGATGAGTTTAATGTTTCCTAAGGCACAAGGAGCTGGGAAGGGGCACGACCAGGACAGCTGATGCAGCTGGTTGAAGGAATATCCCATATCCTGTCATACTGAGCAGTAAAACTGGGGGTTTTGCCCAGGGGTTGGTGGACACTGCTTCAGAGTCTGCAGCAGTGGTGAGCAACTGCACTCTGCATAATTTCCTCTGTATATTCTTTCCTCATCATTATTAGCATCATAATTTTCCCTTTTTTTTTTGTTCCTATTGAATTGCCTTCATCTCAACCCCCAAGTTTTGTTTTTTCTCTTCCCCATCACACCAGAGAGGAGAGAATGATTGGCTGTGTGGTGTTAAGCCGCAACAATGTTGAAGAGACTGTTTTAGGCTTGTGGATTATTGACTTCATCAGGCTTATAACTGGGACCAGAAAGGTAGAATTTGGTACTGTAGAACCTTTTTGAGATTTTATAGATCTTAGAAGCAGTTTGGCTTGTGATGCTGTCTTTTTTGCAGTTTAATTGTTTAGTTTTGAGAACCCTAGCTTATCTTTGCCACCTCCCAGAGATGTAGAAAGCTTTACAAAAACATCTGGAATTTGTATATAAAAAAATGACAAGAGGATAGAAGTAAAATAAATTCAATATGAAAGAAATCCAATCTATATGTTGAAGCCTTTAGGCAAATGTCTCCTCATCCCTCTAATGATGCCAGGCAAAACTAATAGTGTTGCAGCCATCTGTGGCTATCCTGTTGGCTTAAACAGGGATTTTCATGGAATCATGGAATCCTAGAATGATTTGGGTTGGAAGGGATTTCAAAGCCCATGTTGTTCCAACTCCTACCATGGGCAGGGACGCCTTCTGATGTCCCAGGTTGTTCCAAGCCCTGTCCAACCTGGCCATTATCTCTTTTAAACATGGAATTTTCTTCATTTTCTTCTGTTTTTTTCTTTTTTTTTTTTCCTTGTGATGTTCTTAAGAAGCAGAATCTGAAATATGATTCTGTCCACACTGTATTAGTGTCTATTCTGCTGTGTTTTCTGTTAAGTTCAGATCTGAAAAGAATGTAGTAAGGAGTGTTTCTGAAAGAGTGCAACATAAATTACTTTGTTTTATGTGTTAAAGAAGTTAAATATAGTCTTGTAATTTTGAAATATGCGTAAATATGAAATTAGGTTTAACAAAGTAATATTTCAAATGTTTTGAACATACAGCTACATACAGCTAGAAACCTCCTGTCTCTGTGTCCTCCCACACACTCTACCTATTTAGAATTTTAATCTGATGTTTATAATCAGAAATAGTATTTTCCTTTAAAATATTTTTAACTTGAGTGTGTTGGAAGCATCAGCCAATACTTAGCACCTAATATGACACTGCCCTTGCAACTGCAAGGAATGTTATGAACCTGTTACATGGGATTGGTTTTCTGGAGGGCTTGCCAGCACATGAGAGAACTTCAGGAGGTTACTTGGGTCACATATTAATGTGCAGATGATTTCTCTTGGACGTAGTGACCTCGTTCTCCCTGATATAAGATTCCGATTAATCATTGGTGTTTTGACCATATCCCTCTTTTCCTAAATATTGAAAGGTAGAATGGCAGATGGCAGCCACAGAAGGATGGGGTGGTAGAAAATTAAAAACAAGAACTACACTAAAGTTTAAGAATGGAAATTTGATAAATTTTAATTTAACATGTGATGATAAATGTACAGTTGTTTCAGGGTTTTTAAAGTAATTTCTTTGCGTGTTACCTCTCTTGTTAACTCACGTGAGCTTAAAAACTTCATGGTCAACATCATTCATTCTGATAAGAACAGTGGATGGAAAACATGGTGATAAAGGGTTATTAATGTAACATGAAATTTTTGCTAAGAAGGCTGCAATTACAGTACTTTTTGTTATAAGAACTCTCTCAAGCTGCTTAACACTGAGTGGCATTAGTCCCCTTGCCCATGACATGGCAGTAATTGCCCTGCAATTGTCCTAATGAGGGAGCATTGGTTTGTTATATAATCTGGCTGTATAATTACATTTGAAGAAAAATACTCATTGACTGGTTTGAAGTCTTTTAGGGCTTAAGAGCACTTGAAATTCTTTTAATCGGTTGTACTTTAATGTTTTGCATTCAAATGGCTTACAAGTTTTTATAATTTACACCTTGAATCTTGCAGACTACAAGACTGGAAGCGAAATTTTCTTGATTTTTCTGTTTAAGAAGGTGTTGTAATTTCTTAAGAAGTTTGTAGTTAATTTTTTATTTAGGTATTAATTAAAAGAGGAAATAAGGATGTAACTTTTTCAAAGTAAAACTTACTATTTTTTTCCTATTTTTTTACCTGTTAATTTGATGAAATGCTTAGTCTCTGCCATAAAATTTCAAGATACGCTCAAAAAAATGATCTGCTAGGCAGGCATTTGGGAGTGAATGTAATACTGTGTGATTGGGAGGGGCTGCTTCTTATCCCCTTGAAATGAATGGATCAAGATGTCATAAATGTAGAGGCTTTGTCCTTTCCCCTGACTCTGTACACCAATAATGCTGAGCCTGCAGCATCTCTATTTCAGTTTTGGTGCTTTCCTTAGTTTTTTTTTCAGTGCTGTAATACAGTTTCATGTGCAGTGGCAAGGCCATAAGGACTAATGTACTTGCTTCCTTTAATCCTCTGATGCTCCTTCTCATCTAACCAATATTTGGGCATGTAGCTGGTCATCTGGCTTCACCAATGCTGCTGTAATTAGAAGCAGGAATTTCAAATGCAGTAGTTTAGTATTGGAGTTAATTCTTTTTAGTGCTTTAAGTGTGAAAATTACTTTCATTTGAGGCCCAATCATCAAAGTGTGATAAGCAGTGTGATAATGAGAGTTTTTTCAAGCAGCCTTTGGGGACATTACATTGGCTTTATACATTATGCTTATTACTGGAGCTGTACATGCACAATGGACAATTGTAGAATCAGAGAATGGTTTGGCTGGAAGGACTTTAAAGACCATTGAGTTCCAAACCCCTGCCATGGCAGGGGCACCTTCCACTGTCCCAGGCTACTCCAATCCCTGTCCAGCCTGGCCTTGGACACTCCAGGGATCCAGGGACAGCCACAGCTGCTCTTGGGAACCTGTGCCAGGGCCTGCCCACCCTCCCAGGGAAGGATTTTGTTCCAATATCTAATCTAAACCTACTCTCTAAAATAGTGTTGTTTATTAAAATGTGACCAAACCTGTTGTTTTTTTTTCTTTGCAGCTGGCCTGTGGACAGTGTTCACGCTGGGTGGGGTGGGCAGCAAAGCGTCGGCGCAGCTGGAGCAGTGCTCCCCTCTGGCCAGCCAGAGCCTGCTGCTGCTGCTGGTGCTGGCCAACCTGACCGACGCTCCAGACACCCCCAACCCCTACAGGCAAGCCATCATGTCCTTCAAGAACACACAAGGTTCGTGTCTGTTCTTACTTTGGAGCCTGAGCTAATGAAATAGAGTTTTAAGATGCTGTGATTGCATTTGTTGTCCTTCCAGCACACCCATGGAAGAGCAGTAATAACATTTTTATCTGGGAGTTTTGAGGTGGAGTTCCTCAGCTGCTGAACTTAATGGTGGGGACAGAGGGAGGATACTTTATCCTTCTGGCCTGAGAAATACTGGAAAGCTTCATAATCCTGATCCAGTTTACTTCCTGGGCTAGGAGTTCTTGAAGGTGTCTACTGACCTTGATGATTCTGTGACTCTATAACTTCATAAAATATACGTAAACCTAACCTGTAAATAGATTGATTATCCAAGGGTATTCAGGAGTTCCCTTAAAAATAGTAGAACTATTTGTCCTGGAGTCATGATCCTTAGAGAGAAGGTAAATAATTAAATTGCTGCCTGGGTTTGCTGACTGTATTCTTATATTTCAAATGTAAGAAAAAAATGTTTTACCATAAACACTTCCCTGAGTTTTGTACGTATGAGGGGTTTCAGAGTTGTTTTGGTGCTTGTCTGGATTTTGAGAAGGCAGGTTCCAGTCTGTGTGTCGGGTAGCTGCAGTTGCCATGTGGCACTGACTCGCAGAGGGTCTTGTTTGGGATGTAGGAATGCCCTAACACAGCTTGTGCTATCTAGATAGCTCAGTATGCAGCCTGTGCCTTTCACAGGATCATGGAATCATTTGGGTTGGAAAAGCCCTCCACGTCCAACCATTCCCACAGCACTGTCCAGGCCACCAATCCCTGTCCCCAAATGCCACATCCACGCAGCTTTTAAATCCCTGCAGGGGTGGGGACTCCTCCATTTTCCATGTGTACTTTATCCGTGCTTAGATCTCTGAATCTGAGCCATGTGGTTTTACCTTTCATTGGCTTTGTGCAGGTTGGCACCGTGCACAGAGCTCAGGAGCTGTGTGACAACCTGTGAAGCCACAGTAATATCCTGAGCTAAGCACTTTCTTCTGGGGAGTTTTTATGTTCCTTTAACCATTAAGCTTTAACCAGGTTGAGCTCTAAATTAATTCACCATTACCTAGGAAAATTTATTGGGTTGTGAAGGTGGAGGATTGTTCTTATAAGAAGAATTCTGAGTCCTAACGTGCTTCTTTGATTTATTGGATACCATTTACAGGTGGTTGAGATCAAATTGTTGATAAAGTTTTTGTTTTGTTCTGTCTTTAAACTGCAAGCTTCCTTTAATGTTGCATTTTGACTTTGTTTCATGCCACCAGTAGCCAGCAGTGTATTTCATTAAAGTGTGCTATACATACATCATTATACAATTTTGAAAAAACTTATTTTGTATCAAATGTAGCATGAAAAGCTGTATTTTCTCTACATGTGAATGTTGATAGAATGACTTATTGTTTCCCAGAAACTTGTTCCCACTAGCAATACACATAATTGAGCTTAAATTTGATTTCTGTGAACATTCTAAGGGGTTTGTAAGCGGAAAGTAATGTGAAAAAAAGGCTGGTTGCTGTCATAATATATACTATAAAAGGAAAATTGGCATTTAAAAAAAAAAATCTATAATTTAATTGGAACAAAACAAGAAGAATTCAGGATAGGGGTTTCTTTAGTACATGGTCTAGAATAGTTTAATTTTTCTGTTTATCAGTTTAATGCTCTGCAGAGTAATACAGGATATGCTGGTGTTGCTGGTAAGTTTCTTTAATTCTGTTCAGATTTTTATTTTACTGAACTTTTTAGTATCCTTTAATAAAACTGATAGTGAAATGCTATAAATTCCAGTGGCACAGCTTAAACATCCACAGAAGTGAAGCTGCAAAGCCAAGGGGAGCTTCTCAGCTAATGACCTGTGGCACCAAGGACTGAATGGTTCTGATTTTGCTGTCTACATCCAGGTTTTCCCTCCTGAAGGGAAATTCCTGCCCAAAGCAGGGAGGTTTCAAACCAGCTGGTGCATGGTCATGGTCAGCAGTTGAAGAAGGCCAGGTTGGAGTCTCTCCTGTGCCCCTGGGTGCGTGGTTTTGGGACAGGCAGGGTCTCCATCACCACGGGGCTGTGTCTGCGTGATTCCCAACTCCTGCAGGCAGGAGTCCTGTTTGCTCCAGGGCCTCCTGCTGCCTCCAGCTCAATGGCTGGAGCTGTCCCCCTTTGCCCTGGCCAAGAGGAGTGGTGGCTCCCCAGCACAATGTCTGCTGGGCCTCACAAAACCAATGGCAGCCAGGGCTCCTGCAGGGCTCCTGCAGCAATTCCAAGCACTTTTTCCATCCAAAGTGGGTGGAAATGTTGTTCAAAATACGTGACGACTGCCATGCTCTTCTGTGCTGAAAGCTACTTTGCAAACTTCAATGGAATATGGGCTTAAAATCATAGAACCACAGTGTGGTTTGGGTTGGAAGGGACTTTCAAGATCACCCAGTTTCAACTCTCCTGTCATGGGCAGGGACACCTTCCACTATCCCAGATTGCTCCAAGCCCCATCCAGCCTGGCCTTGGACGCTCCAGGGATGGGGGAGCCACAGCTTCTCTGGGCACCCTGTACCAGGGCCTCACCATCCTCACAGGAAGAATTTCTTCTGATCTCTCATCTAAATGTCCTCTCTTTCAGTTTAAAACCCTTCCCTCTTGTCCTATGGCTATTTGCCTGTGTAAAAATTCTCTAAACTCTCCATCTTCTTCAAAAGCCCCCTGTAAGTGCTAGCCTTTTCTATTCCCACTGGGAATTTCTAGACCTTAGAGATCTGTGCAGATCTTTTTATTGAAACTGTAAAGGTTGTGTGAGCAGAAATCTGTTTTATTTTTGCTTCCAGCCCTGTCTCAGAGTATACTGTGATTCTGAACAAACTGCTATTACTCTGAGCGATGTCAGACAATGTGATGCGATGTTTTACATCACTCAACCCACCAAACTCCCCACCACACACCTCTAAAGTCTTGACAACTGTGTTTCACTGAGATATCCCAGTGATCTTGACGTAAGGGCATCCACCCTTCGTGCCAAGAAGGAGATGGATTGGAGATACTCTACCTGCAAGTTTGATGTGCAGGGATTGGAAGTTAATCGTTGATACATTGGTTCCAGAGAAGACCTTGTGGCTGCCCCCCTTCCAGCAGCTCCTGGGATCACATTCATTCTTAGCAGTGGAAGCCATATGGAGGGACAAAATTGTTTTATGAAAAAAGGTGAATGTTTTGTGCAGGTACCGGGCTCATATGGGACAACAACCTCAGCTTTTTGGCACAACTGAAGCTTTATGATACTGTATTATGGTTTATGACCATTGGTGATAAGAGTCACAGGTGATTTTTGTTTCCTCCTTTCTGTGGTGTATTAAATATTTCCCCCAGAGATTTTATAAAATTAACAAACGACTGAATGATAAATGCATTTTTTTAAGATTTTCTTTTATTTCTTTATTTCAGATAACACTGCTTTTTCATCATCAAATCCACACGCTTTCCAGATTAACTTTAACAGTTTATACACAGCTTTATGTGAGCAGCAGAAATCTGATCAAGCCACTCTGCTCTTGTACATGCTTCTGCATCAGAACAGCAACGTGCGGACCTATGTGTTGGCACGGACAGACATAGAAAATCTGGTGAGTCTTGCTCTGCCTCCTTTGTTCTCATCACGAGAGGTTGGCCCTGCAAGCTTGGGTGTCTCCAGCTGCCAGTGGCCTCTGTTCTGCAGTGGGAGCAGCAGGTTCTGGATCATGCATTCACCAGTTCTAGTTCATTTACTCATTTTTGTTGTGTCATCTCAGGAGTGTAGTGCTAACATGTCACTGCAGTCAAGGGTGGTATTGGTAAAGCTACAAGACCATCTTGAATTCCCTCTTTATCTGTGCCACTATCATGACCCAGGTCAAAACCCCCCACTTCTGATCATGGTGTAGAGAAACTGGTGGCAGATATCATTCTGTTCATTGTTTTATTTATCTCTTTTGGACATTCAGGCCAAAAAGCTGCACAAGTTTACTCTGTGCTTTCAGGAGTAATAGTTAACAAAATGAGCTGTAACTGGACTAACATGCCAAATGTCTTACAGGGCTGACCTAAGACTGAAACTCCTCAAGGAGCAGCTCACAGATTTTATAGAAATACAACTGTAGTGCCTTTTTAGCTGCTTAAATAGGATTGTGGTTAATGGCCAATATAACAGACACCTGGTATGGTTTTTGTAGGTTATAAATTAGCTTATGCTCCCCACTTTAGTAATGTCACAAACCACTTTAACAAATCTTACTTATTAAAAAGCATTCCTTTAATAAGATAATGGCTGTCTAGGGGAATTGGTAACAGAATAGAGGACCCTTTCCATTTTAATATTTGAAATCTTGCCAGGTAATTAGATCCCTTGCCTGTTTGATGGCAGATATGGAGTGAGTTTGGTTTCAGTCCAAGTTCTAGCAGATGTATTGCTAAAATCGGAGTTGATAGACGCCACTGTTGGCAAACTGGGGTGAGATGGTTGATGCTGAATTGATTCAAGACTGAACTCCTGTGTCCACTGCAGAGTATGTAGGCAAGACTGAGTCATTTTGCATGAATTCTGTGAGCAAATGGTTGTGTATAATTTTTGGGACTGCTAGTGTGTGATATGACAAGTTAACAGCTGCTAACCATAACAATTTGCTGCATCTTTAGAATCATAGAATAGAATCCCGGAATGGTTTGGGTTGGAAGGGGCTTTAAAGCCCCTCTTGTTGCAACCCCTTACATGTACAGGGATGCCTTCCACTATCCCAGGTTGCTCTAGACAGCTAAATATTAGGCATGTGCATTGTTTTGTAATTATGGTGTCTGATACACTGAAAAACTTCCAGAAAAACAGTGCAGTGCATCTGTCAAAACAAGTCAAGATTCAGGTATTCAGATGCTCTGTAGTGTAGGATGTTTTCATATTTTATCTTATGCCTATCATATATACCTAACAAAGAATAGTGAGAAAATCTCAGAAATTGCCAGCAACTTTAAACACTTCATGGGAAAAGATGGAAAAATTCAGAAAAGCATCACTGAAAAGTCAACAGTATGTTTTTTGTGGGTATTTTGGTTTTTTTTTTCAATACCAAATTTCTCTTATTTTACTCTTCATGCTGCTCTGTGATCTCTACTGACAACTTACTGATGTCTTTGTCCAGTCCTCTTGTTTTTATTGGGCCAGTAGATAAGGATAAGCAGCAACCAACTGAGAAGAGCAGTCTTAATTGCTCAGTAAGGCAGGCTGAGCCAGACTCAAAAAGAATTGAGTGGGCTGGGAGGGCTACTGGACAAAGAAATCATGACCTCCTAGCTACAGTCCTGCGGTGAAAGAGGGTAATTCAGCCTCAGACTTGAAAATGAGATAAAGGGACTTGAGTACTGGAGCTTGCCTGTGTGGCAAGAGTGATGCTGATGCACTATTCTGGTACTTCCAGGCTTCATAAAACAGTTACAGACTATTGAAAAATGGATCACTGTTGAGAAACATGGGAGTTCTTTTGCTTTAAGATTAACAGTAACACTGTGAGAGACCTAGGAAGCTAACTAGCTGGCCAGAGGAGAGCTTGGGGAGCAGCAGGATGTGTGTGTGCCTTCATAAAGGAGAATCCTTGGAAAAAGGGAATCTCCACTTGCAGAGAGGGATGGGAAGAACTAAAGCCTGGAAGTTGATTCCTACCATCTCGAAATATGGGAGAAAAACAATAAGGTCATTAATTCAGAGTCAAAATGATCTTTGAATGAGGATGGAGCACTTTTTGGAGGCATGTGCTATAAATCAGTGGCCTCTTTCTACAGAGGCAGTTGGATGAATGAGGTATAAGGTGTATAGGTGCTGTGTGAGGGATCATGTCCACGGGCAGCTCAGAGCTCATCCTAAACTTTCTGGGGTTTTTGCCGGTTGTTCCTGTTTCACTGCATTCAGTGCATCCCATATGTTATGTTTTCCCCTGTTTTTATTTGTCTCCCTTTCTATGCCCAGGAAGCATCACCAGAAGGTGGTCTGTAACATTTCATAAGGATTTTTGAAATGTGTCTCTGCTCTTTTTCAACTTCAGTTTAACTTGTAAATTAGAACAGTTTGTTTTTCTTAGCTGGTATAACAGATACTGTCTCAGCTCACGTCCTCATTTGTATGAATCTCTCTCTGCCAGTTATAGTTAAATACCTGCACTTTCTGTTGGGCTTTTTGTTTTATTGTTAATAAAGAACCTTTTTTTCTCTTACTGTAATTCTGCTTGGCAAAATGAATAGGGTCTTTGTGTGTCCTTCATGACTTTCTTTTTAAAAATAACTGGATTAAATGTCTGATGCTAGAGAATCATCTGTTAGTATTTGGCTGTGCTTTTTAAAGTGCTTGCAGGGATCCTACAGAAGGTGGTGGGACAGGTGAAATAGAGGGCAGTTGGCACGTTTTTTGACAGGCACAGTCTTCTGCTCTGTGGATGGGAGACTGTTGAGCCTGCTTCTGTTTGGAAGAGCAGTTAGCACCAGTATTGCAAGTAAATATACCAGTGAGATTTCTGCGTGTAAGAAATGAGCTATTTGATGTGTTTGCTTTGGCTGCTGAGTTGAGATTTTGTTGCTGCTCAACATGACTGGAATGAAATAACATACATGATGATGTATTTATATCAGCTGATGGTAGAGCAATATTTTTTCCTGTAGTATAAATTTGTCTTAAGCAGATTGCTGCTTGTATTTTGTTGATTACTAAAGACAATCTATTTTTAAACTTTACTGGGGAAACCAATCTTGGACTGGATATAGCACCTGCAATTTTCAGTGTCTGTTTTTACCTGCACTTGTTTTTGGGATTAAAAGTAACATTTTGATGGTGGCTGTTTCTTGCCAGTTAAAAGCTGCTCCTGAGGGAGGAGTGTTAGTAGTGGCGCAGTAGATGCAGCATGATGACTGTGAGAAAAGGGTCAGCAATACAAGAGAAGTGGTGGCTGTCTGCTCAATAAAAGATTGGGCAGAACCTTTGTGTAAGATGATAGGGGTAAAAGTTTTAATGTATGTGTATAGCATAGAAGTATAGAAATATATTTCGATTGAAAGTCTAGGTAAGTTTTCACATAATTAAAATATTAACTGAGAGGATTCTTCTCTTTTGGAGGAATCTGTCTCTTCGAAAATCCTCCTGAGGCTCCTCCTGCTGTTTCCCCCTTTATTTGAGACACCTGAGATGCCAGGCAGAAGCCCTGGACTTCTTCAGAGAGGATAGTGAGATGTTTTTGCTCTTTGAATAGCAGATCTCACTTCCAAGATCTCCTTCCAGGCTTCTCCCAGGGTTCTTTGAATTCTTCTAGAGACCTGAGACCCAGGTTTCACCCCAGACTTCTCCAAGGAAAGTACCTATAAGCCTTCCTCTTTTGAAGAAAAGCATCTCCTCCAGGTTCCACCCAAGACTCCTCCTGAACATCTCACAGAATATTTCCAGTTTTACATTTTCATATGATTAGAGTTTTAATTAAATCTTATATTGTAACTTTTTAATAGAAGTGGTGGCTTGTTAACTAGTTTTTGTTTTGAGAACAATAATACTTGTTCTGTGTGCGCACCTCGGCAATCAATATACAAAGGAGAAAATGTTCTGAGGAGGAAGGATTATGGAAAGTGTACAAATTGATTCTAGTTCCATCTGGAAATGGCACATAAGAGAGAACTAAATTTCACAGGTGTGTAGATGGGGCAAAGCCTGAAAGAGGAGTGGAAAGGGAAACGTGGCCAAAGGAGTGGAGGTTTTGGAAGCAACAGATGTTTGCTTGGGGCAACAGGACTGATTGCCATGGTCTGGAGTGCCAGGCTGCTCTTCAGTAGCAAGTATGGAGCTTTACTAACAGCACTTTCACATTTTGGCTTGCAGGGGAGTGGCTGCAATGTCTCAACATCAGGTATTTTTAAATGTAGTTTGTAGCAGCACATGTAGGACTTGGAGCACTTGAGACCATGAATGGACTTTTTCAGTTACAATTAGTATTAATGTGCGTAGACAGTGGAGATATTTTGGGCTGTTCTGAAGGAGTATGTTTTGCCAGAGTGGTTTGTATGGTTTAACACAACCAGGCTGAATCACAATTATCTTTAAAGGTCCCTTCCAACCCAAACGTTTTTGTGCTTCCATCTGGGATGTGTCTAGAAAACTGAGAAGTTGTTCCAATGGCTACCTTCAGCAAGGCTTTTGTTGTTCTCCTTGCAAATTCCAGTTGTAAATGCGATTCTTCAATTAGTTTTGTGTTGCTTCCAGCTCTATCCAGCTTACTGTAATAACTCATGGACTAGGAACTTACAAAGCTTTTACAGTGCAAAGCTACATGCAAGTGTTGGGGATGGAAACAATTTGAATGGTGGACTAAAGCAGTGATGTTTCTCTCTCTTTCTCTCCGTCCAAGGAAAAGGACAAATATTTTTTTGTCTATATGCTAGTGAGAAGTTCTAGGGAAAACTTGGTCTTTACTCAAGACTAATATTCAGAAAACACAAAGATGATATTCTGGTTTCCACTGGGAGAGAGGTTCTGAGGGATCCTTTGAAAGAGCAAGGGAATGATGCTTGCAACATGTAATTTAAAAAAAAAATTCAATATTTATTTGATATTAATTAAAATATTACTGTAAGTATATTCTCCCTCTGCTTCTGTTGTCATCTTGTCTTGACCCTGACCAAAGCACGTCTCAAAAGGTTTTGTGGCCTGCAGCATTTAGATCAATCTCATTTCATTCTAATAGAAACTGGTTTGGGATGCCCCAACTGTTTCAAGGATGGTTGATTGTAAGAGAACATTTTGGTAACTTCGGAGGCTTGTGAAGCACTTGGTGTCCTGGCTGCTCACCAGAATAGGTTTCACATGATTCATCCAGCTGCATTTGGCCTGTTTTGAAAAACAGCAAGTTTTAGGTGTCTAGAAGCTTCTTGGAACTGAGGATTTTCTCCAGTTCCTTTTTCCAGGGCTTTTTGTGATTTCGGCCTGTTTCTGCAGCCCAGGGAAGCCACGTTATATTGAGCCAGTAGAAAGCTAATTTTCATTTGGTAGAGAGACAACGTTTGCATCTGGATTAACTTTAGGTTAGTACTCAGGTATGCTTGCTGTTGCAATGAAATCTCATTTTCATTATTATTGCAAGGCTTTGGCTTAAGCTGTTCATCCTGGTGGAAATGTTGCAAGACCTTAGGCTGAACTCTAATCATAATGATCAGTCAGTTCTCTTTGGCTGCATATTATCTAAAATTGGAAAAACAGACCTCTTCAAGTCTTAACCCAACCCAAACTGTTTTTTCTGGTATTGTCTTCACACACCAAAATGGGATTTAACTTTCGTGTCTCAAAATGCCTCAGATTCACCTCAGATTTGATGAGCTTGGCTAGGCTTGATGAGGAAAGGCTTTTCAGAACTGGCTTGTGGTAGCACAGATGGGTAGACACAACTGTTTTCCTGCTTGGGCTGGTGAAAATCTTGTTTAACAATTCTCTTTTCCCTGTAGTGTAGAGAGGAGGACTGAAGCATTTGGAGATTATGGTAACTGGTATGGGAATCTCATTTATTAGGGATTGAAATTCCATTTCTGACCACAAGAAAGCACTTGTTCAGACTTTCTAGTGAGACAAAATGAAGCAGATGGAAGGTGCTTGGACACTGTGTGTCACTGCTCAGGGGTGGTTTCAAGAGGGAGGAATTGGTGTGAATTGTCAAGGGCTGGGCCATACATGGGACCTTTAGAACCTCCTTTGTTTAGTGTCTGAGGTATTTGAAGACTAAACTAATACACACATTTTTCCTTCCCTAAAGGTTCTGCCAATTCTTGAAATTTTGTATCACGTTGAAGAAAGGAATTCACACCATGTTTACATGGCCCTAATAATTTTGCTGATCCTCACAGAGGACGATGGCTTCAACCGATCCATTCACGAAGTGGTGAGTTTCTGTTTTTGGTAAATAATTAAAAATAATCAAAATATTTACTTTTAAGATGCATTGGCAAATCTGTTCCCTCAACGAGGCTGTATGAGCTCATCCAAATTTGACGGCATATACATCTTTCTTTTGTAAGTAGGAGGAACCTGAAGACTGATTTCAAAACTTTTCCCAAGTAAAATGAGCAAACACACTCCCTCCTGTAGAGAAAGTGCTGCAAATATTTCTTTTTCTGCCTTTTTTGGTGTTCCCTGTTACAAATTAGCCTAGTAATAGCCGGGCAGACTGCCTCAAAGGTGCTGAATATTTGCCATGGAAGTGCAGGGCCTAGAAGAGAGGAAAAAAAACAGGAAACCTTTTTTATTTCTCTTGAAAAACTTTGCTTAACTAGTTTGATGCAGCCTTTAGCTGGAGTTGTATTTTCCATACTAAATGTTACTTCCTTACTTGGCACTTCTTCTTCTGTCTCTCTGTTAGATTAATTTCTATTTCATGTTGTCCATGTAACAGCATCCAAATTTTTACTAGCTTTGATGGGCCTTGACCATCTGTGCAGGAGAATACCTTGGACAATTATGTCCTAGTTTCCCAGCTTCTAAAACTATGATACCACATGAGATATTTGCATTGATTTAATTTAATTTTTTGACTGGGACACAGAAATTCTCTTCTGGGGAAATTGTTATCTTTGTGAAATCAGTATCTTTTGTGAAATTATTGAAATGCAAAATGCTGAAAGCAAGTTTCAAGGTTCCTAAACAGGATTCTCTCCCAGGTGAATTTCCTGTGTATTTTGGAGGGAGCTGGCATTTTTTCTTGGTGCCAAGCAGTAGACACTTGAAGTATTTTTTCCCAGAAATTTCAGATTGTTTAGTATAGCTCTGTATGTAGAAAGCAGGAAGAGATTATTTAAGTACAATTTCCTGAGAATATCTTTTTGGAAGCAGCTTTTAGGAGCACCTGTAGCAACCATGCAGATGACTGAAATATTTTCTTGAAGCTTTTTCCTGCCTTCAACTTTGTGTGCCTTAAACCTGTCTGTGTGCACCAGAGGTGTGCATGTGTGATGTGTATTTTTGGGTTCCATGTCATGAGTCATTTATCCTCTGTCATAAATTGGGCTTGTTGAGAGTTGGAAATCAGCAGACAAGGTGTCATTCCTGCCTCAGTCTCTTCTGCTACCACTCTTCGTTCATTTTGGAGGCTTTACGCACGGTCTTTCAATAAATTCCTTACTGGATGAGTAAAAGTGGAAGATTTCTCTAAAATTCCTTAATGAGGATCCAGCTGTGGAATGAAAACATAAATCAAGTTTTCTCATCCAGTTTATCCTGCCTTTTAGCTAACCCTGCCAGCAGAGTTGTAATGTTTGCTTGCAGTGTGGATATTGGTTTACTACTTCTATCTTAATAGAAACACAAACTCCACCTTGTTCCTTTTACCCTGCACTGATCTTTTTTTCAGTCATGCCTTTGCTTCTTCCATTTTCTTCACAATTTTTTTTAATTTTACTTCAGTTGTTCACGAACTGCTTCCTTCTTTTCCTCTGTGGTTGTGTTTTCCTGCTCTGTAGTGCCTGGTTCCATTTGTTAATAGTGCTGTGTGGCCAGAGTTTTGCTGGATTTTGCTGTTAGGTGGATGATGAGTGGTGGCTGTGAAGTGCATGAGCCTGCAGGCCTTCTCCTACAGATCCCAAGGTGGGAAATAAGTGTAAGGAAAAAAAAGTTTCAAAGTCATACTTATAAATCCATTCCCCTCAGCCATGTCTTTGAATTAATTAAATGGATGTTTTCAGGTATGAATGAGCAAGCTACTGTTAAAAAACTCTAGTATTAAGAATGAAATTAGTCTCATACTTTCATAAATATTGACTCCACATCTCCTAAAACCTTAGAGGGTATTATTACAGGTCTGCAAAATTATGGAAGTCAGAAAATCTGTGTAGGCCTTTCTGTAAAATGTAAGCATCTACCATCACTTTATAAACCTCATGCATGCAAATACATACCAAATTTTAGCAGTTACAACAGGATTATTTTTTTCCTCCATCACTTGGGTAAACGATGAAGAAAAAAAAAAGATATGCTGTATTTTAGATTAATCTGTTTTTCTCTCTGCTGTGTGTCCTGTGTGCTGTTCTTATAAGAACCATGACTGTGCAGTTCATTTATGGGCTATTTTCCTTTGTGGCATTTAACCCACATTTATTTATTGCTTTTTAGGATTAATTTTAGTAAGCAAAGTTCTATAAATCTGGTGATTATACCAACTGCTAAGGACCTCAGGAAACCACAGAAACTCTTTTTGACTGGTGTAGGATGCTGAAGCATTTTTTATTTAAAATGAATGTGGTCTTAACTGCCTGGAAAATATGATCAAAATCATAGGTCCTGTTCCTGCAATTGGTTTAATGCAATTGGGTCACAGTAACCACACAGAACTCAATTTCTTTCACTAATAATAACAATAATTATAATAGTAGAATAAACAAGTAAGTGTAAGAATTCCCCAAAGGGACAAGTATTGGTGATCTTTTGTCTCTGATTTATGAAATTCTAAATAAAATTACATATGGCATCAAAATAACATCATAGAGTATTTTATGTAGCCGTGGCCTTATTGTGCTACTGTAGAACTTTATTCTGTAGTAAATGGTGATAGACTGTAAATCACAATTTAACAGGGCTTATTTTTAGTGTGCTAAAAAATATTTCAGGAGGAAAGTTGTGGGAAACTGAGAATCTCACTGCTTGGTATGGTATATGTAGAACTGAGCTCCTGCTCTTTACATCTGCAGTTTGTGCTCCTTGAATTGGAACTATCCAAGAGCCTCGTATCCAAAAGAATAATCAATCAATCAAAACATTTTAATTTCTTTTAAAATTATTCTTGCAAGACCACCCCAGGACTAAGCTTTTTCTTTTTTTCCCTTTTTAGTGTTAGCTGCAAATGAGTGAGATTGCTCAGTGGGGGCACTGGTTCTGGGTAGATGATTTTGAAATTTAAGATATTTTCATGCTTCATGCCTCTGAAACCCAAAATGGATGGTGGTGGTTGCTGCTGTTGTTTTTGAAATAGCCATTTCACTGCCTGCCAGCTTGGGTTGCTTTCCCCAGTGTGGAGGAGAGGTAGCAGGTTCTGCTATGTAACTTTATAATTTATCTATTTCTTTAAGAGCAGTGTACTGTTTCAAGGAATGGTTATCTCAGTAACTGTCATTTTTCCCAGGCTGGTGTTTTCAGAGTTTCAGGAAGAACCACTGAAGGTTTCCGGGGTGAGACTGGAGCATTAACATGTCTTTGTCGATGCTTACAGCTGTCAGCGTGTTACATAATGAACACTTCATGTAACTTCATGTTTTGCATTAGGAATCTGAAATTTGGCAGGTGGCCTTTGTGCCAGGGCTGTGCTGCTGATAATATGACTAAATGTGACCAAATTATCAGTCTCCAGGCACGGGGAGCAGTCTGTTTCCATCTGCGCAGCAGAGACGTAGCCGGAGGTGGCCTGACGTCTGTGGAAACTGAATATTCTCATTTTGCTGCTCCCAGAGCCATCTGGGCTGTGTGCATCCTCCCCTGCCCAGGGATCATGTTATCTGCTGAGATAGGCAGGGATGAGCTGCAGCTTGTGCAAGTGCAGCTCCCAGCTCCCCTGGGATGGGACTGTGCTCCCGGGGATGTTTCTGCTGCTGCTGCTCGGCAGGGGTTGAAGCCACACAGAACTGTTTGGCTTGGAAAAGCCCTGCGAGGCCATCGAGTCCAGCCATTCCCCCTACACTGCCAAGGCCACCTATGATCCATGTCCCCAAGGGCCACATCCACACATCGGAAAAATTGTGTAAGAATGGGAGCCCTGATGTGACAGGAGTTGGGGAAATTTGGAGCAGGCTGGGACTGTACATGGAACGTGGGATGGTGCGGTAGGGGAGAGGGACAGCAGTTAAACAAGAAACAGGTAATGTTTTGGGATGCTGAGAAGAGAAATGAGTAAAGAGGCAGGATAGGAGCAGAGTGACAAAAAGCTGAGGATGGTGAAGTCAGGCTTCTTTTTCATGAGACTGGGATGAGCAGGGTAGGACAAAGGTGAGTGGTTTTCCACTGCCAGAGGGCAGGGCTGGATGGGATATTGGGAAGGAATTGCTGCCTGGGAGGGTGGGCAGGCCCTGGCACAGGATGCCCAGAGCAGCTGTGGCTGTCCCTGGATCCCTGGAGTGTCCAAGGCCAGGCTGGACAGGGCTTGGAGCAGCCTGGGACAGTGGAAGTTGGGTTGAGCTTTAGAGTCCCTTCTAACCCAAATCATTCCGTGGTTCTGTGATGATAAGCTGTAGGTGGGGGGAGTGGTAGCAGGTAAAAGAAAGAGCTGAGAAGGAATGGGGTCTAGGAGGGCAAGGAGGTGGGAATAATCTACAGGGAGAGAAAACAGGAAGGGTGATGGCTTCTATAAACAACAGAGATCCAAGGGTACAAGAGAAGGATATGTCTGGAGATGTTGGAGGGCTCCAGGTTCTTACTTGAGACTGCTTAACTTGTCCCAGTCCCATTCCTCTTGTCCCACTGGGAGAGCACATGGTGGAATCTGCTCTCAGTTCCAGCATGAATCATGAATTTCCACTTTGGTTGGTGAAGTGCAGAGATGTGCCCCACAATATAGCCCCAGAGAGGGTGGGAGGAAACATGGGGATTGTTTTATTTGTGGGAGGAAGTTGCTTTGCTATTTCAGTCATAAATCAGAGACTACAAAAAGTAACTTATTAGAAATTTAATCAGTTAAGTTGATGGTTTTTTGGCCAGTATAAGTGTATTTTGTCTAAGAGGGGAAAAAAAAAACCTGAAAAACCAAACTCTTGGGTGTCGTTTCAGAGCAAAATGAGTGAAATTATTTCTTCAATAATCATCAAGAAATACGTCCCCTTATGTACTATTGGTTTCAATTTACATTGTGTGTCATGTCAAAACAAATAGTATTTTATACTACCCATTTTCATAGCTGTATTTTGTTTTTTAAAAAGTCTGTTAAATTTTCAATAAGCATTTAAAAGTCAGGAAATGAAATGTGCAACCACAACTTATCCCTGCTGTATTTAAGTATTACTGAGAGTAACCATTATTTAATGATCATATACTATATTTTTCAAATAACAATATGTTCTTCTTCTGGAAGGTTCCAGTGCTGAGCTTGAGATATTTGAGCTTGAGATATTTCTCAAAGTGCTTAATTTATTTCTTTATATAAAATCTTCTCTTGAGAACAGGTATATTCACAAAGTCATAAATAAACTGTTATTAAGAAATTACAATTAAGGCAACCAGGATAGATGTCTACACTTAACTTCAGCATTTTGCATTTGTGAAGTAACCCATGAACTTGCTATATCTTACCATATGTTTGTGCTTAGCAGCCTTGGGATGATCAAGTTCTTCACTAGCAGGGTATCTTCTTGCAGTGAAGTTTGTACGTGTGATTCATTAATTACTTACACTGACAGATTTTGAAATTTTCAGTTTCCTTTTTTTGTGAAAATATGTGTGGATTTTACTTTGTCTTTCAGGCATTTCCTGTTAATCGTCCATGTTGTTCATCCCAACTAGTTGTCCTTGTTTACTGAAACTCCTTGGATGACTTGTTTTCATTTATACCATCATCACTTTGTCTTAAAATAGTATTAGTGACTTTTTATAACTAGAAATTACACTGGTTTCCGCATCCACTCGTCGCCTCCTATTTGTGGAAACCTTTCTTGTAGTGATTTCATATTTCCTATTTGTTCCTCAGCCTTGACCATTCTCCCCTTAAATACCTCTCAAGTCATTCTACCTTCCCCCATTCTGATTTTTGATCCTTTTAGCAAAAGGTGTTTATTATCAACCACTACACCTCAGCCTAGAGATGTTTTATCTGTCACCTTTGCCATGAAATAGGTTACACCTTTCCCATCTATAGGTTACAGTCACTGGCTTAATTTTAGCTTCCTTGTGGGAAATAGGAAGGTTCTGACAAAGAGCCAGGTACTCTGTAGCATGTGATAATGGAGATGCTTTTAAAATATTATTTTAAAATTTATTTTAGGGATCTGGGTTTTTGTTTTGTCTCTTCATATATAATAAAAGAATATATCTCAAACTTTATCAGCTACCAGTTAACATGAATCATAATAAGGATGCTATTTCAAATATCTCTTGTATTGTGAAAGAACTTCCAGAGATGCAGACACACAGAATGGTTTGGGATGGAAGAGACCTTAAAATTCATCTTGGGGTTCCACCCCCTGCCATGGCAGGGTCACCTTCCGCTGTCCAGGCTGCTCCAATCCCATCCAACCTGACCTTGGACACTCCCAAGGATCCAGGGGCAGCCACAGCTGCTCTGGGCACCCTGTGCCAGGGCCTGCCCACCCTCCCAGGCAGCAATTCCTTCCCAATATCCCATCCAGCCCTGCCCTCTGGCACTGGGAGCCATTGCCTGTGTCCTGTCCCTGCATGCCTTGTCCCCAGTCCCTGTGCAGCTCTCCTGCAGTCTCTCTTCTCTCTCTGAAGTTACACAGAGCGATATCTTTGTGTGCAGTAGTCCTTGTTAAACATATTTATGTTTTGACCAAGAATAACCCTGAATTTATGGAGGATCTTTTCCATGTTTTTAGGACAGTTCCTGTTGAGTCATTTTTACCAGTGCTTCAAGGCAGGGTGTTCGGCATGTGTGTTTCCTCCATGTAGGCTGGCTGAGTACAAGGAAAGAGTGGATTGATTCTCCTTCTGCAATGAACTTGGAAATGGTGGTTAACTTCATCCACCCTGATAGTGAAGGGCAGTGAAAGATATGAAGCTCTTAATCTCTCAGATGACTTCCTCTAAGTATTAGAGGAAGAGACTTTGTATTTTTCAAGGGAAGGGCTTCAGTGTGAAGCCACACTGCTGATCTACCCCCATGTGTGTGCTTCTGCACATCAGTCAGAGCTACTGTGTAGTGCCTCTTGCCCAACCAGCGATGAGGGAAAATGGCAAAGCATTGGCAGAATTATTCAGGTGTCTTGGGTGTAAATGGAGACCTTATGAAGTGTAATGGGTAAAATCAAAATGAATACATGAGTGTGGTGGCACAGGGCATAGAAATTAGCAAAGTGCCAAATGTAATCATTTTTCTACACTTGGATCCTTTTCATATGACTTAGAATTGATGAGATCTACTAGGTGGTGATGCTGCAGACGTCTGACTTTTTTTTGTTAATTTTGTTTTAATTATGATTTGGAGTACAAAAATTAAGTCACATTTGAAACTGGAAACTGATTTTCATTTCTTGAGGAATGTGAGATTCCAGACAGCTTTCTGTGTTCTTATTCAGACGTAGGTGATGAAGAACCTTGTTCTTTTATTTTTTTGTTTTGCAGATACTGAAAAACATCACTTGGTATGCTGAGCGTGTCCTAACAGAGATCTCACTTGGGAGTCTTCTGATATTGGTTGTGATAAGAACCATCCAGTACAACATGACACGGACAAGGGTAAGAGCTACGTGGAGCACTTGTGAATTCCAAACCTCAGCAGCTTTAATTCAATTTCAAACAGGAGGTGGAATTTTATTAATTCTGTTGCAATCAGTTGGCATCTGGTTTTGGCATTGTTTTTTTGCAGGAGGGAAGAAAATAGATCAGAGAAAATAGATCAGCTGTGTTAACTAAGTGTTTGAAAACTTGTAACACAATTTCTTCCAGTTCGTTGAGTACCTTTCTCTAAAGACCTTCATTCAGGCATCAAGCTCATCTTCAGTTGAGAAGAAAGTGTTCCTTCATTTCATGAGAAGAAATGATTCATTATAGGCTGTTTGCCTCTCTGAGTGACTTAAAAGTGGGAAGGAATTTCAAGTATATTTATTGTTGTCTTTTTTAGGTAGTACATCAGGGATTGGGCCAGAAGAAGTTTTTGAGCTCTGGCAAAGCAAAACTGCTTTAGCTTCACAGCCTTATTGCCTAGATAGATTTTGTGTATTTTTCAAGCATATGGGGTTTTTTTTTACCTTTTTTGCAAACACAAACAGTATCATGCAGTTCTGATTGTTTTCAGCAATTAAAGGCGCAGAAGTTTTTACATTAAACAATAGCCAAAATATTAAATATATTTTAAAATTTAAGATTTTACTTTTATGATAAAAAGAACTGGAAGGAACGAGAGCAGATTTGGAATATATTAGTAGTATTTCTAATCTGTTATGTTATGTAAATTAATATATTAGACTTGGATAGGGAAATTAATCCGTTTTGAATTGGATATGTGGACAAGTTTCATTCTTGGGTTCAAAGGTGAGAACCCTTGACTTTGAAAGGGCCGTGAGTTAAATGCTTATCTGGACAAATGGCTTCAGGGATGCTGAAGTGAGGACCAGTGCTCTGAAGTATGGTGTGGTTGTAGTTGTGGGGTATATGGAATGGTGTGAAAGAGTCAATAGGGAGATGAGTTACGATGTAGAAATACAAAAGGAAGAGAAAGGAAGGTAGAGAGGAGGAAAATGTCTTAGTGTATATGATACAGCTGTGGTGCAATTGTAAATGAGCATTGAAAGACAAATACAAACATGTCTATACATATATGTATGTATATACTCTGTATTCTGTATGGAATCACTTTTTTATAAGCCCTGTATTTTAAGAAAACATGTTCAAACATCACTAAGTGTATACACTTTGCATTTCTGCCTGTGCTTTTGAAACAACATCTAGTACTCAGTCTTTTGAATGATTCCTGCAAGAGGTGTCGGTGCGTATCCAACAAACAGTTTGATGTGTTGGTTTTTTTATCTTTCTTCTTGTCTCTGACAGGACAAATACCTTCATACAAATTGTCTGGCAGCCTTAGCAAATATGTCGGCGCAGTTCCGCTCGCTTCATCAGTATGCTGCTCAGAGGATCATCAGGTAAATATAATGACTGCTGGAAAATCATCTTTGCTGAAACTCAGGAGTAGAGAAGCTTGAATTTTGTATGCCTTAGTGGGAGAGAAACATTAGGTTTATATGCCTTAGTAGATACTAATGAGCTAAAAAGAAATGATAACTGAGTAACTAAATAATCCCAGAATAAGTCTTACTTGCTCTATATTTGAACCTACTCTGAATGGACAGAAAAAATACTAGTTTATCTGTCGGAGAAACTTCTGCCTTTTGATCCTTTTAACAGACCACCTCAATAACTGCCTTCAAAACAGGTTTTCAGGGATTTGTGTGAGTTATAAATTCAGTCATGTATTCAGTTATTATGAAAATGCCCTGAGTGGTGGTTCTCAAGTACTAGAATGGATTTTAAGCTTATTTCTTCCTGCATATTTACAAAATGTCTATTTTTAAAATCAGATATAATTAAATGATCATTTTGTGACAATACCCTGTAAATACAGGCAGTAAAGCCTAGATCTATGCTTTTCAAATGGTAAAGTTTATTATCCTGTATAGTAGTCAATAGTCAGTATTTGCTCTGGTTCTGAAACAATGCCAGAAGTTTGAAGAAGCAGATATTGAGGCTGGTCCTTCCCATTGTGTTTCTGTGCGGCAGAGCACATTGTAAAGGCAGGTAAACCCTGAGCCAGGCATCCTTCCCATCTTGGCAGCCAGCCCTGCTCCACGCTCCAAGGGAAACTGGGAAGGTCCTTTTTAATGTGATCTGGAATAAATTGTTACAGGGCTTGTCAGGTACAGACTGCGTGCCAAAAATAATAATTGTGTACCTGTACAGTTTGTCAAGGACTGGGTTAACATGACATACAGCTTGTTCTTAAGGATTTAATTCTCTCCAAGACACTTCTCCTTTGAAAATGGTTGGTGGTAAAAGTAGGACAGGTTACCAGAATGAATGCATTGTGTTGGTGCCTTTCACCTGCCTGATACTTGCCCTCTTTTCATACCCTTGGCAAAAGTAAAGAGGGTTCAGAGTTTGAAATGGAGCTATTTTCCCCTTACTTGCCACAGACATTGTCTTAGATATTTGCTGTGCTCATTTCTCAAATCGTAGACATGAAGTCTGAGTTTTCCAAGTGTTTGAAATACTCTGAAATCAGGGATCCTGGTGTGGTGTGAGACACACTTCTCTGACTCTCAAAAACTTGATCTGGTTCTTACTGTGATACTTCATTTGCCACTTCAGAGCTTGTTCCTAGAATCCTTGATTCTGATGTTGTTCATTTTATTCTATGGATGTTTCTGCAGCCCAAAGTGAGAAGTGTTCTGGTTATTTTTGAGGCAGGAAGTAGTTATCTTGCTAGTCTCAAGACCCAAGAATTTCTCTTTCACTCATTTCATGCAGCATTTTATCAGGATTCTCTAATGTTTGGGAGCCTTATTCCTCATGTCTGTCGATCTACATAGTTGCAATATGACTTTAACATTGCTGCTTGATTTTTAGCTGTGATACTCTTCTTGGAGGCAGACAGACTTGTTCTGCTGCTTGATGTGTGATGTGTGGAAAGAAGGTGAGGGAGTGAATGGCAGAATACAGGGAAAGGAAATTCTGTCAGAGTGGAAGATCATCGAATCCAGGTGTTGGAGTCCCCATCCCTGGAGGTGTTTAAAAGCCATGTGGCCTTGGACAGTGCTGGGGGAATGGTTGGACTCGATGGTCTTCAAGAGCTTTTCCAACCTAAATGGTTCTATTGTTCAGTTTTATGATTCTGTAAATCAGTCAGAGATCTCAGTGCATTTGGAGAATTGTAGCATGTACTTGTTAGTCTGGCAGGACAGCAGAGAGAAGGTTGCTGGCTGTCCCTGCCATTGGGTGCCAGCAGGGTTGGAGCTGTGTTGTTCTGCCTGCAAGTAATGTAAGGGTTGATAGAGAAAATGATCATACTCATCAACTGAAGAAACAAAAAAAGACAGTAAGGTCTGTATTATGTATACTATGACATTCTTACATAGTCCAAAGGTATTCCATGCTGTTGCTTTTAAGCTTCTGTCTTGCTGTAGCCAGGCACTTCATATTATTATAAGTGGAAATTGTAATGAAGGAGGTGGCTTTAGATTTGAAACAGAACCAACAAAACAAGAGGAGTATTAGGGAAAGAGGATCTTATTCTGGAGTTAGAAAGCTGTACATCTGGACAATAGGCAAAAACGACCACCAAGACTGGAATTTAATTTGTCGCTGTGATCATGATTGCTTGTAAATCAAAAGACACTACTTTAAAAATGTATTAAAATCTGTAGTAAAGTGTCCTGTGGGACTAGGACATGGGCAGGCTGGAAGAAAGAGCCAGTTCCAGGAGCAGCCTGTCTCCTGTTAGACTTTACTGCATTTTCTTCTTGGAACTTTACAGCCCTGGGTTCCTTGGCAGGTTAATCATGATCGAGGAAGTATTTTAACCTGATTTCCTCTCAAAATGCACTAGATTTGCTGTGAATTTCCAATTACCAAGAAAAGCAGTTCAAATACACATATTTCTTAAGGGGCTGGTTTTTGAGTCTTATATTGTCCTTTGTTTTTCTACGTTAGGAAGTCTGTTATCCACAGTTATTGAATTTAGCCAGCAGTGGTGGACACAGATTTGTCCCATGATGCCAAAACAGAATATGTATATTTATACTCCTAATCTGCTTTGCCATCAGAGTACAAACATCTTAATGAGAAAGTGTTTTCTGCCAAGGAAAAACAAAATTGTACTTTGTATTATGTGAAGTATTTCAGGGTATAGGTTTCTAAATTAAGTAGCTCTGAAACACTTAAAATCTGCTTAGCAATACAACTGAATAGACAGTCATAATTTAAACCTCACCAGATGCTCTAATGACTCCTTCCTTAATGTGAGAATTAATTCCATTTCCATGCAGGCTTTTTCCTAATCCTATTCTGAGCAGAGACAGCCAATTGTTTTAAATTCTGAAGACTATTTCTGTGAAAGAATGAGCTGAGAATATTCAATGTAGTGCACTTAAGAGCTCAGTAAAATGCAACTTCATAATGTTGGGAAATTTGTATCACATTCCAGCAAAGCATGAAAATTGTCAGATTTGTGTAAATCTATCACAAGCAGCTGCTGGAAGTTAAAAATAGAAGTAATAGATGTTACCAAGTAAGATCCAGGCCTCACTTAGTGTTGCATGTCCTCTGTTGTAGATTACCCTAACTCTGAAATCCTTGCCTTCTCGGATCCCTGTATGGGCCATTCATTGAAGAGCTGGACTCAATGATCCTTGGGGGTCCCTTCCACTTCAGAATATTCTGTGATTCTGAGATTCTCTATGCACTGCTACCTGGGGTTTGTGTTTAATTACTCAGAGCTGTTTCATCAGCAGATTGCTGAGGGTGGTACTGCACTGCACTGTGGAGTGCTGCTGTTTGTAGTATCTTAAAATTACATTTAAATGTACCTGCGTAGTAGTGCAGGTATTTAGTTTGTCATTTAACACTACAAGTCATTTGGTATTAATTCCTTTAACATATTTGGAGATAGCTTTTGTTCATGATATCTGGGTTTTCTGCAGCTTGCCTGGCTGCTGTAGTATATGGAACACTTGCAGGGTCTCCCTCAGATCAGCTCTGTCCTGGCATCTCCTCTCCATATCATTCTAATAAAATTAGTGACTGATCACTCCAGGCAAATACTTTTCCTATAGCTTCATGTGTTGGAATGTTTACTGTTTCCTAAGCAGGCATATGCCACTAGAGGTTGCCATGCACCTCATTAATTAGACCTGGACTTTTAACATTAAGTGACTTCATGGGGCTAGAAACACCATCCAGTTTTCCTTTTTTTCTATATTATCACCAGAGCTACTCGTGTACAGAGCTGTGTGAGACACTTTGAACTCTATTGGTTACACTTTTGTTGATTTCTTTGGTAGTCACAGAGGTTTCAGTGGGAGTCCGGGAGTGGTATGAGGAAAGAGGTTTGTGTCAATTCTCCTGATGCTGGTGTAAGTCGAGTGGAATTAGAGAAGAATGTGTGCTTTAAAGGGGTGCAGATCAGAGACCTGAGTAACCTGCATGCTCTGGGGTGCAGTAGGATGTACTTGAGTGTCATCACAGCCCTGCTGTACCTGCTTGAAGAGCAAAGCTGGAGACATATGTACCAGCTGTAAATGTTGTTTTTCTCTTTTTTTTTTGATAAGTTGTGAGTAGTGTCCTTAAGCATCAATGCTTGTAAAGTCTGACTGCACTGCACGAGTTCCTCACATCTGAGAGGAGGATGAAGCCCTGAATTCCCTTTTTACTCTTCAGTAGTCTTCATCTTTTTGTAGAGTTGATTATGTTTCTTAAACTACTGTGAAAATTGCTGTCCTTGATGATATGTGCTGCTGTATTTGAGAAGTTTCAGTTACCCAACCAAACCATTTATTTGCTTTATGGTTTTCTATGTTAGTAATTTAATTTCTTTGGTATGGTTTCCTCTTACAAAAGTCTGATGGGATTTTCCAGAGTAAAAATGTTTATGACTGTTGTTTAGGAAAAAGAGTACAGGATGTTACTTTAAACAGTGCTTTTTAAGCCCCTTTTATGCTGAACTTAAAATTGTCTTTAAGTTGTAATGTGTGCGTTTCTACAGGAGCATTGTATTGCTACTGAAATGTATTTCGTACAATCCCGGAATAGTTTCAGTGGGAATGGATGCTAAAACTGATCTCGTTCCACCTTGCCTTCCAGGGACAGGGACACCTTCCACTAGACCAGATTGCTTGAAACCTTGTCCAATGTTTACCTTAAAGTAACTATAAATAAAATTTTTCTTTTTACCCAATACAGCCCTGCCCTCTGGCACTGGAAGCCATTGCCTGTGTCCTGTCCCTGCATGCCTTGTCCCCAGTCCCTGTGCAGCTCTCCTGGAGCCCCTTCAGGCCCTGCCAGGGGCTCTGAGCTCTCCCTGGAGCCTTCTCTTGTGCAGGGGAGCAGCCCCAGCTGTGCCAGCCTGGCTCCAGAGCAGAGGGGCTCCAGCCCTGCAGCATCTCCGTGGCCTCCTCTGCACTGGCTCCAGCAGCTCCACGTCCTTGTGCTGTTGGAGCCCAGGGCTGGGGCAGCTCTGCAGGTGGGGTCTCACCTGAGCTCAGGGGCACAGGGGCACAATCCCCCCTGCCCTGCTGCCCACGCTGGGGGATCAGCCCAGGGCAGGGGGGTTCAGGCTGGGGCAGGTCCAGCTCTCACCCACAGCACCCCCAGCTCCTGCTCCCAGGGCTACTCGTGATCCGTTCTCTGCTGAGAAAAAATTGTGTGAATCGCTGCGTTTCAACAAAGAAAAAAAATGCTTATAGAACAGCAAGACCTGTGTGATATGACCTGTATTAAAGGCTACACTAAACTGAAAAATCTGAAATTATTAGTGTGTGTGAGTGTGATGAAATTAAAATTTTCCAATTTCCAGTATTATAATTTAGCTGTGCCAATAATGAGATGCAATTGATGGTTCAAAATTCTCTAGGCTCCTCACGTAGGAAGATAAACAAATTTGTCTTCTGCACAACTTTAATCTGTGAGCATTCTGATTTTCCTGCCTTTTTTCATTGATGTCCACAGTGTTTTTGGGAAGCTCTTTAGCAGAGAGCTTCCTCTTTCATTGGAATATAGCAGTGGGTTAGTTGGAGCAAAGAACTAGTGAGATGGAGTTCTTAAAATCAAAAGCGCTTCTTAAGGGGAAAAACTTGGAAGCACGATCCAGGTTGCTGCATGGATGCTTCAAACTTGTTTGCTTTCTAATTTAATTCTCATTTGGAAATTGTGGGTATGGAACAGAAGTGTTTCTTCTTATACAGGAGTTGTGATTTTTAGATTATAAGATTTGAGCTAAGTTGGCATTTCAGACTTCAACTGAGATGTCTAAATTGAGCAAATAAAATTAGGTGAATAGAGTATGCAGTAGTTTTGTTAAACTCATCATTCTGGCATCTTTCTTACAGCAGAGTAATGAATGGGGTTTAAGTAGAGCAGTTTTTCAGATAAAAAACTTCCTAAAATTGTTCCAGATTTGGGAGTTGAAGCCCTGTGACACTAGGAAACCTAATTTTGAAAAACTCTTTAATTTCAGGAATGTCAGCTTTCAGTGGTCAAAAAGCAAGACAATGCTAGTAGGATGTTCAGTGATTAATTTATAATCTATACAGTTATTAACACATAACATGAAAATTGGTTCCACCCCCCTTTATTCCTTCTCCCTTGGTCCCGTTGGAACACGGGATTTATGTTACTTAGAGCTGTAGAGCTCTGGGGATGGTTTGGAACACACAGGTTTGCATCACGCCATGCACACCAGGAGCCTGGGTAGGCTGTAATGGCACTGTAGGAACGATCAATAGACAAGGGTTTTACAATCAGGGTTCAAATCTTCATCTCTTAATTGGGCCATTAAATTAAATCTTCAGTTTGCTGATCTCTTAATCATAGCAGAGAAGTGTTCACAATGGCAGGCCCTAGAGAAAAGAGACTGCTCCTGCTCCCACGGCAGCACAGAGAGACTTCACAGGTTAAATTATAACATAATAAACGATGGAGCTTCTTGGAATTAGTGCCCTGTGGCCAGAGCTGTTAAATACTGAACCCTCTAAGCATCAGCTTTGTACTGCTCAATAGTAAACCCTCTGAGCATCAGCTTTCCCATTCCTCTTTGAACCAAATGAAAAGAAGAAAGGCAGGAATTGAGGGCAATGAATAGTTTCACTAAAGCGGTGAAATCTGCCTCTGCAAGTAACATGATGGGAATAGTCAAAGATCCCTGCTTTCTGATAGTGAAACTTAAGTACCTCCAATCTGAGCTGTTCAAGAATAAAAGATAATTTTTGGTCATCTTTTCAATCACATATGGGTTGTGCTAGAAAAAAAAATAAATTTCAGTGATAGTTACCACAATAGTATGACTATTTTCTAAATTATCTAAATGTGATCTTTAACCTCAAACTTATGTTAATTTCACAGTCAGTCCAAGAAGCCTTACAGCCCTACGCTCCAATTCCCTGCTTTGGGGGAACCTGTTGGTAGAAGCAGTGGCTTTTAGTAATTTCTATCTCTGATTATTTTCATTCAGACATCGTGTCACTGAGGTGAACAGGCAAAGAGCATCTTTCTGTGGGTATGGCTTTAGGTTATTTATCTACTGCTTAACCAGCTTGTTTAATTTTCTGTGTTTGCTTTAAAGCAGTAGCTGATTACCTGTTCATCTCAACAAACTTACTTTGTCATAACAATACTTGCACTGGTGAATTTGTTACTTTGAAAAATCTGTATTGATTTTTCTGTCCATCCTTCACTTGGGTGGTGTTTACCATGTGCTGTGAGATATAGGTTGTAGCAACAAATCCTCTTCAGAATGGAAGGATGCAGAACTGACTGGTTGACTTTGGCTCAAAATAAGAATTAAAATCTTCAAAGACAATTTAGTGCTTCTTAACTTTGAAATAGTTCGTAACATTTTTGTTCAGAAAAGAAGGCATTTATTGTCTAACCTGGATATGAAATAGCTTCCCACTTCCAGAGGGCAGGGCTGGATGGGATATTGGGAAGGAATTGCTGGTTGGGAGGGTGGGCAGGCCCTGGCACAGGGTGCCCAGAGCAGCTGTGGCTGCCCCTGCATCCCTGAAGTGTCCAAGGCCAGGCTGGACAGGGCTTGGAGCAGCCTGGGACAGTGGAAGGTGTCCCTGCCATGGCAGGGGATGGCACTGGATGAACTTGAAAATGTCTTGCAACACAAGCCATTCTATGATTCTATGATGAAATGATACTCTGCTTTATACTGAGGGGTTTTTTTTAACTCCTATGCAGTGCAGCAAAAGTGGTAATCCCATTTTTATTAAGCATTCCAAGTCGAGTGAAAAGTAATGTCTTCTCAGAAAAAGGGCCTTCGTGATATTTTCATGCTCAGGCCATGTTTGAAAGAGGATACTGTGGAAATGGAAGATCAAGCAACATCAAGCCCCTGAGCCAAAGCTTTGCTTCTCACCTGTGGGCTGCCAGTAGCCAAGGCTGTGTGTGCAGTAGGACACATTGTTTGAGCTGCCCAGTGAAGCCTTGGGCAGCTTTGCCTTCCCTTCTTGGAGCTGTGCACAGGCTCCCTACCCTGTGTGCAGTGCTTTTCATACCCCTCATTCTCTGCTCTGTTGCTGTTACTCCTCAAACCTACAGAGGGTCTTGAATCCCTGGAGTGCCTTTTATTGGGAGACAGAAGAGATTTATAAAGATCTGAATAGCGTTAAATAAAAGAAACATATGCTGGCCTTATTAGTAGCTTGTTGACCTAGATTAGCTGTGGGGAAGCTTATAAGCTGATCAGCCATTCCAAAATTGGGAGGTGTCATTGCAATTAGTAGGAAAGGCTGTGACAAAAGGGAAGACAACAATTGTTCTGACAAGGGAAAAGAGAATATTAGTAGCAAATGGGCTCTTGCTGGCATGACTTAGGGATGTAAATAGAAAGAAGTTAATTTTTTAAGAGGAAAGAAGCATCCTTTGTTATAAGAATTGAGTGTAGTTGTGGTCAAATGTACTAAAATGCTGCTTTAGCTATGTCAACAGCAAGAGGAGTATCCCATGTGTTCTCGCCTGTTTTTGCCTGTGTGTAACATATGGAGGTGAGGTTTTAGGCTGATATCAGCTGTTTCCAACATGGAAATATCATTGAACTTGGTTTAAGCCTGGTTGAACCTGCTGGGGATTCTGAGCGGGCATCTGATGGGACAGTAATACCCTCGTCCCCCATCTGGCATGAGCAGTCGAGTGCCCCACGTGCCATTGGAAGTGTTTGCAGCCAGGACCCCCAGCTCACGGGTCATGGGGGCTCCCCAGATGGACAGATTGGATCAGGGTGAGCCATGGAGGGCTGCTGGGGAAGCAGTTGCTTCTCTCTGTGTCAGGGTACTCTCACGTGGAGCAGAGCTGTTAAACTGTCTTACCTTCTGCTCTGCAGTTAATGGCCACAGCACTCCTTAAAAATGACAGTGTGATTGCTGATTTGGCTTAAAAAGATATTTAGTATCAGAATATGCACCACTCTGAAACTTGGCTTTGTACAAGGTGGTTTGCTCTTCCACGGGCCACTTTTTGTGTGTCTGCTGACTTGTAGGCAGCAACCAACAGGATAATTCTCTCATTTTCAGGGGCAAGACTCTACTACAGCTCATTTGTCTTCTGCCATTCAAAAACTTGTGTATTTCAGAGTCTTACAAACTGCAGGTCAATGCCTGGCAGGATGTGTGATTCAAATCAGCGTAGAACTGAGGTGTGTTGAAGACCTTGATCCCTGTTTCAGGGCTTCCAGAGCATCACATGTGTCACACAGAGCTGAAATTAGGAGGAAGAAGGCCCCATTGCGACATTTGTAATTATTATGAATGGTCCATTCCTTGTTACTGTGCCACATAAGCTCTTTGGAAACAGTATAACTTGATACAGGGTTCAAATTGGGGAATTAAACTTTTCTTTTTTTTGGTGGAACCTTGGAACCGTTGATCTTGTGAATCTCTTCTGATAGAGAAGGAGAAATATCCGAGGAAACCTGTAGGGAAATAACTGTTTTTGCAATAGACTTCCAGTGTTGTTTTACAGATTAATTTGCAGAGTAGACTGAGGTTGTTCTGAGTTGTGTCACTTCAGTTTTCTGCATGTTTAATGGCTGTAGAAAGGAAAAACGAGTAAGCAAGTATGGTTATTCCAGTCCTGCTAGTGCAATTTTGATTTCTTTTCGATAAAAAAATGTTAAGGCCACTTAAATATTTGCTGGGTTGTGTCCCACTGCAGTATTTAGGATTCAGGTGTCTAATGTGGGGTTGCAGAATGGTTTGGGTCGGAAAGGTCCTCAGAGATATCTAGGTGTGGTCCTTACAGCTTTTGTGTTGTGAAAGGACTGTTTTATGACAATAAGTTATCCTGCATAAGATTTTTCTGAGATTTAAAAAAAAAAAGTGAATTCTGATATTCTTTTAGAAACTATTATTTGCCATTCTGGTAGAATCCTAGAAACTGAAGTCTTGTCTTCTCAGTTTGTTTTTGAGTGGAACATATTTATGAGACAGTGTTCCTTAACAGAAATAGAGGTGACTCAAGAAAATTACTTGCTTGAACCTGTAATTTATCCTCAGTTACAGGGTGTTTGGCTCATTAATGCTTTATTCTGATACAACATGTACTCCTTCCTTTTCAGAAATTTTCTCTTTGGAAAAAACTGTGCACTGTGATCTAAAGAAATGAATAATGAACTTTTAAGGATTGATCTGACAAACAAAAATTTATTCTAAGTAAATATTACTATGGAACAAAAGTATAGCCAAAAATATAGCATTAGTTATGTTTTTTTTACCTTGTCAGGCTACTGCTTATTTCACATTTTAACTGATGTCATTATATATGTCTAGTATTTTTCCAGCTCTGCACTACAGTGAACTAGTGTTCGTCTCCACTTGTGTGAAGTCAGGATAGGTATGAGTGGCTGCAGGGAGGGAAGCAGGGCTGTGTAATACCCAACTGACCTGTGTCAGTGCCCACCAAATGCCTCCTGAAAACTTTCCTTTCCACCACACATGGAAATTTTCAGTTTGTTCAGACCCCACGCTCAGTGAGGATTTTCAAATAGGCTTTATAATGGATTTTGGGAATAGAAAATAACAGTTTATGAAATTTCTGAGCCTCCTAAGTACTCAAATGGAGCTATTTCCTACCACCATGTACTTTCACTGGCATTTTTGTGGCTCTCAAAGACAATATTGCACATTGAATCATCTGACATTTGTAAATGGAAGGTGAAAGTATAGGTACAGGCAAAATAATCAGGATTTAACAACTTTAATGTGCAGCAGGTCTTTATAACCCTTGAATGACTCAGCCGATTTAATGGTAATGACCTTCACCAAATTTAGGAAATAACAGGCTTTTAGGTAAAGTAAGTGCACTTAGTTTTGCAATGAATAAACAAATTTCCTGTAAAGTTGTGTAGAGGGATACTCCTGTCACTTTTTAATTGTGTGTTGGGGTGTGTTTCCAAGTACTCCAATTAGAAGGGGCTGGGATGGATGGATGAATGGATGGATGATTGATGGATGGATGGTGGATGGATGGAGGGATGATGGATGGATGATGGATGTTGGATGATGGATGGATGGATGATAGATGATGGATGTTGGATGATGGATGTTGGATGATGGATGGATGGATGATGGATGATGGATGATGGATGGATGGACGATGGATGGACGGATGATGGATGGATGGATGATGGATGATGGATGGTGGATGGATGGATGGATGATGGATGGATGATGGATGGATGGATGGATGATGGATGGACGGATGATGGATGGATGAATGGATGGATGATTGATGGATGGATGGTGGATGGATGATGATGGATGGATGATGGATGGATGATGGATGTTGGATGATGGATGGATGGATGATGGATGGATGGATGGATGGATGGATGATGATGGACGGATGATGGATGATGGATGGATGATGGATGGATGATGGATGATGGGTAGATGATGGATGGATGATGGATGGATGATGGATGGATGGATGGATGATGGATGGATGATGGATGGATGATGGATGTTGGATGATGGATGGATGGATGATGGATGGATGATGGATGGATGTTGGATGATGGATGATGGATGCTGGAAGGATGATGGATATTGGATGGATGGATGGATGATGGATGGATGATGGATGGATGGATGGATGATGATGGATGGATGATGGATGGGTAGATCATGGATGGATGGATGATGGATGGATGGATGGATGGATGATGGATGGATGGATGGATGGATGATGGATGTTGGATGATGGATGGATGATGGATGGATGATGGATGATGGATGGATGATGGATGATGGATGGATGTTGGATGATGGATGATGTATGGATGATGTATGGATGGATGGGTGATGGATGATGGATGGATGATGGATGGATGTTGGATGATGGATGATGGATGGAGGGATGATGGATGGATGGATGGATGGATGGATGGGTGATGGATGGATGATGGATGGATGTTGGATGATGGATGATGGATGCTGGATGGATGATGGATGGATGGATGGATGGATGGATGGATGGATGGATGGATGGATGGATGGTGGGAGAGGCAGCATGGCTCAGACACTGCTGCCCCCAGTGCCATGCCCTATCTTGGAGCTGTCCCGAGATAGAGTATTTTCCAGGTTCAGGCAGACGGAGATGCAAATGCCTCTGTTAATGAGGGTGTCGTAGCATCCCTGTAATCTTGTGCAGAGTCTGTGAAGTATGACAAGTGTCTAGCCAAAGGATAAAAGCAGAGGAGGTTTCCAAAATAGCGTTCCCATAGTAGCATCTCTTAAGCTGCCAGGAATATGTACCTTCCAAGTAACCAGTGCATCTGGGTGATTAAAGCCTTTGCCTTTGTCTGAAACATCAGAACTGAATAGACACTTCCTCTGAGCTCTTTTATATCTTTTTTGCTTATGGGTCATCAGTTATTTCTGTCTGCTTTTAATTTATAACTCCTTTTGTTCTTTCTGATGGAACTTCTTCTGTACAGAAGTAATTTGGCCTTTCTGTAGAAGAATCTCATATATTTCTCATTTTGTTTTCAGTCTATCAGACCTCTCCAGAACTTATTTGGCTTTCATTTCTTTGCCCTCCTTCTCTATAAATACTTCCATGCACAAAGATAATACTCTTCTCATAAGCCTGTTGTGTACATTTGGCCAGTTCTGTGACAGAGTGCTGCTTCAGGGCATGAGAACTTACATCTGTGGCACATTATCACAAATAATCGCTTCTTAAGCATTTAAATAATTTTCATCCTTTTCTATGTTGTTATGTCACCTTTAACCCCAGCATGACCCCTCGCTGTCAAACTGCTATTTTGCAGTAATGTAATTTAAAATCCTGTCATCACTTTATGATGTAAGATATGAATTTAGGGATACTTGCATCTGAAAAGAGGGCCTGCAGGAATTAAGTATTTTTAGAAATCTATGAGAATGTTACTTAGAAGAGGACATTAGGTGGGGATGAGGGAGGAAGGAAAGTGCCAGCACTGGATCAAGTCAGAATTACTGGAGAATTGACATATCCATGTCCACAGCACTTGGTAAAACACTTGTGCTCGTGCAGGGCCACTGTGTTGAATCACATCTGGAAAACTGCACCCAGGTTTTGGACCTCCAGATGTAGCAGAGGAACTTGGAGGGAGTTCTGTGGAGGGCAGCAGGATGGCTGGGAGCTGGTGTGGGAAGGTGGGCTGGGGGCACTGTGCTTGTTTAGCCTGGAGGAGAGAAGGCTTTGGGGCAAGGCTACAGCAGGAGGTTCACAGAGAAGGTGAGCAGCACTCCCATGTGTGTGAGAGGGCTGCTGAGGAGATGGAGCCAGGCTCTTTAGACAGAAGGGCATGGCAGGAGGATAAGAGAGAATGGACAGGAGCTTCCAGGCTGAGGGAAGAATGCAGTTTTTCATAGTCATGGCAGAGTTGGCACAGCAGCACAGGAAAGTTGCAGAGTCTCTCTCCGTGGAAGCTTCTGAGACTCAACCAGATAAACCCCTGCTCAGGTGTGGATACAGTTTTAACCCTGCTTTGAGCAGGGCTAGGTCTCTTTCATCTTAATTACGACTCTAATGTAAGAATAATAATTTTAAAAATGCTTAAAGAGTATGAAAAATGAGGGATTTCTTAAGGAGTTTAACTGTACTAATACCACAGTGTCAGAAACTCGCCCCAAAGAAGCCTGGAACATCTTTTCTTGAACATGGGCATGTCAATCTTTCAAAATGTTTTTGGTACTGAAAAACAAATAGTAGTTAGATTTCTGCTGTAGTTCATCAGTATCCTAGTTCATCGTGTCATCAGTGGCAGAGTACTAAACAGAAATTAAAAGTTCAACCCAAAATTCTATTTTTTTTTGATGTATGTGATGCATTTTACTGTTGCAAGAATCACAGAATCCTAGACTGGCCCATGGTAGGAAGGGATCCTAAAAATCATTTCATTCCAACCCTCCTGCCATGGGCAGGGGCATCTTCTACTAGACTGGATTTCTCCAGGCCTTGTCCAACCTGGCCTTGAGACAGGCAGAGAGATGGTTTGCCTCTCAGCTCTTTATGCCTTATGAAATAACATTAATTGGTGATATTTCAGGCAGAACAGAAATCAGTTCTCATGGAGTGGATGTTCTAATAAGATGTTGTTATGATATACTGGATGTTTGAGTACAGGATGTATTTTAGTTGTGTTTGTCTTTGGTAACAGAAGAGTAGTGACTAATAGAACTTCCTAGAACACAAATTATCAAACATGAATGCTAATAAAATGTTCACTGCATGTCGTGACGTTCTGCCCACGTGTACAGAGCTAGTTTGGTGTGTTGACTAACATGTACTAGTTTAATTAGCTTATACTTTCATTTATTTTTCTTTTAAAGACTTTCATATTGGCTTTCCTGTAGAGTCGTGTTGTAACATATCTGCCTTTTGAAAATACAATGATTAAGTCTTCAAGCTTAGGGAAAGATGTTATTTGCTGTGCATTTTTCAAATTCTACCGCAGAAACAATATGACCTAAATATTTAATCAGGCTTAGTAGAATTGGCTTTTTTTATTGCTGCAGATTAATCTAGTTTCTCTGAGCTAATACACATGGCATGTATGTCTTCAAGACCTTCCTTTTTCCCAATAATGTTAAAGATTTATAACTCTCATAAAATCTGGCATGTGCCAAGAGGAAGATGATGAATTACAATTACTTAAACATTAACACTGGGAATTTTTCTTTTGAGTCCTGTATATGCTGTTTCAGCCCAGGTAGTATTTGTAGAGTGAACACTGTTTCATACCACTTTTCTATACCCTACCCAATGTGCTTCCTTTCCATGTTGTTAAGATGTTGGCCTGGTGCTGTTTACATTTTTGCCTTTGATATATTTATTTTAAAATGACAGTTGATTTCACTAGAGAAAAGATCAGCTTTCTAGTTTAAACAAATGAGGATGTAAGTGGGTTTGCATGTTTTGCTTAGTGCTGTTGTCTTGTTCAAGTCTTAAATTTTGGATGAAAAAAGAATGTAAACATATAATGAATTTCTGCAGTTATTATTTTCAAACTCTTGTTTTTGCTAGGTGTTTAGTCTGTGGCTGTAGCCTTATGTACCCTTCTTGAATTAATGTGGAGTTTGAGTTAAATATTGGAAGTGATATGATCACCTGAACCAAAATAATTGCTGTGGCCAATTAAGATGTTGACAATTTCAGACAAACTTTGGAAGAATCTTTAGCAAAGTCTTACTTATTTGTTAGTTTTGACAATCTGATGGTACCACACAATGTGCTTGAAGGGCTTCCAGACGATTGGGAGATAACTAGAACTGCAGTAAGCTGTAACATCCTTCTGTGCCCTGGTATTCCCAGAGGGAAAACTGCGTCCTGGCGTGCATCAAACTCAGCAAAACCAGTTGGTCAAGGGAGGGGATTGTTCCACTTTGCTTAGCATTGTAGCAGTGTCATTTTGAGCACTGTGTGCAGTTCTGGACACACCATATGAGAGGGATGTGAAGGTCCTTGGATACATCCAGAGAAGGGCAGGAAAGCTGGTGAAAGGGCTGGAAGGAATTTCCTGTAAGGAGCAGCTGAAGAGTCTGGGCTGACCTAGCTCGGAGAGAAGGAGGCTGAGGCACAACCTCATTGCTCCCTACAGCAGCTTCCTGAGGGAGGGAATCGCCTCTTCTCCCTGGGAGCTAGTGATAGGATGTGTGGGAATGGTTCTAAACTGCCCAGGGGAGGTTCAGACTGGACATTAGGAAGCATTTCTTTACTGAGAGGGTGGTCAAACCCTGGAACAGCCTTCCTAGAGAGGTGGTCCATCATGGAATCCCAGAATGATTTGGGTTGGAAGGGACCTTTAGTGCTAGATCATTTTAACTGTCTGCCATGGGCAGAGACACCTTCCACTATCCCAGTTGCTCCAAGCCCCATCCAACCTGGCCTTGGACACTTCCAGAGACTCAGGGGCAGCCACAGCTGCTCTGGGCACCCTGTGCCAGTGCTTTAGCATTCTTAACTAGGTCATCCCTGAACTGGTCAGGCAGTTGGACTAGAAAGTCGTTCTAAGTCCCTTCCTACTGAAAATACTCTCTTCTATTCACATGGAAACTTCCACCTTCCCTCTGGTTCTCCACATCAAACTCCCATAGATTTTTAAGTGTGTCTTTGATGTTCTCATTTAACTGCTGTCATCAGAATATCTTTATTGATTGGGGTAAGAAAAAGGAAAGAAACTTTTCTTCGCATTTACGGAATCTGCACTTAATTGCAAATAAACGTAGATATACTGGGTTAATTTTTATATGTGTGTAGAGATTATATGTTTCCTCTACATGTGCCTGGTGTAAGGCACTAAGCAGTGAGTAGAGTGGGGGTCTCAGCATTCATTTTAACTCCTTCTGGTTCAAACAGATTTAAAAACCTCTCAGACAGAGGACCAGAGCTCCAGGATTATGGAAGATTGGGGTAAATGGGTGAGAATGTTTTCACAATAGTCAGATGAAAGCATTCACCTCTTGATGAGAACAGGCTGCCTTTGCAGTGTGTCAGAGAAAAGGACAGTTCAGAAGTTGGGAAGAGTTAAAAGCGACCAATTATCCCTTTGAGCAAATTCACTTCTTTTTTTTTTTTTCTTTTTTTTTTTCTAGAGGTTTGATATGGCTGACTAACGTGGTTTGTTTGGCAGTTTTTTCCTTTTCTTTTTTTGCTTTTCTCTTCTCTTTTTTTCATTTGCCAGCCAATATTGCAGCTTCCTCCCTGCCCTTTCAGTTTATTCCAGCTGCTGGGCAAGATCAGGCAGTGGCAGGATCAGGGAAGGAATGAATCACTAGTGGATGCCTGGAGCATGAGTAGAAAAAATTCTCAGTTAGCAGGTAGTTTACAGACTACTTCACAGATGTTGGATTCTGGGTGCTATCTCTTACAGTATCAAGTTACTTTAGGTATATTTTTATTCCAAAATTCACATTATTAATGGTTAGCAAGTGAGCATTTTTTATGGTGGTTTTGGTGTTCTGTTCAATTTTTCTCTCTTTCAATTCTCTACCCTCAATGTGTAGTAGAGAAAGTGAAAAACAAGCAAGAAACCTATAAAAATACCTATGGAATTAGATCCTTGGATCCTTCTAAAAGCTACTTTCTGATTTTATAAAGACTGAATTTGGTGCTTTGTTGTGATGCCTGTCAATTTTGAGCATCTTCTCATATCCTAAAGATGTTGGATTTCCTTGTTTAAGTTTCCATCCAGCAGATATTCTGTAATCACAGGGGATCCCAGCTGATGCAGTGTGAGAGATGGGGAACTACCAGACAGAAAGGATTCTGGCACTTTAGTCTCCAAAATACTGATGCTGACTTCTGTTGCTTTGGATCTGAAAGTTTTGGGTTCTGTGGCTTTTTTTTGGCTGTTGAAGAACATAAATCACTTGAAGTTTTAATGGAGCATACGAAATTTTTTTCATACATTTAAACTTCTATTGAATGTCACTGTGTATTTTTGTGTAGTGAGAAGACAAGAGAGGAGTTCTATTATTTTCATTGCCATAAATAAAGAGAAGAGAATGATAGTTTACTGTTACATATGAATAGTTGCTTTTTTTTTGATTGGGTGACTCAAGTCCACCCTAATTTCCCTGATAGAGTTTTATAACAGGGCACTCTACCTTTTAGCTTTTAGAAATGGATGCTGTCATGTTGTGGTATCAGAATTCAAAATGTTGATCAGATGGTGTGTTATACAAGGAGACTACAGTCTTTTGAAGTGGGAGTTTAGTACAGTGTAAGCTACAGTTTTTTCCTCCAGGTGAACAGGATACCTGATTAGCACATATGCACACACCCCCCATATATCAAATATGATTGTCTGCAATTTTTTGCTGTAGTACTTTTTCAAAAATCTCAGTTCTGCATTGTAGTTGAAGTGTGCCATTTGCTATCAGAGAAATGTGCCCCATAAAACATGCAGAAAACAAAAATTCCAGTAACAGGTAAAAGTAGATGTAGCTGGAAACTTTATTTCTGGTGGATCAAATAAGCTTGTTTCAAACTCACAATAGTCAGTGAAAATTGATGTCAATGTCTCTTAATGTACAGGGCCTTAAAGGAACTCTGCTCCAAAACCTTGATTTTATTCAGATTTACTTTAGAGAGTTTAATAACAGAAATGCTTAGTCTTCAATGTGATATAAGTTCTGCTGGTCACAATGGCTGTGAACAGCCACAGAGTTAGGGGATTGCATTGCTCTTGGTATGGGTTAAACATCAAACTTCTCAGAACACAAATTCAGCTTTGAAAATAGGAATGGCCTATGGAGAGCAGTGCTGCTGGTGCTGTGTCACCCTTTGTGAGTCTCCAGAACCTCTGAGTGATGTTTTGGGGAAACTTCCATCCTCCTCCACATGCTGCGGCCTCATCCAGCTGCTCAATTAAGCCTAAATACAGTGGTGGTAATTACGGGATCAACTCTTGTTCTTCCCACCTATGGAGAATGTTGACAGGGGTCAAAGACAGCTACTGTCCCTTTCCCTGTGGAGCCAGGCTGGCAGAGCTGGGGCTGCTCCCCTGCACAAGAGAAGGCTCCAGGGAGAGCTCAGAGCCCCTGGCAGGGCCTGAAGGGGCTCCAGGAGAGCTGCACAGGGACTGGGGACAAGGCATGCAGGGACAGGACACAGGCAATGGCTTCCAGTGCCAGAGGGCAGGGCTGGATGGGATATTGGGAAGGAATTGCTGCCTGGGAGGGTGGGCAGGCCCTGGCACAGGGTGCCCAGAGCAGCTGTGGCTGCCCCTGGATCCCTGGAGTGTCCAAGGCCAGGCTGGACAGGGCTTGGAGCAGCCTGGGACAGTGGAAGGTGTCCCTGCTATGGCAGGGGGTGGGATGGGATGGGATGGGATAAGCTTTAAGGTCCCTTCTAACCCAGACCATCCTGGTTGGGAAGACCCATTCAATTTTTTGATAAATCTAACAAGATTGAATGGCTGGAAGAGTTTTCTAGTAAGATGTCTGGTTAAATACAGGAAATGGTGATAGTGGACTTAGAACCATTTGAATTTTCTAGGCATCATCATTCTAAATTCTGGTTTCATTCATCATTCTTTATTCTGGTTTTGGAAGAAATATGTGGCCTCTCTGGCTAGCTAGAAGGGCAGGCTTTGGGTTGGGGGTTTTCTGTAGTATGGGACCCTGTAAATTCTTTTATCTTGTCCATCCCTGTCCTATGGAATGAATAGAACAGTCTGCCTTGCTCACAATGTGCTCTGGTCAAGAAAGCAGAAGAGGCATGAAAGCTTAGGAAATTGCATCCTTGAAGCTTCTTCATCCCCTGAAAATAATACCTGCAAATGAAATGCAGAAGTGATCTTGTGTTCTTAAACTTCTAGAGCAAAGGTAGAACTGATTTAACCCAGTAGTGAATGTTGTTAAAAGCAAGGCAGAGGGAGGTGCTGGTTTTGATATAGTCTTGGGATAAGAGCCCTAGTGATTGCACCAATTAACTGTTGCTGGCACTCTTTTTTGTCCTGTTTTTTGCCTGAGGTACACAAGTGATTTTGTCTCAGAAAAGAGTGTTTCGGCCACATGTGACTATGTCAGGTAGGGGTTTAGAGAGACACTAACCTGTGAAATACAAGTGGTTAGGTGTATAACCCCTGGGCCAACTTTCCACCTATGAAGCCATGAAACAATGGGGTTTTTTTATTTGGTGAGAATGCTGAAGCCTAGAGTTCAGGTGCTGTTGGTTCTTGCCAAAGTCAGCAGAAGAGACTTGATTTCATAGATCTCCATGGAAAATTTTCCCAGTTTATCACTCCATGGGTATGTCTGGAGAGAGCCATGTCCCCTGACTGCAAATGACAGCAGAGCCTGGTAGGACCACCATGAGCTGACTTTTTTGTCTCACAGTATATTAGACTGGTTAAAGCACTTTCTGGACAAGTTAAAATCACAGAATCGTTAAGGTTGGAAAAGATCTCCAAGATTACCAAGTCCAGCTGTATGATGGAGTCACATCACATCAAATCATCATACTTAGCACTGTGCACCACCATGCAGTGAAGTATTTTCTATACAAACCCTGTAATAAAAGGATAAAAGGTGGTCGAGGTTATGTTTTCTGTGTGCCTCAGAGTTTTCCAGTGATGCAGTTTGTTGCAGGTGAGCTACACTAATGAATTTATTTTCCTTTCCATTATGAGTGGGAGGATATCCTGTGCATAGGCAAAAGCAATATATCTTTACTCAGTTGCATTCAGGGTTGCTTAATATCAATTTATTGCTTGCTCTGTATTTACTTCATAGAAGTGACTGTAGTTTTTCGTGGAAAAGCTGGCCAGGTCTTAATTGAGTAACTCTGTTATGATTAAGCATTGCATTTGAGCGACTATAATTAAATACAGGAACACTCTACCGCTGAAATCACAGGCTGCAATCGCAGTGCACACTGATCAATAATTCTGTGTGATTTTTTTCTCTTCAAGTCAACTGTCAGTTTTCATGAAAGGCAGTTAAATTTTGTGAACATTCTTAGGTTATTTTTTGACAAAAAAAACCTTTGTAAACCGGGGGCCAGACTCCTGCATTTATTATTTTTGGGCATGCTGAGAGAGAGAGAAAACTCTTCTTAAGATGATACCGAGAGAAGAAAAGGGGGGGAGGAGGGAGAGAAATGACACACACACACCCAAAAGAAGCCCAGATTCTCGTGTCTAATGTGTGAGACTTGGCAAATTCCCCGTGCAGCAGTGACAGAACCAGCGTGTGGGCACAGGGGCAAACAGATCCCTCTGTTTCTTGAAACTGTTGTTTTATGTCAAACCGCTCCATTGCTTTCTTGGCATCTTCCATTGGCTCTTGGCACAAAAGCCAGGGATGTTAAACCATGACTTAGCTTTCTTAAAGGAAAACACCTCTTTTTTCTGTTTTGTCTCCCTCTACCCTTGTCTTTCAGTTATACCTGCCGCCACTTGCGGAGATATGTGTATGTCTTGGACAAACTGTATTTCCCCCACTCCCACTGCTCTACGCTGCAGCATTGCTTCTCGACCCTCAGTGACAATGGAGAGGAACTCTTGTCTTTAACTTGTTCTCACATTCTCAGATCCTATGCTTCCAGGTTATTAACCTCTGCTCTCCATTTACTGCATGCTGCATGCCCTGTGACTGATCTGTGCATGTTTTCAGTTAACTGATGAGTTATTTTAATTTCTAAGGGGATGACTTGTGTCTTTTACGGCATCCTTGATGTGTATTCTAAAAAGTGTGTTAGAAATGGGAGTCTAGTAATGGTTTGGGTTTGTACTTTTAAATTTAGAATACAAATTCTTTGGTCTTTGGAAGCTTTAAATTCTTTTTATGCTAAAGTATTTTAATCCATTTCCAAAGCCTTGACATAAGAACATAAACTGTGATTCCCAAAACTTCCATTGCAGTTGCACAGTTTGTTTGGAATTGGTGCAGAGATTTAAGTTGTCTTACATGCAAGTGTCTAATACTTCCTTGACACCCATTGTTTTATTTGTAGTGTTGTCTATATGATTTGATTTTCAAGAATAGAAATGATAGAGCTTTTGTCTCACATTCAGGAAATTTTCATGGCAGTTAATCACAGGATTTTTTGTGCTGGGAAAGCCCTCCAAGATAATTGAGTCCAACCATTTCCAAGGCCACCACTACCCCATGTCCCCACAGCTTCTAAATCCCTCCAGAGATGGGGACTCCAGCACTTCCCTGGATAGCTGTGCCAGTGCCTGGCCACCCTTGTGGTTAAAATTTTTTTCCCAATATCCAACTTAAATGTCCCTTGACACAATAGAGTCCATTTCCTCCTCTGTTGGTTATTACTTGGAACAGTCAGGAAAGATCTCTCCTTTTTTTATATGCCTGATCACTTTTAATTATACAGAATAAGAATGATGAGAATCTATCGGCCCCAAATTCTTGTTTGTGATAGAGAATTACAGATGCTTTACAGAAACTGTAAAAAGGGTGAATTTAAAAGTAAGTTCTACTTACCATAACCAAAGGACTTCTCTTAGCTGTTTACTCCAAATAAAAATTTAAGTTTTACTATTTCATTGTTGATGCTGTGAATAATTAAATATATTAACCTAGATCCTAGAAGCTTTGGGAAAACAAGGAAAAAATTGCGTGACAAAATTGATCAGAACATGGAAAGCATCCAGGGTGGAAATGCAGCTTCCCAGCTAAGCCAGCATACAATAGCAAGAGACCACACAGTAAACATAAGTAAAACCAGCTTGATTGTCAAGGGAAGAAAATACGGCATGCAAGCTGAAATAGCTCTTTTTGTACAAAAGAAAAAGTTTATAGTAGTACATAATGATGGAGAATTACTCTGAAGATCTCAACAGGAGACGAAAATCTAGCTGTCCCAGGGGCATTCTCCAGATTAATTTGGAACAGGGATGTGGTATTAAAGTAGGCAAAAGCCTGAGATTTCAAAGGCTTATTTAAAAATGAATACTAATAATAAGTGCAGTCTACTCTACAATCTTCTTTAAGATGTAATGTTTTACATGTAGGAATGATACCCTGAAAATGTAAAAGAAATAGTGTAATTCTTCCAGCTCGTTTCCATGAAATTTTGGTAATTCTGTACAGCAACAGCACTATACATTAAGCTGACAAAATCATCCTTGGGAGACTAACTGTTTCTCCATGGATATTGCATCTTTCAGGTGTTCTGTGATAACACTCTATGTGTTTTCACGTACAAACTTGTGAATTTTTTAGTGCAAAAAACATTCATCTGGTTATTTCCTGCACAAAAACTGATGGAGATTTTTTTTTACTAATATCACTTTCTGAAGTGGGAGTTATGCATCAGTTGAGATATATTTGAGTACTCCAATCTGGGAGATTGTAAAATCTCGGATTTCTGTTGCAGGTTATCTTTTTCTGAGATGGGAGAGCACAGGATTTGAAATAGGAATTGCTACTGTAAAAATATAGAGGTAGCAGTTTTTTTGTGGCTAATTCTCTATTGTTGTTTTGATATCGGGTGATTAGAGAAGTTGGACACTCAGGAAATTTACCTAAGTCTGTAAGTAGCATTGAATACAACAGCGTAATTGAGGTATCAGAAGTTTTTTGTGTGAATCCATGCATCCATCCTGCATTCAGTACTGCAGTGTTTTATTGTGTGATCAGCCTGTTTAAAGAAGAAGTGGAATTTATAAAGTACTAAAGGCAAAGGATAATTAGTTGCGGTGATTTATAAATCACCACCCCCATCCAATATTCCTGGCAAAGATTATAAAATTTAGCCCAGAGCAGCAGGTGTCTAATGATGCTCTGACACCCACAGATGGTGTTGGCTGTCTTTGTACTTAGCAAAGAATTACATTTTCATTACATTATTTTGGTAGATTTTATGTACAAATATATTAATGTTTGGATTAAACATGTTCAAAAGCAGTGTGGGCAGAAGGAAGGTGATGGAGGAAGAATCAAGGAAGGTGATTCTGCCCCTGTGCCCAGGTGAGACCCCACCTGCAGAGCTGCCCCAGCCCTGGGCTCCAACAGCACAAGGACGTGGAGCTGCTGGAGCCAGTGCAGAGGAGGCCACGGAGATGCTGCAGGGCTGGAGCCCCTCTGCTCTGGAGCCAGGCTGGCACAGCTGGGGCTGCTCCCCTGCACAAGAGAAGGCTCCAGGGAGAGCTCAGAGCCCCTGGCAGGGCCTGAAGGGGCTCCAGGAGAGCTGCACAGGGACTGGGGACAAGGCATGCAGGGACAGGACACAGGCAATGGCTTCCAGTGCCAGAGGGCAGGGCTGGATGGGATATTGGGAAGGAATTGCTGCCTGGGAGGGTGGGCAGGCCCTGGCACAGGGTGCCCAGAGCAGCTGTGGCTGCCCCTGGATCCCTGGAGTGTCCAAGTTAAGTGTAGGGCTTGGGAGCAGCCTGGGACAGTGGAAGGTGTCTCTGCCATGGCAGGGGTGTGGTAATACCTGGTCTTTCTTTCAGGTCTCCTCTAAGGTTTTCAGTGTAGCATGGATGTGTGTAAGAACCTGGTGGTGATGTGCCACACACCACACCCCACACTTACTGGACAGCCAACACTGATTAAGGCAGGGAGGAGGGAATGCAAAATAGCACATATTTTGCTATCCCACAGGGAGGAAGCCCACATGACCAGTTTTCCAGGCAGCTTTCACTGGGATTTAGTGCCAGTGTTGCTTTCGAATTCTAGAAACATTGTAGATGCAATATCCATTTTATTATACACAGTGTTAGCATAGCATAAATCTTGAGCCTGGGTTTGTAATGTGAAATTCCTAATATCTAATAATTCTTTCATGACTGTGCTATATATTTTTTATATCAGCAACTGTTCTTTGTGATGTGAGATATGTTTGCCACTATTACTATTTCCTTTTGCATTTCATATTCATCGTGTGATGTTTAAATGCTTGTGTGTGTTCCCATTTTGTTTTAAACCTCTTTGGGTTTCAGTCAAGCTCAGGAGAATTGCTTTTGAAGGCAGACTAGCTTAGTGCATGTACTAGCAAAGAGGCACCTAACAAGCAATGATTATTTCTGGGATGCTGAACAGTTCTAGTTTCATATCGAGCATGACACTGTGTGTGAAAGCAGGAAATACGGTTTTGCTGAGTGTTATAAACTGGATAAATATGTCTTAAAGTAGCAAAGCTAAAATTTATTGTGCATTAATTTAATTTAGGGGTTTTTTTTCCTTTATAAGAAAAGACCAAGTAATACATTATCAAATTGGCATTCAGTTTACCCATTTTGCTTATCTTTCGTTACTTAATGCTAGGTTTGTTTGAACAGCAAAATGTAGCTCATAAGATTATAATGCTCCCTTTCAGAAATATTCTGGCACGTTGTCTGAAGTGTGTGGAGGATGAGTTTTGCAGCCACGCTTCTCCCATGCCATCAGAGTCAATGGAATTATGCAATTACATTCATTTAAGAATGTGCTGCCTTAGCAGCATCAGGACCTTGGAGGTTAGCTTTGAGAAATGCTGCTAATTTACTAGAAATGGTTCTGTTGCTGCAACCTGATGCTGAAGTGCTGCTTAAAGCCAATTTGAATTTATTATCCAGTTTCCAGTTCCTTTTTCCATGGTGTGTGAGCTGTGCTGAGGATCCCAGTCCTGTGTCCTGGTATGGATTACTGACCTGACAATGCAGGAAAGCTCAAAAACAGCTTAAATATTTGCAACTCTGATATGTTTTCTTTGGCTTTAGTCTGTGAAGAGAAAGTGAGGAAAAACATGAGGCAAACATGTTTATTAACGAATCTTAAATGGCTTTTGGGTAGATTAATACTGCGTGGAGATGTGCAGCAATTTGTATTCTTTCAAATAGGGCTTGACAGATGTGAATTCTGTTTCTCTGATAAACCTGAGCATTTGCTGCCATTGAGTTTTTAGGCAGTTAGTGTAAAAAACTCATCCTGTGTTAGTGCAGGTGAAATACTCGATGTATCAGCCTTGCTTAGAGTCATTAAATGCTTTGAGTTGTAAGGCACCCTTAATTAGCTCATCCCATTCCACCCCCTTCCAGAGACCAGGGACACCTTCCACTATTCCAGATTGCTCCAGGCCCTGTCCAGCCTGGCCTGGAAGACTTCCAGGGATAGGACAAACATTGATCCTTACTTCACTGTGAGCTTAAATTGTCAGAGCTTTTATAAATGGCTCTACATTTGTCATAGGATTAAAAGTAGAGTAATGAAGATGGCAGAATGTGGCTCTGTCACAGGCAAGAACCAGCTTCACTTCATTTATCACTAAAGCAAACTATTTTTGGAATGGTAGATAGCATAGTTTAAAATATCTTTCCCCAAAGAAAAATTTATTTCTCCAATACATGTAAAAAATTGATAGATTTAAGCACTTTTCAAAAATAAACCAACTTGGTTGTTGGTTCTTGGTTTTTTTTATACAATACTGAGTGAAATAATTATTTTTCTTCAGGATATTTAAATAAGATTCTGCATTTTGCTTCCAAAACTGGCATTTGACCAATGATACTTTTTCCTTCTCCTTTTCCTTTCGTTCCTCCCAACACCATTCAGGGATCTCTGCTCAGCATCCTGCCAAGCTGAGAGGCTGATAGGAACTGGCTGGATACCATTCAGGGACTGCAGTGTCATTGCATTATCAGAGAGTGTCATTGTGGATGGGCTGGGAAATTTTTCTTGTTAATGTCATAGTTGGAAATGGTACATTTTCATGACAATGAACACTTTTTTTGTCTTACTGCTGTGCCACTGATAAATTCTAACTGCTGCTATTACCAGTGTTAAACCTGAAGTCTCAAAGGTGGCCTTTTTCCTACTGGGCTTAATATGCGTGGTTTTACTTTTTATTTTCATTGCCTGCCCAGTGCTGTGAGTTGGAAAAATAGTCAAGCAGTAGTCACTGAGTTCAGTGGTTATGGTGTATTTTAAACTTCAGTCTTAGGCAGACCGTGTAACAGCTAACAGAATTTAATTAAGTCACTTAAGAAGCAAAGAGAAGTAAGAATGAGTGAAAAATGACGAAGGAAAAAAGACCATCAAACTGCATTAATATTTCTTCACAGATTTGGGCTGGTTTGTTAATACCCATGTGCTGAGACTTCTCTAGAGTGGTCTGTAAATTTCTGTGGAAGCTCTGTTCTCTGAGCTTCCATGCAAGATAGTTTGTGGGGCTCAGTTTCTGAGCTGGGGGCACAGCTCAGGAGGTGAGGCAATGTTTTTAGCTGCTGCATTGGTATGGATCATTTCTCCAAAATCCAGCTCATCTAATAATTTTTCTTTGGGGGAGAAAATAGAATTAAAAAATATAAAGGTCAGAGGTCTGTTGAATGAATATAATTTAATGTTTTATTGCTTTGTGATTGTGATTTTGAGTCAGCTGCTCATAATTTTATTGAAGGCTTGGAGTTGTTTATTATGGAAGGATCACTTTACACTCAACATCGAGTGACTTGGCAGAGCAGAATTGTTTATAAATAATTCTATTAGAGATAATTTATCTTTGTACTGCAAAGCATAATGATCAAGAAACCAGTGAGATATAAAATCAATGCTGTGGGTATTCACTGGGTGAAGAACTGCCTGGCTTGCACGTCTCAAATACAGCTTAACTGGATGCTTATCAAGTGGGTGCATGTCTAGTGGAAGCCCTCTGCATTGATTTGTTAAGTCCTGCCCTATTTAAAATTAAGTATCAGAAATAGTTTTTGGGAAGGAGTGATCAGTGAAGGGGAGAGATTGCTGATATAAAAATGTAATTGTCTAAGCTAGATGAAAGCAAGATATATTTTCATAAAGCTGGTGGAGTTCCATGCACATAGATCATGCTACAAGATAAAAGGTACAGGTTGACTCCGAAAGAAATCAGAAGTACTCCATGGCATTTTTATGAGTTTACTCCTTAAATTATTTGGAAGATTAAGAGCAAATAAATCCTTCAGTAAGGAGGTTCGTTAATAAGGTATGTCAAGGGAGGTTTGGTTGGATTTCAGGAAAGGTTCTTTCCCCAGAGGGTGCTGGGCACTGCCCAGGCTCCCCAGGGAATGGGCACAGCCCCGAGGCTGCCAGAGCTCCAGGAGAGTTTGGACACTGCTCCAGGGATGCACAGGGGGGATTGTTGGGGTGTCTGTGCAGGGACAGGGGCTGCGCTGGATGATCCCACTGGGTCCCTTCCAGCTCAGGATATTCTGTGATCCTATGCAAGAGTACAATGCACTCCGGTAGCTGGGAAGCAAACCCAGCTGAGACTGGTCCATCTTTTTTTACATGGTGTATGAGTCACTGGAATAGTTTAACAAGGGCTCTGGATTTCCCTTGATTGGAATTTTTAAATGAGATTGGATGTTCTCCCAAAAGATATGTCCAAGTCCAGCCAAGCTATTGGACTTGAAGGAGGAAGTAGCTGAGGGAATTCCTATGGCTTGTGTCAGATGAGTGGATCAAAGTGGCTTCTTTTGGCATAAAAAATGGAAGTTACAGGCAGATTGCCATGCAGGATTTTGTTCATTTGTTTGCCTTACTGATTGCTTTAAAAGGCTGCATTTTGATTTGGAATCTTCCCATTAAAAATTATATCTTTTCAGGTTCCCCAGGTGATTTGACCCAAATATTACAAAACAGCACAGGTTGCCAAAACTCTACATTCTCATGTACAAAGAATGAAATTGAAAAGAGAAAAATTGCAAGAGTGAGGTTCTTTCTCTATAATAATCTTTATTCCTCCCACCCTGGTAAAAATCTATCACAGGCATGTTCTAGACGCATTCTACCACATTAGCATGTGAAGCTAAAACACATCTCCATCAGTTGGAATTATTTTTAATTGGATGCTTATGAGCCCACATTCCCATGAGATGAAACTGGAACAAAATTACTTTCACACATTTCCATTGTAGCAGTATGTTCAGAGTCCGGGGGTTTGGCGTTCCTACGTAACGTCTGGCGTTTAATCAGCATTGGGAGGGTGTCTTATTCTTTGGTAAGTATGTAAATAAGCTATTGTTTTGGGAGTAAAAGGAGAAAAATACCATAGCCTGCCTGAAGAGTTCAGGAGAATGCCAGCAAAATGCATGTCAGGCTGAATATACTGAAACAGCTTATAACAGAAAGGAGAAAGAATTTATGCTCATCTCAGCCAGTTTTATCTTTGACTGAAAGCCTTGCTGAGATCCAGCCCTTCTGTAGTCTCTCCTGACTTCCCTGGGTGCACCTCTCCAGCAGCTTCCTTAAGTCACTACTGCTGGCAGCAGGGAGTGCCCTGCAGATATTCTTGGCTTTCTCTGTCTAGGTGATACACTCGTGTCTGTTGTGATTTCCCAAACAGCATTGTATGAACTTTGACTAGTGAAATCACCTTAGCAAAATATTTAATTATTGCCTAAATATAGAAAATTATTCATTTAGAAAATAATGAACATATGTTACTGATTCAAAACATCTTCCAATTTGTCAAATTAATGAAAGTATTGATTTCAGCAAGAATTGTCACAACAGTAAGAATGCCTGAAGCTTCAGAATATATATTTTTTCCCCTTTTAAGTGGGACTATCTACATCTTGATATCGGTTGACAACTAAATGTTTAAACCACATATGTGGGTCTCCTGAGAGATATTTGGATGTCTACCCAGAAGTGGGCAGTACCTTCAGTATTGAAATATTACAAAGAACTTTTCAAACCTTGAGTAACAAATGATTCACAAGAACAGTGCAGTGAACATCTTTGCAGGTGTCTCCTGGAGACAGAGATGGATGAGCTTAAGGGATTCAAATCATGCATATGAACAGTGGTGATGAAGGAAATTTTAAATTTTGATCAAGGTCTCTGAAGAGCAGAAGCAGAAAGAAATTGGTCTTGTTAATGTAGAGGACAAGAGGTTTGAAGTTTTATGCTTTTAAGGTTGGATGCAAAGTGTCCCACAGCATAAAATACATAAAGTTTTCGTTCCACGGTTATTTTTAATCAATAACCCCAACAGTGCAGTTAAAAATGAGAGAACCTCACAATATACCTGTAGCTTCACAGGAGGTTTTCACTTGAAATGTAATTTGGTTGTGCATAAGAAGGATGTCTGAGTGGTTTGCTGATGTGGGGCTGGTATGTTAGCTTAAAAGTGATTAGTGCAGCAGATAAACCTTATATGGTGAAACCCAGGGTTTTTTCCAGTAATCCCAAATTGTCTCAAAGCAGGGGTTGTGATGTGTGCTGCAGAGATGTTCTGTGCAGGAGCCATAGAGCAGACCTGCTTGGTGAAAATACCTGAGAGTTTCTATTCTTCTAATTAACTGCGGCTGTGGATAGCGTGACTTTCGTTTATTTCGATAAAAATAAAAAAAAATTAGAAAATATTTAATTAGCAATATAAGTGATTAGAGGCATCATCCTCATGGTTCTCCTGAAGTAGTTTTGGATAGTCTGCCAGCTGCCCAGCTGTTGAATCTGAGTCAGTGATTCTCCATCAAAGAGGCAGGTGCCACCAGTGAGGGGTCATAAGCACATTACAAAAGAGGCAGAGCCCTCGAGCTGCTGGGTCCTGCAGACCTGGCCTGGCTCCCCACGTGGCTGGAGCAGGATGGGGAGGAAAGGAGCTGAGTGGAGGGAATAGGGAACTTTGCTGACCTGCTTATTAGAGATATAACACCTGAAAATTGGAAGCGGGCATCCAGCTCCATTCATACTCACCTAAGTGACCCCAAACATTCCAGATTTGCAGAATTAATAACACTGTAAGAATGAATCCCTTCTGTTCTTTTCATTTCCGGCTTCTATTGAGAACATCTGAAAACAAGAACTGTTATGTCTTCTCACATTTTGGTATCGCCCTTCCTCACCACAGCCTATTTGACCAAGAAATACAGAGAGAAGCTTGGGGGGAAGATTTAGTCAGCTCTTTATTCCAATCCTCCAAAGGATTGATTTAAGTTGTGTAAGGAGTTTTTGGATCCCCACTCTGCAGCAGGATGTAGGGGGTGAGAGCTGTGAGCTATTCTTAAGTGGTTTTGTTCTTTCGTGTTTGTAAGCTGAATTTATGAGAAAACATTGATGAGAATGCTCCCACTGCAGCAGCCACAGATCAGAAAAAGCAGTGGGAGAGGAAAATAAGAACAACCACAACTGGTTTCCAAAGATGACTAATCCTGCAGCCCCAGAGTAACCTCCAGGACAGTGATTAGTGTTTGGCTTTTCTTCTGCTGGAAAAGTTTTCTGGGGCGTCAGCCTAGCTGAAAACTGGTTCAATACATGTAACTAATGAAAGATTTTAAAGTTCCCATTTAATGTTCCTGCCTTGTGCACTTGGTTACTTCAAGTACTTCTAGGTGTATAATGTGTAGTACTACGTTTTGCCTGTATTCTCTATTAGTTACCAGAATATTTTATAAATTACAAAAATCTAGTTTCATAGGTTAGATATGGTAAGATTCCTCTAATAGACCTGTCAACAGTAGTGTGATAGAGTTTTTGACTTCCAGTTGGTGGAAATTCAGTGATTGCTCCTCAGTTTTGCAGAAGACTTTTAAGGGAATTCAGCATAGGTTTTCCTTTTCACCAGAGTGAAGAAAGATGGGACTCCTGGCTTTTAGTGTTACATTCACTCAGCAAAAATTAAAAATTGGTGATTATAAAAAACTCCCAACCTAATAAATAAAATCAGATCTTTCTGATGCTTCTTTCTTGTAATTAATCAACAAACCATCCTCTTGCTACTGCAGGATTTTCCCCTGAAGTGTGTTGTCTGTATTTCCCAGAGTGCTTTGTAGTGCAGTTGTGGCTTTACAGGTTTCTACACTGACTTGGTACTCATTCCCAGCAGGCAGTTTTCCTTGCATTTTGTTGTTTATTGGGTTGTGCTCAATGTTTGTGCTCAGTGATTTCAGGGAATCGTCAGAGTGCCTGGCTGGGAAGCATCTTTGGAGATTGCCATGTCCAAGGGCAGGGCTACCAAGAGCTGTATGCCCAAGGCTACATCCAGTTGATGTTTAGTATCTCCAGGAATGGTGACTCCACAAGCTCTCTGAGTAACTTGTGGTTTTTCTCTTATGGTTAAATGCAATTTCCTGTGTTTCAGCTTGGGCCCATTTCCTTTTGTCCTTTCTCTGGGCACCAGTGTGTCTGGCTTCATCGTCTCTAGACCTTCCCATCAGAATCACAGAATCATCTAGGTCGGAAAAGGATGACCTTTGTGATCATCCAGTGCTACCTATGACCTAACACCACCTCATCATCTATCAGATATTTGTATGCTCTGAGACCTCTGTGATCCTTTCCTTCCCCAGGCTAATCACAGTTCTCTCAGCTTCTCTTTGCATGTCACACGCTTCAGTCCCTGCATCATCTTTGTGGTGCTTTGCTGGACCTGCTGTAGTGTGTGCATGTTCCTGCTGCTCCAGGTGAGGCTTCCAGTGCTGAGCAGAGAGGGAGATCATCCTTTCAGAGGCCTGGCAATGCTCTGCCTCACACAGCCAAAGGTGCTGGGGCTTTCTTTGCTGTGAGGATCAGTTGCAGGTGTAGCCTCAATTCTATGTTCCCCCGGAACTTGGGGCCCTTGCTACACAGCTGCTTTGTATCTGCTGGACCCTCAACACCCAGGATCACCCTTTATAGCTTCACAAGCTTTCTCTTGCAGTGTTTATCCAGCCTGTCCTCATCCCTCTAGCAGCGCAACCATCATGTGTATCAGCTTTACTTCCCAGTTCTGTATCACCTGCAAACCTGTCAAGGCTGCAGCCTGCACCACCAGCTGGGTCATCAGTGGAGATGCTGGAAAACGTTGGTCCCAGAATCTCGGAATGGTTGGAAGCAATCTTTAAAGGCCATCTTGTTCCACCCCCTGCCGTGGGCAGGGACACCTTCCACTGTCCCAGGTGGTTCTGAGCCCCAGTGTCCAACCTGGCCTTGGGTCTGCTCTGGGCACCCTGTGCCAGGGCCTGCCCACCCTCCCAGGCAGCAATTCCTTCCCAATATCCCATTCAGCCCTGCCCTCTGGCACTGGAAGCCATTGCCTGTGTCCTGTCCCTGCATGCCTTGTCCCCAGTCCCTGTGCAGCTCTCCTGGAGCCCCTTCAGGCCCTGCCAGGGGCTCTGAGCTCTCCCTGGAGCCTTCTCTTGTGCAGGGGAGCAGCCCCAGCTGTGCCAGCCTGGCTCCAGAGCAGAGGGGCTCCAGCCCTGCAGCATCTCCGTGGCCTCCTCCAGAATCAACACATGGGGTGCACTGCTTATGGCTGGGCTCCAGCTGGACTTTGTACTGCTGACTGTAGCTCTCTGACCCCTTGAGTTTAGCCAGGTTTCTGTCCACATCACTGTCCATTTATCTAGTCTCTGCTTCAGCACTCTGTTACAACTTGGCTTAATTGTAAAATACTGTTATTATCTTGATTTTGTCTTACAGAGTCCTTATACTGTCTAGTTGTTCACATTTGTAAATTGCTTCAGTATCTGTTATAGTTTTGGCCTTGCATTAAGATTTCAGTTTACACTACCAGGGTTGGGAAAACTCATCTGTAATCTGTGCCAGCGCTGCTGAGGCACCTCCAATGCTGGGGACAGCTCTGGAACCCTCAGGACAAGAGAGACACCGAGGGGCTGGAGCGTGTCCAGGGCAGGGAACGGAGCTGGGAAGGGGCTGGAGCCCCAGGAGGGGCTGAGGGAGCTGGAAAGGGGCTCAGCCTGGAGAAAAGGAGGCTCAGGGGGGACCTTGTGGCTCTGCACAACTCCCTGCCAGGAGGGGACAGCCGGGGGGATTTGGGATCTTATCCCAGGGAACAGGGACAGGAGGAGAGGGAACGGCCTCAGGCTGGGCTGGGGAGGCTCAGGGTGGACAGCAGCAGGAATTTCCTCATGGAAAAGGCAGTCGGGGCTTGGAGTGCCCATCCCTGAAGGTGTCCAAGGAATGACTGGACGTGTGGCACTCAGTCCTTGGGGCTGGGGTTCAAGGTGGTGATTGGGCACAGCTTGGACTCTGTGGACTTGGGGGTTTTTTTCAACTGAAATGATTTTGTGTAGTTGTTACCTGTGTAAATTGAGGAACAATGTTTGTACATGCCTAGAAAGAGTCTTACTGTGTCTCTTCTGAATATCTCATTGAAATACACTTTATATTTGATATTATGGCCTGGCATTTGTTTCCCAAGTGGGAGCAGAATTAACATCCCAACCCATTACGGTTGTACTTGGTTTTTGTAACGTATAGAATATGAAATGTGTTGGTGTTTGCTTTATCATCAAGAAGTAAGTTCCTGGAAGTGTTGTCCTAACTTTGGAAAAACAGAGAATGACCTGGAACATCACAGAAATGTGTCTTTTTTAAAAGTACATTTTGGGGAGGGCAATGTTTTGGAATCTAGGAGGATTTTTGGATTGATAGAGGCAGAAGGAATTACATAGCAGAATAAGATTTATAAAACTGAGTGGGAGGTAAAGCACAACCTCTTTTTCTGTGGGAAGGAGGTTAATTTCCAAATAAATTGAAGACAATGTAAATTTAATTACTGTACAGCTTGAAGCACTGGGACTTAAAAGCTATCATGTTAGTTTTTAAGATGGAAAAATATTGCTCAACTGCAAGAATGCTGAAATAAATCATTAAATCAAATCTGTGTTAGTTGTCCCACCAATCCTGAGACTTGAGGGTGTCTGAAGGCAATAAAATATTCTTTCTTCAGAATGACAGGTTCAGCGGTGAGTAAGGTAATTTCAGATGACAATTTATGTGGGAAATAATGACGTCTTTCCTATTGAAAAGTAATGAACAATAGCTTTAAAACTTTACCTAAATAAAATCTGCCTTTTCTTAATAAGAGCTATTCACACCCATGTAACATTTCTGGGTCTCATTGGTATTGTCTGTAACACCGTTTTCACTGAAGAATAAAATTAAAAGCATTGACAGGCAGACTAGTGTGGAGAAACAGGATTGCATTTCAGCTCTGTCAGGGCTGGATTGTGAAACTTGGGTAAGATGTGACTTTTGCTAGATATGGAAAGTATTTTTATAAAAGATGAGGAGACGGTCCAAGCCGGGGATCCTTCAGGATGCTGACAAGCCTTTTCCTGCTGTGAACTACGGTGATTTTGATCACACATGTTTGTTTGGGAGAACAGTGGTGGTGATGGAGACAAAAGCTGGGAGAATTCAGTGCTCCAAACATTTTTCCTTCCTTAAAGGCTTCCAGATTATCCGTTCCAAGGTTGTCATCTTCCTGCAACAATGAGTAGTTCAGAGCATTTCAATCTGCCTGTTGTGTGTTTCTAAATGCTTTTGTACATGCTGGAGACTGTGGTATATCCTTGATACCCATATGCTGTTCCCTGGAGTTGTGTTTTAACCTTTCTAGGTCCTTGATCCACATTTAATGGAATCATTTAGGCTGGAAAATCCCTCTAAAAGCATCAAGTCCAACCATTCCCCCATCACTGCCAAGGTCACCACTAACCTATGGCCCAACATTTCACATTCACAGACCTTTTAATTCCCTCCAGCAATGCTTCAAAGGTTGTTCCCCCCCACCCCCCTTTTTTTTGTTTGTTTGTTTGGGTTTGTTGGGCTTTTACTTTGCTTTGTTTTGTTTTTTCTTATGAGCTGTAGAACAAGGGGAAGAAGATCAATAAACACTGAATTTAGGATGTGATGTTAGGAAGGTCAACTTTGCTGTTCATAAAAAAGATACATGGAAAAAGAAGCAGGTGAAAGATGCTGGCATTATCTCTTATATGTACATAGGAAAGGACACAAATGTTATTGAGAGGCTGAAGCTACCAAGAAGAGAGAAATACAGAAAATAAAGAGAAATGTTAAATAACAGGAGCTAAGAAAATGCCGTGGGCTGATTTCCCAGGATGTTGGCACAGTGTTTACTGAGCTGGGCAAGGGCAGGCTGGGACTTCCTAAAGCCAAGTTAACCTCCGTGTAGGTCATTAACTGTAGCTTTTTCCATAGTGAATTGCACTCTTATGAAATGCTTCATTATCCCTTGTTTTGTTCAGCATTCACTGCAGTTGGGTTCTGACTGGATATAAACATCCCTTTCAAAAAATTTAATATTCTTGATAAATGCTTTCTTTCGATAATGCAGTGTTTTTCAGGATGAAAATACATATCTTTAATTTACTATCTCTTTCAACCACAGTTTTCCATTGTAAAGTGGTTTATTTATGACAGACTACCTTTTGTAGGTCTGTTTCTAAGAACAGAGATTCGAAGAAATGTTGACATTATAGTGAAGGATGTAAACAATTTTTATTTGAGATACTTGTTTTTCAAGTACTGTGTTGTTGCAGGATGGGTTTAGTAATAGATATTGAACTTAATTTTGGTCTTGTATTGAAAAACACTTGATATATTGCATTATTTGATTTTACATTATTTGACATTATTTGACACACATGACAGTGTGTTTTTATTGCATTTTTCCTTTTTTCAAGTACAGGTGTACCTTCATGTTCTACTGAAAATGTTTAAGCATTTCATCTCTTTGAAGGTATATATGTTTGCGCCTAAGTGCTGTTTCCAGAGAGGAGGAGTATTTCCCACAAATACCTCTCTGGAAGGAAGGTGTGGGTGTTTTATGGAGGTGCATACACTAGGTCATAAGATCCCAGAGTAGTTTGGGTTGGAAGGGACCTCAAAGCTCATCTCCTTCCACCCCCTGCCATGGACAGGGACACCTTCCACTGTCCCAGGCTGCTCCAAGCCCTGTCCAACCTTGGACACTCCAGGGATCGAGGGGCAGCCACAGCTGCTCTGGGCACCCTGTGCCAGGGCCTGCCCACCCTCCCAGGCAGCAATTCCTTCCCAATATCCCATCCAGCCCTGCCCTCTGGCACTGGAAGCCATTGCCTGTGTCCTGTCCCTGCATGCCTTGTCCCCAGTCCCTGTGCAGCTCTCCTGGAGCCCCTTGAGGCCCTGCCAGGGGCTCTGAGCTCTCCCTGGAGCCTTCTCTTGTGCAGGGGAGCAGCCCCAGCTGTGCCAGCCTGGCTCCAGAGCAGAGGGGCTCCAGCCCTGCAGCATCTCCGTGGCCTCCTCTGCACTGGCTCCAGCAGCTCCACGTCCTTGTGCTGTTGGAGCCCAGGGCTGGGGCAGCTCTGCAGGTGGGGTCTCACCTGAGCTCAGGGGCACAGGGGCACAATCCCCCCTGCCCTGCTGCCCACGCTGGGGGATCAGCCCAGGGCAGGGGGGTTCAGGCTGGGGCAGGTCCAGCTCTCACCCACAGCATCCCCAGCTCCTTCTCCCAGGGCCACTCCCTCTGCTCATCCCTGGATTGATCCCAGGGGCTGCCCTGACCCAGCTGCAGCTCCAGCACTTGGCCTTGTTGAACCTCAGAGGTTTCCATGGGCCACTGCTCGAGCCTTTCTTGATAATGTGATATCAGATATTGTAGTGTCAGTTTTGAGCTCATTATCAAGTACCATACCTAAAGTCCTCTTCTCTATTCCTTCCAAGGTGTGCCTGACATGATGTATTCAGAAAGTAATATGTGAGCAAAATTTGAAAATTGAAATTCTGTATGTACTGGTTTGAATACACATGCCTTGAAAATTGCAGTTTGTGTACCAAAGTTGAACATCCTGTGTGAAATTCCTGGTGGGGTGTAGAGGGGATGATCAAAACTCATCTCAACTTTGGCTTTATAGTAATGCAGTTCAAACCATGTATTTTTTTCAGTCAGGAAAATCTATAAAATGAGATATTTGAGCCAAAATCACTAACAATATATGGATGGAGGAAGTCCATTGAAGGAGGTGGTAATACTCTCAATATATTGTGCTTTATGCACTTTTTGCATTAAAAAATTGACTTCATCAATATTGAAATTTTACTCAAAGTTCAGGAAATAATAGATTAAGATTTTTTGAGAAGTTTTAATTCACCATCTTGTTTCAGAAGTGAAACACAACCTTTAATTAAATGATTGTTCATTATGCTTTGTTCTGTATTCACTGGTTTGGGCTTTTTTTAACATTGTCTTTATTCTTTGTGTGGCCTCAGGCACACTGAACACATGCCATCTAACTTTATCCAGAAGACAAAAAATGCTCATTTCCTTAATAACTGGGGGTTTTTTTAAAGCCCGTAGTACTCATAAAAGTTCTCAGTGGTTCACAAGTGTTCACAGTGAAAATGCAAATTATTTATAGATACGGATCTGGGAGAAAACGATTGCTACCCACTATGAACAGTTAAGGAAATTATCCTCAGATATATATTATCTTTCAGTATTTTTTTCCCTTTATGGGGTACTGGAAATTTAGAAATGGCCTTATTGTTATGCAAAACAGTCCATGCATCCAAAATTATGTTTGGAAGAACATCTTAGCTGTAGCATCTATGTCAATTTTGAATTTTTGGCCATTTCTGTAGTGTCCTTAGTGTTGGCTTAATTGTAAAGTTGATTGGTTCAACTGATCTTATTTCTTAAAAGAAACCCAAAAGCATTTCCAGTTTGTAAAAATTTTAGAGGTTTTGTGTCAATAAGGTAACCAAACAAACTGTGTTGATAAAGGAGAGAGCTGGATGCTTTCCATGCCTGCTAGCAGGATCACTGTGGAGGGAGAAAGGTGTGATCAGGAAAGACACCTGGCCAAAGAGAAGGTCAGTCCAGGAGGGAAGCAATCAACTCCTTCCTGTGGAGCAAGGAGTTCTAAGAGAACCTTTAGGACAGAGACTGAGAGAAAGGAGGGCAAAGGAGACAAAGGCTTAAGACAAAAATAGTATTCTCTGTCTGCAGCATGTGAGGGTCCTCCTAGGGGCTTGTTTCTTGTTCTGCTTTGACACTGAAACTCAAGTTTTATGAAGTTAGGTCAAAGCCTGGAGAAGAGAAGGCTCCAGGGAGAGCTCAGAGCCCCTGGCAGGGCCTGAAGGGGCTCCAGGAGAGCTGCACAGGGACTGGGGACAAGGCATGCAGGGACAGGACACAGGCAATGGCTTCCAGTGCCAGAGGGCAGGGCTGGATGGGATATTGGGAAGGAATTGCTGCCTGGGAGGGTGGGCAGGCCCTGGCACAGGGTGCCCAGAGCAGCTGTGGCTGCCCCTGGATCCCTGGAGTGTCCAAGGCCAGGCTGGATGGGATTGGAGCAGCCTGGGACAGTGTCTGGCAGGGGTGAGATGGTCTTTGAGGTCCCTTCCCACCCAAACATTCTATGACTCTGTGGTATTATTTCCAAGTTTCAGTGGCGATTACAATGAACAATTACAGTAATTTCACGAATACAAGCCGCACCAATTTGACCAAAATTTTGGTGGAAACCCGGAAGTGCGGCCAATATTCCGGGGCGGCTAATACATTAACAAAATTCTAAAAGCTGCCAACACGGAAGTGAGAGCCCGCGGCAGCCCCAAGCCAAGCTGGAGCCCGGCCGGGCCCGGCTGAGGTGGGAAAGCCTGGCAGAGGCGGGGCCAGCAGTGTGGGGGGCGGGCGGCAGAGCCTGAGCCAGCAGGGCGGGGCAGGGAGGGCGGCAGAGCCCGGGCCAGCATGGCGGGGGAGTCGGCAGAAGCGGGACTAGCAGTGCACGGGAGCCCGACTGCATAGGGGAAGATAGCAGAAGCAGGAAGTCCAGCGGCGCGGGGCTGCCCGGCGGCGGGGAAAAGCCCCGTAGAAGCAGGGCTGGCGGTGCACGGGAGCCCAGGGGAACCGGGGCTAGCAGCGTGGGGGAGCCCGGCGGTGCGGCGGCCAGCAGTGCCGACCAGGGCGAGCCAACATGGCAGCGGCGGTGCAGACGGGAGCGGGGAGCCAGGGAGTCTGGCAGCGGCGGCGGCAGCAGCACCGCCTGCAGGGCAAGCAAACGCAGCAGTGGCAGTGCAGACGGGAGCAGGGAGCCTGGCGGCGGCGGCGGCAGCAACACCACCCGGCCGGCCCAGCCAAGCCGTAGCGCCGAGCCGGGCCATCCACCCCTATCGGCAACCATGAGCGGGCCGAGCCTTTTTGGCCCCGCCCCGAGCCAGTAAAGCCCGCTATGCCGCGATCCTGTTACTAATTGGCCAATTTGTGAAAGCTGCGCACGGATTCTCGCGACGAACGAAAGTGCGGCTAATATTCGGGGTGCGGCTTATCTATTGACAAAGACAGCAACATTGTCGAGGCACCGGAAGTGCGGCTTATAATCCGTGCGGCTTGTATTCGTGAAACTACTGTAATTCATTGTAACTGTGCCAGGGCACTGAAAGCTCTCACTGAGCCCATGGTTCTGCTTAAGGACAGGATGGTGCCAGAGGTGAACCCTGTGAGGGCTCCAGGTACAGAACCAGGGCTCCAGACTCGTGTTCTGCTTAAGTCTTAGAAGAAGGAGAGCTCTTAGCAGCACACCCTGTGACCTTCTGCCCACAGATTGAGTCTGTTATCTCCTACAGTAGACCCAGATTCTTTTCGTGTCAGAATGAGTTCAGAGGGGACAGCAATGCTCTTTCCCAGGGTAGCAAGCACCCAAGTGTGTACAAATACAAATGTGCTTGCACAGCCAGTGTGTTTGGGCAAAGCTGTGCCGAGTCCGAGCTGCTCAAAGGACAGGGATTTGGGCCTTGGGTTGCATGACAGCAGTGTCTTTCTAATTTTCTTGTTATTTCTTTGTTAGGAGCCTGTTGTTGGGGTTTTGGGTGAGAGTTTTGGGTGCTTTCTCCAGCAATTTCCTCTGATTCTCACCCACAGAGTTTGCCTTCATCGAAGCCAAATGTCATCTCTGAGCAGCTATGAGACACTATGAGACTACGTTGAATTAAGAACAAGTAGATAAAAGGGAAATATTGTGGACTCTGACATTTGATATTCCAATAAAATAGTAACAGGACAGACGCAGGGATCATTGGAAGGAATTACATGCATACCTTGTGATCCCTAAAGCAGGTTTGAGGATTTTAAGCTCAGAATAAACCTTGTATTTAATGTTTGCAAACATACATTCTGTTTATACTGGACTGCGCTCATTTTCCTCTCTTAGCTTTCAGCCTTTCAGAATTTAGTGTCCTACTTGCCACTTTCTTGAACAGTATAGGAGAGAGGTGGTGCTCAGCAAAGCACTGCCCTGTCAAGATCTATAAGGATTTGTGTGCAGGAGTTCTATCCACAGTAGATCACAGTCTGCTTATTGAGTTTCTGCTTCAATACAACCTAGAGCTGGGTCCAAGCCCGTCCCTGCCCTCTGAGTGGAATTACAAGGATGTTATTTGGCATGCCCAACAAAAGGGGAATAAAACGATCTGTACCAAGATATGGGGGAAGGAATTTACTGCTTTCTGTTCCTTTTACTTCTCTAGCAATAGGAGCATCCATTTCCCAACATTGGCTGGAAAGTGGCCACGAGATGCCGAACAATTTATGCCTGCAGTTGAAAAATACATTTCCTGGTCTCTGGAAATTATACTCTTGGCTTATTTTGTAAATATTTACTTTTGTCTTGCCGCATCAAATTCCTTTCTTCCATGTTGTTTCTAGTGTCATTGTCTTTCTAACTGCATTTTAGCAGGAAATCCTGTTCGTTAATGCAAAGCCTCCCTTAATTGTTCCAGGTTGTTTCTGATTTTGCTTATATACCTACAAGTGTATGGTGACTTCTCATTGTTCTACTTAATATGACAATATTCTGAGTAATAATGTTATCCTGTGTGAGGCAGAATTTGATACGGCTTTATAGCACATGACTTACAGATCTCTGCTCATATGTAAGCAGTGGCAGGGTACTCTTTGAAATTAATAAGACCTTTTGTCATGAAGATATCTTGAAGCATATAATTTATTAGGATCAAGTTTAGGATTGTAGAATTAAAAGAGTGGCCTTTGATGCTCACTGTTTAACAGGGAGATGGGATAGAAGTTATTTTCTTACCCAGGCTACATTAAAACCATTTGCGATGCCAGAGATTAGTTCAGGAGAATGACTTGTTACATGGGCAGACACTGACAAGACAACTTTCAACAGACAGAGGGCAGGTTCAGATTGGATATTAGAAAGAAGTTCTTTAATCAGAAGTGGGGGATGAGGCCCTGGCTCAGGGTGCACAGAGCAGCTGTGTCTGCCCCTGGATCCCTGGCAGTGTCCAAGGCCAGGTTGGACAGGGCTTGGAGCAGCCTGGGATGGTGAAAGGTGTCCCTGTCCATGGCAGGGAGTGGAACTGCATGAGCTTTAAGATCTGTTTCAACCCAAATCACTCAGAGGTTCTATAGTTTGGGATCTGCCAGCTGCAGTATACAGCTGGTTCCAAGGGGATACAAACTTATATTTTTAAGATGGCACAAGATAAGACAAGCAGAAAAACTTCTGATCACTGTCCAGCAAAATTGGAACATGGCAGTACCCTCTTCATGTGAATATTGTACTGTCTGGGAGTTCTTTTCATTCCCTGGTGCCTTGAACATGCTCTGTCCATCAGTGTGGCCCATGCAAACCATGTTATTTACATCCATGATGTTTGTTGAGTCTGCACACTGTGAGTCTTGATTTCACATCATCTCCACAAGCCAGATGGACCTAATAGTAAATTTTTATTCAGCAGAATTTAGTTATGTTTCACTTTATAGGATTAGAAAGAAAGGTATAAAGTATGCTCTTACTTTATGTTTATTCTGTTATTTAATATTTTAATTGGTTATATTCTGTTTCTTGGGATTCTAAATGTCTCCCAGGCTTTAGAGTTGGGCTGAAATGAATAAGAGTAGTGCCCCTCTATGGAGTAAATTGCTCTGCAGAGGCCTTGGTGTTCTCCATGGCTATTGTCTCTCTTTATTTCTATTTATGTGCCTTTGTAGCTTGGATCATTTGAATGCAGAATGCCTCAAGGGCTCTTTAGTAGACATGAGCACAGGGGACTTAGGGATTATTCTCTGCATTTATTTTTTAAATGGATTTCTCCCAGTGCTGGGTTCCTTAAGTGCTCATAGAGCACTTCTCCATCTCCCACAGACAGGCACTTGCTTGCAACCTGTCCCCATACAGGTCTATGGGACAATGCATTTATTGTATTTCAAGTGGAGCAGCACAGTGCCTTTGTTTTGTTCTGATGTCTGGTATGACCCTTCACAGACCTTTATTCAGCCAGATGGGCATTTCAGGTTGTCTGCTTGGAGATGTCTGTGCAGGCACACATCCATGTCCAGAGTTCTTGTGCCACAGCACACACTTTTTTTTTGCTATAATCCTTTTTAAGAATAGGTCAAACCCAGTAAGTGTTCCTTATACATACAGAAACGATGTAAAAGGTATGGTTTAGATGTCAGGTTTTGAAAATAAAACATTTTTAGAGCTTTTTTCTAATGCGATTGTGGCAGTGTAAAATCTTTTTGTTTAAAAGGAGTATTTTTTTATGTGGCAGGGTTTTGGTGTTTAGGGCTTTATATTTGTCTCTAAAATAGAGAAGAATAGGTACATTTGGTATGTGTATAGGAGGAGAGACAAAAAGCAGCACAGAATATTGCTGAATTGTTGGAGAACATTCATCCTCAATTTTTTTGATCCATGGAGCTGTTTTTTTCCATCACCAGATAGTGGTTTGTGTTTGGGTGCTGCTTAGTTTGTTTGCAGCACTTCTGAACTAGGAGAGCAAGCAGAAAAAATTCAGAACATCTGAATTTCCAGACTTCAAATAAATTCTGTGGAGAGGTGCTTTAGTCCTCAAGTAGTTTTGTACTCAGCACATACAGAATACTGCTAGATACACAGATAAATTAAAGTTCACCTTTAGAAGCTCAGTAGTGATTTAAATTATGAGAAATCAAATCTTTACCCCTTCTTGCTGTTGTATCACTCAATCTGACTTTCCTCTGCTGATATCATCAGTTTGTTTCTATCCGTGACCCTTTTTTCAGTCTCCCCTCTCTTTCTTTGTATCACACCATCAGTCTAAGCTCATCTCATACTCTACGTATCGAGATTGTCTTTTCTCCTCCCAGGTTTTTCTTCTCTCTCTGCCATTGCTTTGACAGTGCAAATAGGAATTTATCGCACCTCTAGCCTGACTTCAACCTCCTTTTTAAGAGAGGTTTGTGTCCATGTGATGATGGTTTAAGTTTCTGTTTCAGTAACTACTTTTTTCCTTTGGTGTTTTTTTTTTTTTGTTTGTTTGTTTGTTTTTTTTTTTTTAATACTCTGAAAGCAAGTTTCCTTTCTCCATTTGGTTTTTTGGTCAAATCGCTCTTTCATCTTTTCTCAAATCCCTTGAATAAATGAGTTTTCATGCATTTAATGGAGAAGTATGTTTTCTGGTTTAAGCCTTTGCATTTCCTACCATTGTTTCAAAATCTTGCATGCAGGATGCCAGGGGCAGTTGCTGCACAGCACAACTTGACTGGATATAAAATAATAGAACTGTTTTGGTTGGAAGGGACATCTAAGGTGGAGTCCAACCATTCCCCCAACTCTGCCCAGCCCACCACTGCCCCATGTCCCCGGGTGCTACATCCACACAACTTTTAAACTCCTCCAGGAATGGGGATTCCTCCACTGCCCTGGGCAGCCTTGCCGGGGCTGGACAGTCATTTCCATGGAGAAACCTTTTCTTATATCCAAATTACACCTCCTGGTACACCCTGAGCCATTTCTGCTTGTCCTGTCACTTCTTATCTGGAATGAGAGACTGACACTGCTCCATTCCCAGCTCCGTTCCCTTCTCTGGACATGCTCAAGCACCTCAATGTCTTTCTTGTCATGAAGGGTCATGTTTTTGTTAAATCCAAGGACAGGTACTGTTTCAGCAGTTTTGTTACATTATAGACGGCTGTTTGCTGTCTTGTCATCCAGGTGAAATCCTTCATACTTGAGGAGCAGCCTGGATTGTTTGTCGCTGCATTAAATCCCACAAGTTTATTTTGTGTCCAACTTCTTGAAAGGTAAAGCAAAAATTAATTAAAAATGCATTTTCTCTTTATTTATCACTCCTGTAGTGACTGTGCCATTTGCAAAATTTAACTGTAGTATTTCATAGAATCACAGAATAATCTCAAGTTGAAAGGGATCCCCAAGGATCATCCAGCCCAGCTCCTGTCCCTGCAGAGACACCCCAGCAATCCCTCCTGTGCATCCTTGGGAGTATGTCCAAACTCTCGTGGAGCTCTGGCAGCCTTGGGGCCCAGCACCCTCTGGGGAAAAAGCCTTTCCTGAAATCCAGCCTAAACCTTCCTGGCACAACTTCAACCCATTAGCATTTCTTTACCATTGATGTATATCAATATAGTTCACTTTATATATTCTGTCTGTATATTGAAAGTATTTTGGTAGCTCAAACAAGTGTTTTATTAGCTTTTGGTATTTAGATGGGCCAAGAATGTGTTCCTTTTTGGCTCTATTAAGAATATTTTTCAGACTGTTGGGATGTCTCACCTTCAGTTCATATAATGCATCCCATGTTACTTTTTATTATTCAACTGTCTTAATTTAAAAAAAAAAAGCTTATGTGAACAAAGTAATATAAATGATGTGTAGAAGCATGTTACAACAGGGGTACTATTATGCCTTATTTTACTTCCAGTCTCACTAAAAGACCATTGACAAGGTGTATTTTTCATTGCTGGTGATATCCTCCTTGGAATGAGTTTCACAATCACTGTTCCAGTATTATGCTCAGGACAAACTGCGTGTCATTATTTTGGCACATCCTATTCTTCCTTAAAATAAGACTGCTCATTCCTTCTCATTGTCCAAAGCTTTCAGAAAAGTTTTGGCAAATTCTAACTTGGGATTTCCTTTCAACTTATAATTTTAATATCCACATATTTTTTTCCAATTTTTCATTATAAAAGCTGCATTTTATACGTTGGCGTTTTTTATGTGAAAAGTGTACTTTATGAGCAATTTCAAGCTGATGTAAATTAGACTTTTTGAGGCACTTGTTAAATGAGTCTCCTTATTGGCTTCTTTTTTTCTTTTGGAACCTACAGGCTTTGTGGAGTTGACTTTTTGAAAGTGTTAAGTTCATATATTACTGGTTTGCATTTTACTGTGTGTGCAAATAGCACTTAATCAATTCGCTGGTATTAGCAACCATTACTATTTAGTCTGTATTAATTTTTTTATTTATTGAAGTTCAGCCCTGAGTTAAATTAAAAACTGCTGTGTGAAGGGAGGTAAGAAACCAATGTTGTTTTTAATTCCTTAAAAACAAACAACCACAGGACCTTGAGATTGTTTTTCAGCCTTGAATCTTCCTTGTTGGCCGAGCTCATCCCTGGTGCAATTTGATGATCTGTAATAGATCACATTATCCCAGGATGGTGTGGGCTGCAAAGACCTTAAAGATCACCTTGTTGGTGGTCAGGGGCACCTTCCACTGGCCAGGTTGCCCCAAGCCCCATCCAGCCAGGCCTTGGACTGCCAGGACACTTCCAGCTGCACACAGCTTCTCTGGGCACCCCGTGTCAGGGACTCACCACCCTCACGGCCAGGAATTTCTCCTGATAATGCCAGCTGATGGTTCCTAATCTTCCTAACAGATGCCAGCTGTTATCCCATCTTGTTCTTATTCCAGCTTCGCTGTTTTGCTTGCTAAACATTGGCCTGGATGTACTTACGTGAGGGAGAGATGAATTGGGGTACCAAGATGTTTTCATTGTTCTGGACATAGCTTTTTATTATTATGAAAAGTGCATAATGGGTGAGATTGAAGGGCTGTCCAGCTCCATAGCCTGCCTGACAGCTGATGGAGAAGAGTGGATGAAAGAGGGCAAAAATTCTGGTACAAAAATGCATATTCTTGTCAGCCTGTGCACGCTGCCCTTGGTGACCACAGAGTACGTGCATTTTTCTGTTTGATCTCGACTTTTAGATGTGTGATGAATACACATGAGGAAAATTTGGGAGACAGTATCAGCTTCCACTTCTGCACCTCGTACCTTGTTGTGAAGGGGGGAACCACCTTGTTGTAAAGCATTTTTGCTTTTTTAAAATTGCATTATTCATGCCTTGGAAATCAAAATCAAGCCTAAAACCGCACAGACACTGGAGACATGACTGCTGCAGAATCAAGCAACTGCTTTAGAACAGAGCATTTGTTGGTGATGAAAGGTATTTATGAACTAAACTTCATACAAATGCCTTTTGAGGGTTGTAACTAACTCTGCTGAGACTTTAAAACTTAGTCTGATATTTATCAAGGTGGTTTTCAGAGCTGCAGATGGAGGCATAATAATAAGTGAATGACTTGGAACTGAAGTTTTGCACCAATTCAGGAGGCAACAGTACTCCCTAGGAAACTCCAAATCCAATATCTAGCCTTTATTTTTTTTCTTCTGTGTTTAGCTGTGGGGTTTTTGTGGAGCTCTTTGAATTTGCCGTTCTATGCATTTTTATTATGAAAGATTTAGTATGAAAGATCCTACTATCTTTCCCTCCTTTGTGCTTATCTGAAGGATGGTCCTTGGAGAAGGATAACCAGTGGATGGAGGAGAGAACAGTGTTGAGTTTTTTTAACCTGGGTATCTGTGTTATGGGCAGTGGTCCCACAAAGAAGTGTCCTAGCATGGTGTAAAGGACATGAGTTTGTGGCTGGAAAGCAGAACTTTGCAAGGGGAAAGACAACAAAAGCTTCTGCACTGCTGCTTTGGTACTAGAAATGAGCCACCGAGGTCTTGTTTATGCCATAAACTCTACTTATAATACAATTAATTATTAAAAAAAAAGAAAACCTTAAGGAATGCATAAAGAAATAATTTATCATTATTTTCCTTTATACTTTTCCCTAGTTCTCTACATTTCTGTTGGAATAAAGTTACTTTCTGCTATTCTGGTTCCATGCAGAATACCACTGTATGTTCATTTTCCTCTTCACATGCATTGAACACATGCACTTTCCAAAATCTTGATGCCACTTTATTTAGGTTTAAATTTCCTTTAAAGCCAGAATGCTTTATGTATTTTGGAGAAAAATCTATAGTTGGAAATCCTCTTTATTCCAGTTTCTTCCTTTGTGAAGTTATCTTCTGGAGCAGACAGCAGATTTAACCTGGTTTTGCTGCAGCCCACCATAAGCATCTCCAGCTTGGTTTTAGCTGATTATTTTGTCTCCACAGCACTAGATGGTGCTGATGACAGTATCTCTGAAATCTGAGTCTTTAAAGACACCCATGATTGCAGAAGTAGTGCTGCTGTTTCCTACCAAGGACCAGTTTGCAGATCCAGTTATTGATCTGAACAAAAATTTCAGTCTGTGAATGCAATAAGAGAATATGAGAGGGGGAAAAAGGCAGAAAGTTACCAATATATCTTAATTTCTGTTTTGCTTCTTCCCCTTCTAACATGGAAAGTCCTAGTGGTATTGACTAATAGCTGTGAGTTAGTGTAACTAATTCCTCATGGCTGTGAGAAGTGTTGGGAAAACCTTTTCCTGAGGCTCTTGGGATGACTGGTACTCCAAAGAGTCCATTCCTACCATCTGTGAAGGATATAACATGAATGATACATTATAAATTTAAAAATTCAGAGGACTTTTCCCAGTGCTGAACATCGTATCATGAGGCAGAAAAGCCTTGCAAGCACATGTTTTCAAACACTGATCCAGTTCCAAGAAATGGAGATGTCCAGAATATAATACTGAGGTAGATTTTGCCACTTGTAAGGGAATAGTGTTCACAGCATCCCAGAATGGTTTGACTTGGAAGGCACCTTAAATCTTATCCCATTCCACCCCCTGCCATGGTCAGAGACACCTTCCACTGTCTCAGGTTGTCCAGCCTGGCCTGGGACACTTCCAGGGATCCAGGGACAGCCACAGCTGCTCTGGGCACCCTGTGCCACGGTGTCACCTGTAACCCTTTTGGTGCCTGTTGATCAGGCTAGTCTTTCCACCCTCTAAAATACACATAGTCATCCCAAGAAAACCTGGTAGGAGTCATGTAATGCTCCAAAAAGAAGTGAAGAAGTCCAAATGATGTTTTCAAACACAGAAAGCCTAAAAGTATCTGACATGTAACAAGAGCAAATGGTCTCAGGTTGCACCAGAGTGGGTTTAGAATGGATGTGAGGGAAAAATTCTCTGGTGAGGGGAGTTGTTCTTTCACAGGCTGCCCGGGGCAGTGGTAGAGTACCCATCCCTGGAGAAATTTAAAAGCCATGTCAATGTGGTACTTGGGGACATGGGGTAGTCATGGCCTGGGCAGTACTGGGGGCATGGCTGGACTCGATGGTCTTAGAAACTCTTCCACCTGGACTTGATGGTCTTAGAAACTCTTCATCTGGGCTTGTTGGTCTTAGAAGCTCTTCCTAGAGGGGGATGGGTTTATCTGTGAATTGACAACCATGTTTGAGCTATCCATGGCTTTAGAGGAGTATCTGACTCTTTGCTGCTGCTGAGCATTAGCTGGTAGGCTTTGCCCACTGCTGCTTCCCCCATTCTTGTAAACCAGGTTACACCATCCTCTATGAGTGTCATTGCCCTGCCTTTTTCCAAAATGCAAGAAAAATGTGTTTATTTCTCTGTATATTATGGACCTCTAATTTAACAGATTATTTATAAAGCTAAGGTAATCCTTTTTTCATTGACTTAGGCTAAAATAAATTTGAAAATAATATATTCTAGTAAAATGCAATAACTTGGCCAAGAAATACCCCAAACTTTTGTCATATACTCAGATTTCTCCTGTCTAAGCAATAAGTTATTAGAATGGCTAATATATGATATACTTAACTGTATATTACAATGTGCATGAAGTGCATGCACGTGAGGTGCACTCATGCAAATTGCACGAGGTGCTGCACTTAAAAATTGCATCCTAGTGAACACAAGCTATTTATGAACTAAAATCGCATGTATGCATTCCTTCTGTGACAATTTGACTTTTAATAATTTAATCATGAAAATAAAATGTTCTTCAGATCATATACTGTACAGAATATTTCTGATTCAAACTCTGCTGTTGCTTACCCAGATGTTAAATAAATAAGTAATACAAATACTGTGCATTGCATTCTAAAAATTTAGTGTATATAATAAGACTTCTTTCCTTACTGAACAGTCTTAACTATTTCAGGACATTATTGTGAAGTTATTTTAATATTTTTTTCCCCCAGTTTATTTTCTCTGTTGTCTAAAAAACACAACAAAGTGCTGGAGCAAGCCACGCAGTCCTTGAGAGGTTCCCTGGGTTCAAACGACTCTCCACTTCCTGATTATGTGAGTATCAAAATAAATGTTGTAATGGGTGCTTCGAAATTCGAGTCTTACATCCCTAAATCTGCACAGAATTCTCGGAGTGTGGCAGCTGAGCAACCACCAACATCAAAATACAGGAACCTGTATGAATGATGTCATGTCTGAAACATCTCTAAAAAACAAGAATTACACTTGGAAATGGCAGAACAAAACCACAGCTATGCAGAGGGAAGAGACTTACTGTCAAGTCGTGCTTTTCAAGCCATTTGTAATTCAGGATGTTTAAATCACACAGTTGAAAACGGCATTTTTAAGAGCTGGATTTTAGCATCCACAGAATCTTAAAATGCGTAAAAATGATTGAATACAACTCCCAGTGAGCCTCTGGAGGAGTACTGGAGTCATGGGGCAAATCAGTATGTTCTGGATACATGAATACTTAGAGTTCCCTTCATTGCTGAGCCAATGCCCACAAGTAGGCAACAATTTTGTATTTAATTGCATGGCTTTTTGGGAAATTTCTGCTTTGGGTGGAAGAAGGAGACATCATGAGAGGACTTGAATAATATCTTTGTACAGTTGAAGTATCTTTGGTCTGTAGTCATTTGAACCCTTACTGCAGTACTGTGTGAAGGAAAGAAAAGTTAATTTGTCAGTTGCTCAGGATATTTGAGGATGAAAATGTATCAACTGTTTTATTTTCAGGGCTAATACGTGATCCAGAATATGCCTGCCTGAGACTTTACATATCCTATTACTCAAGGATTACTCTAATTTATATTAAATATAAAAATACCTAAAAAGATAATTTGATGTAATAGTTTAGTGACTTAAATAAGAAAGCAGCATGATACATTTGTCTGTAAAACATATAGGCACACACAGGCGTGTGATAACATACATATGAAGATATATATTTTAGGATGTTTAAGAATACAATGCTTGAAAAATGTTTTACAGGCTTTGGACTTCTTTTTAACTTGCTGGATGTAAACAAAACAATACTGCAGTTAAAGAAATGCCCAGGGAAAGGCTTTCTGTACAAAGTTGTCCCCTTACATGCAGAGACAGCTGAACAATGCAGCTGATAGAGCTGGGAAAGCTCCCTGGAGTACAGCCAAGAGGCTTAGACACTGAATTTCTTCTCTTTTTACTGTTGATATCATGGAGGGATGGAAGGGAAAAAGAGAGGACTTGGGAAGATTGGTGTAGGGGATGGGAAAATTAGTTAATGGCCTGTATTTTGAAACTATAAGGTAAACTATTAAACATGGTTTTCTGGTCCTTTCTTTTTCCTCTCCAAATTGCTCATGTTACAGCTCAGTCTGAAATACAGGCAGTTGACTAAAAAACGTCGAGGCCAGATTTCATCACCTCGGCATATTCTGCTCCTGAAAGCCTTTATGTGTTTATGTGGTGTGTAAGAGCAAGGAGGAGTGTAGGAGCTGAGGGGACTGAAATGTCTCAAGTCCTGAAGCACATTCTACCTCTGTATCCCAGCGTGGAGCTAAGGAAAGGGGTGGTTCCAATATTGCCTGCTCTGCACAGGTTTGTTCATTGAGAGGTGGAGCTTTGCCTAATAAGCAGTTCTCTTTGCAGGTTCTGTACAGATCAAATATGTATTTTTAAAATGCATCTCACACCATTTTTTCATTCACTTTAATTTAGGAATTAACAATTTTCTTACTGTGCTCTGTAATGCAAAGTGGAATTTGTATGCAGCTCAAATCCAAGGGTTAAAAGATGCACAAAAGTATTCTAAGTACTACTTAAGATATTGTCTTAAATTCTGGGTATTTGAACATAGTACTCTTTATATTCTAGAAGTTTTTGACCCAATACACAGTCACTGAGCTTATACTCACTGATGGTGGTAGGAATATATTGAGTTCTACCTTTGCCACGCTTGTTAATGTTCATTTTGTGAGTATCCACTGCAGTCTGCCGTCAGATCTGAGGTGTACCAGCAGAGCTGGGAACTGGAATAAGGAACTGACCCCATTGCCCTTGATACTGTTCTTGCTGGGCTTTTTTATGGGTTTGTTTTGTTTTTAAAAGAGAAAAGAGCAAGTTGTTTCATTTATGGAGGCTGGACCAGTGTCCAGGTCCTTTCCTGATAAATTCTTGTCAGTTTGGTGAGACTCAGGAGCAGGATGAAGAAGGCAGCAGGACAGAGACAACCATCCCCTGTCATTGCCTCAAAGACACCATCCTTTGTTAGCCTCATTCTCATGCTGAGTAGTTTCCTTCTTGTTTCATAAGCCATGGTAGTATTAATTATTTTTGTAACAGTATTGACCTGTTTTGAAATACTACATTTTGATCCAGTTGAAAGTGGGAAAAATCCATTTGGGTTTATCTTTCTTGCTTTTTTGCATTCAATGAAAGTATATTTTCCAGTGTTTTTAGCAAACAAGAAAACTGGTGATAAAATAATTGAGAATTTTGCTTCTTTCAGTTCAAATCAAATGTATTAAGTAAATGTATCAATGATTTTCTTGGTAATTTGATTTCAACCTAATGTAATTTATCAAATCAGAGGTGCTTAACAGCATAACTAGAGACATGCTAACTTCTCTTGGGAAGTAGCTTGTTAGATCTGCTATTGGAGCTACCATCTACCCCAAAAACGTCTTTTTAAGGAATTCATTGTATTCTTTATGATTTTTGAGCCCTCCCTCTGCTTGTTAAATCTTTCTAATCTTTCTAGCAATAGACTGGATGGGGTGAAGAGTGAATTTTGATTTTTGGCAACTGTATGTCATTTTCCTGCTGATGTAAGAAAAAAACCAGTTTCCTTAATGTAAAAATTGAGGAAATTAAAAATCAAATGTAGATACAGTATTAGATTCAAGTAGTTTGGCAGACATCCTCCCTTGAGTCTTGCCTCCTAAATTCTGGTGTAAAAAAGAAATTGTTCTAGTGAGAAAAAGTTGAAATGTGTTAGGAAAAATTCTAAAAAAATATCCCACTTACTGGCAATACATTCAGTTATTTAATACACAGTGTTGTCATCTAAACAGCACTTCAGTGGTGGATGAAATTTGGGATAGAATTCTTGTAGTGTAATACTGAACTTTTTGTATTAGTAAATAGATTAATCAATATATGGAGAGCCATCCTTTAATCTTCTGTCCAAAATCTGTTGGGTTTTTTGGTTATTAAGTGTGAAAATAAAAGCATGTTGGCAGTTCAAAGGGAAAAATGTAAAAAATGCAAATGTAGTGAGCTCTGTGTGTGCATGTATATATTAAAAATATGTGTTTAAATATATAGTTATGTATATAAAGTTTGCAGTAGCAAAGCCTGGTAGTTCTGGGTGAGTTCCCAATCAGAGCTGACTTTTCCTGACTCCTTCCCAATCCAGTAAATTTACCCACTGTGCAAAGCTGGCTTTCATGGAGGGCTGGAATTCTGCAAATGTTGATGAGTTTTTCTCTCATCTTGATAACCAGAATTAAACTTTGCATCTGGATGATGAGATTTCTGTATTATTTTCTTTTCCCCCTCAGTTTGTGCTCCATAATGGTCTAAATGAATTCCAATATTTAGATTCTTCTTTGATTTTTCCCTGATTTATATGGTAAATAGAAAGCAGCTGTCTGTTTAACCATCTAACTCTTGAAACTCCTAGGCCCCTCGAGCGTCATCTGGAAGTAATGTAGCTTGTAAAACAAAGCTAAGAAGAAAAAGCAATGTTTGTTTTATGTGGGATGAATGACATCAGTTGGGGTCCCTCTAATTCGGCCATTATGGGGGTTATTAAAAAGCAGTATTACAAAAGTGGTTTCAACAAAAAAGAAATTTGGGGGGGGGTGGGAGCTTATATCTTATTATTACATTTGATTATATTCAAAGTTCCAAATACTTCATAAATAGTCCTTCATTTGGGTTTCCCCGAGAGAGACCAAGCCCACTTCCCCCCTGTGCATCAATTGATGTAAAAAGGTTCCCCTGCATCATTTACTTCCTAAGAAGAAATTGTCTGTTATAATTAAGAGTTCCGTGTTTATCTTAGAAACTTGAAATTGCTAAAGAGTAGGTAAAATCAGGTCCATGAACTGCAGTATTTGCTGTCTTTTAATCATAATGGAACAGATTTTAAATCTACTAATGTTCTAGATTCAGTTACTTGCAGAAAAGTTAAATTTTAATCCAATATGCAGCAAACAAATATTTCATTCACTATTGATGAGAACAATTTGACCTTTAAATAAATGTTGTGATGTTTTGGGTGTTAGAAGCAGATATCTGTAAGCCTTTCCAGCCCAAATCATTCTAGGATTGTGTGATTCTATGAATCAAATCCGTTAGGAGTGGAAAAGACCTCTAGGTTCATCAGGTGTTCTGTGCTTGCATATCTAATATTACATTACGTATCCTGCAGCTCTATCTGGTTTTTTAAATTATCTGAAGAACAGTTTAATGCAGAGCTCTGCCATCACATGGAAGTGTTCTCCTATAAACCTGTGTTATCATGAAGAAATGGGAAGTCTTCCCCACAATCATCTGATGACTCCAGTAATGATGCAGAAATGAAATTAAACCTACTTCCAAATAAACTGGTCAGCCATAATAGGGTTAGTGTGATGAAATTAACATTGTCCAGTTGGTACTCTGTAAAGTACTGCTCAGTGGTAACTGCTGAGAACTCACAAAATATGTAAACTGGATACACTGTTGGCAGAATGGGAAATTTTTGCCAAACTGAATCACAACTCCTGACTGAGATATGTCCATGTTTGTCAAATACTAGGGTGAGGAAAAAAGCCAGGGTAGTTTTGTTGGGGTTTTTTGTTGTTACAATCTTTCTTTAAAATTCAGAAACCACCTACTTACCACCAAAACCACTGCGTAGGTCTCTGCAGTGTTTTTGTCTGTATTTTCTTCCATTTCAAAATGTTGTCAAGAAACCCAGCAAGATTTTTTTTAATGCCTTAGCCACGCATCATTAATGGTCTAAAAAGCTTCGTTTTTATGTGTGAATTTTTAGTTTCTCATGTTGTCTAGAGGAGTAAACTTAAAATGTGGTTATACAAGAAAATTTTTATTAGGGTGTTGTTTACTGGAAGCATATGGTAAAGCAATATAGTACTAGGTGGGTTTTGTATGGTATGTGGATTCTAGCTGTTTAAGTTGCACTTAATAGGAGAGTCACCTTGTTTTGCACTATAATACCTTCTTTTTGATTGCTCTGACTTGATGGCTGATGAAGTAACATTTTCAATATCAGGTTATTCTTGGGTTTGCCTGTCTCCAGTATTGAGCAGAGGGCCTATAAATACTTTTTCTAAATATTAGTCATACCCTCCTCCAGATGAATTATATTTTATAGAATATTACTCCTACCTAATCCCCCTATTTTTATATCACCAAAAAATAGCTATTTCAGAATAGACTGAAATAACCAACCTAACCCAAATCTAAAGCAAGCTTTTCTATTGAGTAATGGCTGAATTCTGCAGTTCTGTCTGAATTCTTAATCAGTTCTTTCCTTTAAATGAATTGAAACTTTCATGAGAAAATTCTGCATAAATTATCCTTAAACAGAAGAACTATCCTAAAATCGGGTGAAAAAGATGTTGGTGAAGTTCAGCCTGTTTAAACTTCTGTATATTACTATGAAGTACCAATAGTTATTTGCAGCTGGTTTTTGCATTATTGTGTCTTTACAAATACATTGCTTGTGGTTGAAAGATTTGTAGACAAGTACATTGAAGAACATCAGGATGATGTTTTTCAAAAAGGTGATGGTCTTTCACCACCCAGGACTTACATGGAAGTGTCATTGCTGTCTGGTATTTGTGTTACATAGATGGTGTTAAGCCTTATTTCACTCTGAAATTCTCATTATTTTGGAAGATAAGGATGAAAATGTGTTTGTTTTGAAGGAATATTTACTGTGGCAGTAGCATCTTATTGAAAATCTTTCATTCTTCAGCTTTATGAGGCAGGAGAACAAATAAGTGAAAGAACTTTTGACATTAGCACTGCAAACACCCGCTAAAGTAATTTCAAAACCCCTTGTTTTGCTTGTTAGAAACATTTGACATAAACTAAACATGAACATCATAATTTTTTACTCATTCTTCTTTAATAGTTTTAGAGCTTTAGGACATTGTCATTATTTTGCAGTAAAGGGTATAAATTATGGCATGTGTTCAAATTCTGTACTCAAAACCCATTTTTTTTGAGAAGGCTGCTTAAATGACTGTCCTTAAAAGACAAGATGATTAAACTGAAGAAGCTGTAAGATTTGTCTTATAAATGGATGAGATCTTGGGGTTTCTTTGCCCCTCCATAAGTTAAACAGGAGAATTTTGTTTTCTCCTGCACAGCTAATTGGATTGCATTTGAGAGAACTGGAAGCCTGGGAATGCTGAGATATTAGAATGGTCTTAGATGTAGCTTTAGGTAGAAAATATGATACATTATTGAGATAAAGCCCTTGTAAGCCTCTCTATAAAACTGTTTATTACTGCCATGTAAACCAACATTTGTTCTATTCACACTAATGGCAAGTATTGAAGTGTTTGGATGAAAAAAGGAACAGTACTGATCCCCAAAGCACCCTTCTTTGTTGATTTGATCATTAGATGCTTTTCCTGCTGCCTCTTTCACATGAATGGATTGTTCAGGGTTTCTCAGAAACCAATTATTCACCTGGACGGTTCATCTTGGTCAGACATCCACAGACAAACAGAACAACCTAATGCAGTAGCTCTCCAAAGAGTAGGATTTATTTTTATAACAGCAATCTATTTCAACAATGCATTAAAACAATTTTCTGGTGTTCCTAACGCAAGGTTTTGATTGAAAAATGTAGTGCTTAAAAACCATAAGTATGTGACCATATGTTATAAACATCCCAGTAATTGTTTTTTTAAACATGCAGCCATATAAAATAGAGGAAATGGATGAGGAAGAAAGTATGTACCAAACCTTTTAGGCTGTTTGGTACTAAATATCTAATTGGAATTGGAATTTCTGTGTGCTGCTTTTTCTCTATTGGCGGAACATGTTGTACCTTCAGTTTCCAATTTGTCCTCTTCATACTTTACAGGGATATTTACAGACTAACCTGTGAGGTTGTTGTATGCTTTTAGTTGTCGTTTATAAAAAAGCCACCCATTTCTATCAAAGGGTTCTAAGAAGTTATTAAAAAAAGTACATGAGCAAAGATCTTTAGATTCCTTCATTTCAGGTATCTGCAATTTGGCATTGGAAAGACAAAGAAAATAATATAAATCAGGGTAAATCGAGACACAGTGATTTTGAGAAACATGCTGTAAAAGTAAGATGGTGTGCTTCACATTGGGTAAAATAATGGAAAAAACTTATTCACCTGTAGAGAGGCTGCTCAAATCTCTCTGAAGTGAAACAACCACACCTCAAATGCTGTGTCCAGTCCTGGGCCACTCAGAAAAACAAGGACACCGAGGGGCTGGAGCGTGTCCAGGGCAGGGAACGGAGCTGGGAAGGGGCTGGAGCCCCAGGAGGGGCTGAGGGAGCTGGAAAGGGGCTCAGCCTGGAGAAAAGGAGGATCAGGGGGCACCTTGTGGCTCTGCACAACTCCCTGCCAGGAGGGGACAGCCGGGGGGATTTGGGATCTTATCCAGGGAACAGGGACAGGAGGAGAGGGAACGGCCTCAGGGTGGGCTGGGGAGGCTCAGGGTGGATTTTGAGGAAAATTCCTTCATGGAAAGGACTGTCCAGCCCTGGCACAGCTACCGTGTGAGTCCTGCTCACCGCTGGAGGGATTTAAAAGCCATGTGGATGTGGCACTTGGGGACAGGGATCAGTGTGGCCTGGGAAGTGCTGGGGGAAGGATTGGACTCCATCTTGGAGGATTTTTCCAACCTAAATAATTCTGTAATTCTATAAAATGTTGGAACAGGACCATTTTGTACCACTACAGAGCCACATTTATTCCAAGTTGTGTCCATGTTACTGAAACAAGTTAATATTTACAATTTATCTTCTTGGAGAGTTCTGGTCCCCCTGAGCATCGTTTCAAGGTGTCATGCTGAGGGCAAGTCTCCCACTGATGGCTCTTGTTAATATTACCTATAATGTTACACAACTGCTGCTGATTGGCAGTGTGGGTGGCCAGGAAACTGAATGATGGGATGAAGGGAAGGAGAGTGTTTTAAAGGGAATGAGTCAACCGTATTAAAAGACAGTCTGAGTATGAAGTGAATAAGAAAAAGATTTGGAGAAGGCAAATTATTAATATAGACAGAAATTCAAAACCAAAAATGGGTTTTGAAGAAGGATTGGCTCCTCTCTGCTGCTCATATGAAGTATCACATGGAGCAAAGTAAGCCACTTACTGAAAACTGATTTCCTCATCACCTGGCCTGAAAATAGCATTGAAAAAACTGTAGAAGGGAGAATTTACATTTTGTTTATCCTCATTGACAGGAGTGGATTCTTGTTCTCTTCGAAATATCTTTCTGAAAAACCTCTCAGAAAATGTAGAGAATGTATTTAGAAGAAATAGAAATTTTTAAGAATCTGTTACTCATTTTTATTGAATTGTGTAGACACCCTAAAGTTTTTCACAGGTGTAATTGAAAAGATAAACTTTTAATTCCCTTACATGTAATCAGCTATTTGTCCTAATTTTCTCATTTCTTTGTTGATTAGAAACTAAGTGAATTAGTGGAATACATTGCATATTTCTTATGCTAAATCAGCTTTTGTAAATAGGGATTTTTCCATGGAATTGGTTAATTTTAGAAACAATAACCCAGAGTTTGGGCAAAAAGTAGCAATTTTTAAGAATCTCTGAGTTACGGGCATAGAACTAGGGGAAGAGAAGGCTCTGGAGAGACAAGCCTCTAATACACTGTTGTTTAATCCTCCTGTATTTGTTATTCCCAGCACTTTTGGGAGATATCTGATTACCTTTACTTCTGTGCAACAAAGCTGAGACATGTAAGATACTTTTTTTTTTTCCCTTTTTTTTTTTTTAGTTGCCCATCACATGTGTTGCTGGAATGTGGTGGAGCTCTTCCAGAGCTCCCCTTGCTCATATTCAGGCTGGAGCCCAAGCTGGGTGAGCTGTGGTCCACTCACTGAATGACTTATTCTCCAGACACACTGTGATTCAATGCATTTTTTTTGTTGCTATCAAGCTGGTACGGTGTGTACAGAGCCTGTTCCCCTCCAGCATTTGTGTGTGTGCTAACCCAAACCCTTGACCTCAAAGATAATGTTGGCTAATAATAAAAAACAGCCACCCTGTTCTAGAGAAAATAAGATATATTGTAACATTGCAGGTTCAATTTTCTTTATTCACTGCAATAGGACTCATTATCTGAAGTATATCTGTTCTCCCCAGATAAACTGAGGAGAAAATGGATGTTGCAGTTCCCAAAGGCAGGTCTTTCATCTACTTACCAGCAGATAATTTGTGGCACTCACAGGGAAATCAGATGCTTACTCAATGCAGCCAAAAAAAATTATCTGTACAAATAATGACAAGTTTTCCCATTCCAACACTAATCTTCTAGATTTTGATAAATTGAGTCAATAGGAAGAGTCATGTTACATTCCCATGGGAAAAAGCATAGTGAAATTTTTCTGACACATAAAATTATTTTTCTGCAATAAATTAACCGTCTTAACATGTAGCAGCCTAATTAGAGTCTGTTAGAAAACTTAGTGTGAATTATAAGTAAGCAGTTATAATCACAAACAGGATTTTGGTGAGAAGACTCTGGGATGGATGTACAATATACCCAGGTGCTTTGCTGTCTTTCAGCAGTAATCTCTTATCTTGTCCCTGTCTGTCACTGCTGTGCTTTATTAACCAGGCTATACAAAATTAACTTTGGTCCCAAAATAGACAAGACTTCATAAATATTCCAGGAAATTTTATTTAGTTGGATAATGCTGTTTTTACATATTTCTATCAAGAGCATTTTGCTTCAACATTTGAGAAAATACCATCTGTTGCTCGTAGTTCATTTTGGAACAAGTGCCTGTGTACCTAGACTTCTGCAATTATTTTCTGTGAGTTTTGGGTATTCCACATCTCAATTAAAGGTTCATATTTTGGCATTAAGGCTGCAGCTGCTCTGTGCTCCCAGAACATTCGGCAGAGCAGTGGTCAGCAACTTCTGTGTTTATCAGAACTGATGCAGTGTCTTTGTGTCCAAATGTCTTTCAGAAATAAGATGGAATGTATGGAAAAGAGATTTAATCTCAAAGCTACCCCATTTATTTGGTTTGTTTGCTGTCAGCTCTCAGAAGGCTGTTTCTCATCTCCTTACAATTTCCATTTTATTCAGCTCTAGAGAGCAGTTCTTGAATTTTGTTCATGGAGATTTTTGGGTCCAGGTTAATAGAACAAATGATACTTTTACTGGCAGTGACTAGTTCTGGAGAATTGGTAAGGTAAGAGGAAAACAAAACCACTTTTGTATATTTTCTGATCTTTTAGAACTTGTCTCGTTTATACTGAAAACCACTTCAAAGCTCAATAATGTGGTTTTTCTGATAGGCTTCCCACATCTTTGTTAAGCTATTCCCTTTAATTTTCAAAACATTTAACACCATTGAAGGAATGAATATAGTATGTGTGCACAGTGGTGTCATAAAGGATTACCTCTTTAATCATGCTGCTATCTTTAAATATATCATAAGAAATAAAAGCATTTTATATTATTTATCTTCAGCTCTAGTATATGATGGTAGCTGTAAAGCAGCTTATTCCTGCTCACAGCACTTCGGGAATCTCATGCCATAATCCCTTGTCAGCTATCTGCTATCTGGGTCCTGACATTTTTTGTCATGCACTGCTACTGTTTAATACTGAGCCATAATAAAAGCTTTTCTTTGTGCACACTGTAACCTTCTGTATGAACAGCAACAGGTTAAATCAACCTTTTTTGTAATTGCTGTTTCTAAACATGCCTAATACTGTCATGAGGCAGTCAAGAGGGGTATTTTTTCTATTTTGTGTGATTTTCTATTGTTACATTGCGCATCTCAGTTTCCCTTTGCACTGTTTTTTGGTGTTTGAGCAGAGCAGGTGTCTTGCTGTGTGCAAGAGGCAGTAGCACGATTCCTTGCCTCCTTGGCATTCCCCAGGTTGTAATGATGGATACGTCTGCTCTGTGAGCCCCTTCTGACTTTCTTATGCCTCCCACTGAAACTTCAGTAGCAATTTTCACCCCAAGGCAGGAATACAGAATCTTTTGGCTGCTGGGCAGAGCGAAGCACTGACTTTTCCCACTAACATCCTGTGCGTCATCAGGACCGGAAAATCTTCTGCTTGGATAGTATGGAAATTATGGAAACTCCATTCAGTCTTTGTTTGTATTGTGGACTTGGATTACACAGTCTGTGTGTGAAGTTTTTTCTCTTCGATTGGGTCAAAATTATTCAGATTGGTGTTTTCAGTGGGAGAGAACAGTTCCAAAGCATTGGTGGGTTTAGGTGTCATAGCAGAGATGCTGAACCACAGGATCTGATCAGTGAGGAACTAGGCAAGAACTTAGGGATTCAGCTTCTGTGAAGTTGACAGTTTTAGTCAGGGATCAGTATATATTCAATTTGTTTTGGTATCTTCTCAATTAAAATTGCTTGTGCAATTGCTTGTGGGTCTGCAAAGCCGTAGAATTGTAGGGTCCTTTGCTTTGGAAAAGTGATTGAGTCCAACAATTCCCGCAGGGAATGTCCCCAAGGGCCACATCCCCATGGCTTTTAAATCCCTCCAGGGATGAAGACTACTCTGGGCAACCTGTGCCAGAGCTGGACAGTCCTTTTGTGAAAGGAATTTTCCCTGATATTTATTCAACCTGAGCCTCCCCAGCCCACCCTGAGGCCGTTCCCTCTCCTCCTGTCCCTGTTCCCTGGGATAAGATCCCAAATCCCCCCGGCTGTCCCCTCCTGGCAGGGAGTTGTGCAGAGCCACAAGGTCCCCCCTGAGCCTCCTTTTCTCCAGGCTGAGCCCCTTTCCAGCTCCCTCAGCCCCTCCTGGGGCTCCAGCCCCTTCCCAGCTCCGTTCCCTGCCCTGGACACGCTCCAGCCCCTCGGTGCCTCCCTTGTCCCAGGGCTGACTCCAGGACTGGTGTAATATGTAATTACCAAACTGTTTTCTCGAGTGACAGCAGGTGGCTCACAGGAAATATGCTAGAAGTTGTATATATGCTTTGCCAGAGTGTCGCAGTTGTTACTGCTAAGCATAATATCAAGGATGAAGAGAATACTTGATAATATAGTCAGAGATGATGCTGGGGTGACAGGGTACTGATGGGTAAATTACATTCCTGCAACTGTAGTGCATTGAACATAGTAAAATTTGGGAGATGTGAGGGAAAAACATGAAAAAAATTGTTTGGTTTAAACTGCTAATTGTTTGGGGTTTTTTGGGGGTTTTTTTTTGGTTTTTTTTTGTTTTTTGGGGTTTTTTTTTTGGTGGGTTTTTTTTTGTGTGTGTGGGGGGGGTTTTTTTGTTTGTTTTGTTTACTTTTTTTTTCCTGGCCGTTTGCAAGATGTAATATTTTGCCATCTTCATGATAAAAATATGGATTTCTGTACTTTGTTAACATCACATAGGATAAAACAAATTAGTGCCCATTCCGAAGAAACATTAAACTATGATAAGGGCGCTTAAATCTAGAGTTAACTATCAGCTGAAACACACAAATGAATGCCTGTGTAGCAACTGTATATTCTTACAACATTGTTAAATTTGTTTCTTTTTGGAGAAACAATTACTTGCTTCGAAGAGGGTCATCAGAAGTCCTCTCAAAGACACACTTTGAGGTCTACAGATTTCATTAGGTACTATTTACCCTGCTATTAATACTTCTGCTAGGTTTAATGCATGAATTGGAAGCTTTGTCTTATATAAGACCTGCATTGCTCCTGATGGGATCCTACAAGGAAGTGGAAAGGGACTTTTTACAAGAGAATGGAGTGACAATAAAAGGGGGAATGGATTTCCAGTGACAGAGTGCTAGGGTATCTGGGATATTGGGAAGGAATTGCTGCCTGGGAGGGTGGGCAGGCCCTGGCACAGGGTGCCCAGAGCAGCTGTGGCTGCCCCTGGATCCCTGGAGTGTCCAAGGCCAGGCTGGATGGGATTGGAGCAGCCTGGGACAGTGGAAGGTGTCCCTGCCATGGCAGGGGGGGCTGGAACAAGGTAATCTCTAAAGTCCCTTCCAGCCCAAACCATCCTGTGATGGTTATCTTCCATGATAATTATCGAGGTTTCAGTTCTTGCAGCACTTACTGCTGTCTAACTTCTCCAAACAGTTTTGCTGGTGACATTTTGCAGCTAAGCTGAACGTGTAGGGCTGGATTCAGAAACTTTTTCACTTGAGGAATGTCTTTAAAGTCCTCGAACTCTCCTCAGTATAGATTGGTTCTGTTAATTAAAGCCTGTATTATGATGATCTGTTTACCTTTGTATGGTGGAGTTGGGGTTGCGTATGGGGCTTGTTCTTTCTTGTTCTACCAGTCAAACTAAACAAAATCTTCTCATCCCTCTAGGGAATACCTCTTAGTTTCATGGAGAAACGGAGAAATCTTCATTTCCTTTCAACAGCGAGAAAACCTCATTAGTATTTCAAGCACAGTATGACTAAATACAAACTCACAGTTTTAATTTTCTTAGTAAGAACATTGTGATTTTCTAGTAGCAGTTGCTTCCCAGGTTTTATGGGATTTTAGACAATGATTGGGTATTGTTTTACTAAATACTGTTTGCATTCTGTTGTCATTGTTGCACGTAGTTTGCAAAAACTGTCCTGGGAGAGTTTGAGTTCCCAGCTGGTGACTGTCAGGTATTTTGGGCATTGTGGTGGATCCCCTTATGCTGGAGCTTCCTGGTGGGTTTAGACCCTGAGTAGATGTCTTCCAGAGTAAGTTACGTTTTCTAAGCTAGTTGTGGTAAAAATCAGTTTCTTTGATTTGATTCATGGGGAGGTTTGGACCAACCTGGTCTAGTGGAAGGTTTCCCCGCCAATAAACTTTCCAAACCAAACTATTTTGGGACTTCTGTGATTCTGGGAATTGCAAAATCCTCAGTAAACAGGGCTATGAAAGTGAAGCATCACCCAGCATCAGTAAAGCACTGAGGGACTCTGGGCAATTTTATAGTAATTTTTGATTGATTCTGGAGCCTGACTTTGAAGGAGATGGAGGATAAGTTAAAATACTTTGAAGTGAAGTGGCTTAGGATTGGAATTTCAAATATGGGAAGGGCATGGATGGAAGAAGAGATGAAGGGGAGGTCAGCTGGATGGTAACCATGCTGTGGTGAAGTCATGTAAGAAGTACCAATGAAGCATCCACACCTTCCCTGGGTTATATTACTGTCCTCAGAAATGGCTCATTGTTTCCTGGGTCAGTGCAGGTTGGGAAAATACGGTTTTGGAGCATGAAAGCAGCTGGGCATGCTTCCTTGGCAGGTGTCCTGTGGTGTGTTTTCCCTTGAAGCAGACTGCTCCTGAGCCTTTTTCTCTGGGACTGGATGCACACTGTGGCATTTCCTCTGGTGTAGCCTTGTCCTGGGCTGTGGTGGGTGCTGGCATTGGGATACGGGCTGGAAATGCCACATTCCTCGTGGGAAATGTGTTCCTGCATGGGCTGGCTCAGCATGGCTGAAAACCTGTGCTCTCAGCTTGCCACTTACTTGGGAGAGCAGAGGAGGAATGTCAGGATGGGCAGTTTATTTGGCCAAGTGTCTGGCAACAAACTTTTCTCTGGTGTGGCAGCTCTGCTTTCATTTCTAAGCAGTGCTCAGAGATGCCAGGGTTAATTCTTGAGGTTATAATCACTAGAGGCCCTGCATTTTTTCATGTAATACCTACTTTACCAAAAGTTGTCTGAGCTTGACATAGAGCAGCCAAAGAGTGTTGCCAGTAAAAGAGATAAAGATAAGATTCTGGTCACCAAAGGCTTGGCTTTGAAGTTGCTTTGCTCACGGAGAGCAACTTTCTTGTGAGCTTCCTTCATTCCTCTCTGTTCTTCCTCTCCTTTGGCGGAGTGAGTTTATTTTGTTGAAGGTTTTATTTTCTGCTGAAAGTGCAGGAAATTCAGACAGCTCTCTTGGAAGCTCCCCAAAGCTAATACAAACAAGATACATATGCTTCTCTTAAACTTACTAAAAATAAAATAAATTATTTGAAAAATATTTAACTGTAGATATTCCCCTATAGAGACAAAAGGGAAATTTACATCATTACAGTTGTGGATGCTGATAAATTATGTAATCAAGGTGAATTTCTCTGGAGTGTCTGTTGTCTGTTCCTCACAAAAAAATGAAGAGTACCACCCTGAAATGTGGAATAGCTGTGTTACAGACAGAAGAAGTACCTACTCAATATCCAAAAGCCTAATTCATTGAAGTATTCTGTAGCATGTAAAAAGCTAGGGGAAAAAACCCTGATGTAAAATGAACTGAAACTCTGTTCAGCTATACTTTGTGTGGCTGCAGCTTATAGATCTAGAACAGTTTACCAAATTTTTGCTGCCGGTTTCTCTCTGGTAAAAAAAAAAGTCACAGAACTTGTGTGTTTGAGGTTAATTTGGCATTCTTAGTCCTTTTGATATCTGTTAATTGTGCAGGGTATGTATGCTGGTTTTTTTTCCATTTCTGACAAAATTGCCTTTATAGTCATATCTGCGTCATGAAGGAAGTAGTTGTTTATGACTATAATTTTTTGTAATTTACGTTCGCAAATTGTTGAATCTAACTGAAAATATTACAGATGAAGAGCTATGGTGAGTCATCATGACCAGGGGCTCAGAATGGAGAAGAACCATAATTACAACTGCCTGTGCAATCTCCACCCTCACCTTTTCTCTATTCCTACATCTGTATGAGGCCTTCAGCCTCAGCACTGAAGATGAAGGATGATCCCACAGTCTGGATGCAGCAACACAGACATGGTGCAGCCTTCCCTGGTGTTCCAGGGCCTGAAGGGGCTCCAGGAGAGCTGCACAGGGACTGGGGACAAGGCATGCAGGGACAGGACACAGGCAATGGCTTCCAGTGCCAGAGGGCAGGGCTGGATGGGATATTGGGAAGGAATTGCTGCCTGGGAGGGTGGGCAGGCCCTGGCACAGGGTGCCCAGAGCAGCTGTGGCTGCCCCTGGATCCCTGGAGTGTCCAAGGCCAGGCTGGATGGGATTGGAGCAGCCTGGGACAGTGGAAGGTGTCCCTGCCATGGCAGGGGGTGGAATTGGATGGGCTTTGAGGTCCTTTCCCACCCAAACCACTCTGGGATTTTCTGAGTTGCAAAGAGAGGCAAAGGGAGCAGATGTCCTTAAGGGGTCACTCAGAACTAGCAGAAGAGTGGTGAGTCCGAGGTCGTTTTCCTTCTGTGAATTGTGGAGTTCCTGGGAAGGAAACTATTACATCATGTCCAGCTGTTTTAAGTAGCTGCTTTTGCACACTGTGTGCACTCCTGGCTCTGCTGGAGAGGGACCAGCAGTGTTTGGTCAGAATGAGCTAAAGCCACCAAGCTTTGACATAACGCAACTTGCGCTTTTGAAAACTTAAATACCAAAGCATTTTATTACTGGCAGCAAGTTCCCACTCACTGAAAGCCATTCATTGTCACAAGCAGTTAAGATCAGAATTGTGTTTGGACGTCACTTTTTTGTTAGCCTGCATTTCCATCAGGTATTTCTTTTGCAATTACATGTGGCATTTCCACTTTATTTCGTCAGCTTTCTTTGAATTAAGACTTCAGCACGGTGTGGTGTTCCTGTTGTTTTTGTTTACCCTATTTACATTGTGCAGTTGTGGCGTACTCCCTTACCAATCGCTGTTCAGGTTTGCTTTTTTTAGCCAGATAAGCTTCTTCCTGCTTATTGTCCTAACTATGTAATTAGCAGTTATTTAGCTAAAAGTATAATTTGGCTGGAAGATTGCTGTGATGTGAATGCACAGTGAGAAATGTGGCTTTTTTTAGTACTCACAAGTGACCTGGGTGTCCATACCCATTGTCATATGGTGCATAACACCATTCCTATCAATCTTGTCACAAAGGAAAAGTTTCTCTGTTAGATCTCCAATTTTTTAAATAGTTAGAACATAGACCTCTTTGGGCTTGCAGTTATTCATTGCTTTGGGTTGGGGTTTACTGTACATCCAGATAAGAGCAAGGAAAGCAAAATCATTGCATTTAACTGAATTTCAGCTTGCAATAAAGAGATATATAATCATATCTGTAATATCTAGTCTGAAGCATGTAATTGTCATGTGCACATGAGACTTAAGTTTGTTCGCCAGTGGTACTTAGAATCATGGAATAGAATCCCTGAGTGGTTTAGGTTGGAAGGAACCTTAGAGCTGATCTTGTTCCACCCCTGCCATGGGCAGAAACACCTTCCATTATCCCAGGGTCTGTGTCCAACCTGGCCTTGGGCACTTCCATGGGTAGAGCAACCACAGCTTCTCTGGGAAACCTGTGCCAGCTGTGGCTGAGTGTGCAGCACATCTTCCTGTGTTAATGACCAAAAATGCAAAATGTCATATGTGCTGTGTAATACCCTGGGTACCATCTGAAGAAGGGCAATGCTTGATTTCCAGCCTGGACCCAGGACTGAAGGTCCAAAAATGGACTAATCAAGAAGCTAATTTCATCATGGAAGAAAAACTCATGTCCACCTTTGCTTATCGATGCCATTTCATAGCATCACAAGTCACCTAAATTCTGATTTTTCAACAAGCTATTCTTTTCCATATAAACTAACTTTGAAGGAAAGAAAACAGAAAGCTGAGTAATTTTGTCTCTGTTTATATTAGACAGCACAAGCCACAAGGGATGGTTATGCAACATTAAGCTGAATTACACAAGACATGCCTCCCTTTATCTCCTCAGAACTGGTAACATTTAGAGGGTGGAGATTTGCATTCATTCATGAGAGAACTTTTAAAATCAGTTTTTTAACATCTCAATAATCAAAATAAATTCAATGTCAAATTGAATTAAAAGAATGAGCACTCAGAGTGTTCCATTATGCAAACCAGGACATGGGGCACCATAAATTAAACAGGTTTTTGGTGACACTGAGTTTTTGCCTCCTCTGCTGACAGTGATTTTTTTATTTTTATGATGGGTAAATATGTCTGTAAAGAGCTGAACTGTGAGCATATGCCTGGGGTTTTGTGGTTAGGCTGCTTAACTTCTCTTGATATTTAAAAGCCATATATTTTTCAAATGATTCTACACATCAGGATGTAAGTATTGAGTTCTGTGGAAGTGTTTGCCCAGAAGGATACCATGCTAATTATTAATTGTACTGCAATAAAGAAAGCAACAATATTCCAGGATGGTCAGATCCAGGAACATCCAGCTCTGCCCATCATTTGCCTTGGCTTTGAACTTTTGTGTGTTCCTTGATAGTGTTTATCAAACTGAAATTGTTTTTCCCAGATAATGTTCTCATTCATTGTGTTTTCCCCTGCATCCTCTCAGTTTATTTCCATTCTCTTTTCTCTGGCATGATTACTTGTTTTTTCCTTTTAACAAAAGACTACCCAGTTGTATACCTGGCTGTCTTTTAGCTGTCACTGCCTGGTTTATCCCTTATGCATCTAGAACACGACCAACATCTGTCTTTTTGCCTTAAAAGTTAGAATCTTTGGGAAAAAGCATCTCATTGGATTTCTCTCTTGAGAAGGAAGAAGAGGTGACTGCCAGGAATTACCCACAGTTATTTGAGGGCTGTGCCTATATTCCTGTCCCCTTTGCAGGCATGATTTCAGTCTCACAGTGTTGGTACCAAGCTTTTACCTTCCACTTTTATTTTTAATGATGGTTATAATTATTTCTGTGGGAATAAACCAAAAAAATTTGTGACGGAGGACTTGTACATGTCAATGTTGACAGAGGCATTATCTGAGCCTTGTTTTGTAAAAGAATATTGTAGTAATTTTAAATGTGAGTACCACACTGAATTTGTCAAGTGTAAGCAACAGGAAACTTTTAACTCCTCTCCATTAAATACTATTCAATAGATTGAGGCATGTCTATGTTTCACAAATCAATATTTGACTTTTCTTTTAATATAACAGCTAATCCAGTTAAAAAAAAAGGTCTTACAAAGCTGCTGAGAATGATGTGTTAGTCCTTGCCTTGGCCACACACATTCAGCATTTCAGCTGTTTTCAGCTGCTCTGAAAGTAAAACACAGGGTGATAAACTGCAAAAACAAAATGTTAATGTAACTTTATTTATACCTGTCTTGATACCATGTCTGGCTGCTGTGGGGCTGTAGCTTGGTACTGGTGATACAGAGTAAGAAAACCACATGGCATTTTATCAGCATTTCTCCACTGCCTCATCCAAATGCTGTCCTTGGATTTGTGCTTGTTTTCTCCCTTGTTTTGAAAACTTTTAAACCCTTAGGAATTATTCAATCTCCAATTATAGGAACGGACAGTTCTGATAATGTATATGCAATAAAGGGATTCAGTGATACTTCTCTGTCTTTTATGGAGATCATTCTTCTTATAAATTCTTTCTTGTGTAGTTAGTTGTGAGTAAAAATCTTCACTATATCTCTTATTTTTTTTCATGGGGGTCCCAGATTCTGCACCTGCAGTGAGGTAGCTGAAATACAGATGGTTTATTCTGTCCATCAGCTCTTAAAAACATTAAATTTAATTACTGTGCAATAACCTCTGAACCTTTTCATTGTTTGAAGCTGACCACTAGTAGAGTGTCCAGCCTATTGGAAGGTGGTTAGCAATGCTTTCTGTTTCAGTTAGCTATATGCCTGGGTTTTTAGCTGAACACCTTTCATTAAAAAACATCTCTTTTTTGAAAAGTGGTTGTGTGGTTTGTTACCTTTCCGGTAACTGGATAGATCCCACTTGATTTGAATTCATATTATTTCTGTGAAAGTCATGTAGTCTGTATTTTAGGATAGTGTCTTGGTCACTAGCTCACCCTGCTGAGAGCAGAAATGTGACAGCACTCAGAGCTTTTAAAAATACACCATAATACAGCACATTCTGCAGTAAATCTGAGTTGATAGGCAAGCACCATTTCCCATGTGAGTTTAGTCTGGATTTTTCTTGAGATCCCAGCTGAAGCGGTTATTTCTATTTTTGTCTAGTATTTTGCATTGCATGCCCTTGACAACACCTACCTGGGATGCTGTTTCATAGCACAATAACTAGGTAACTACAGGCAGAGGAACCACCTGCGTTTTGAAAGTAAAGATTATTTCTGTCATAGAAGAATATGATCCCATTGACAGCAATCAGCTTTGTAAGGGTTTCTGCCATCATTGTTAGCTTCACTACCAGTGCTAATTTAGGTGGCAAAGTCATTAAAAAATAGGAGATACTTACATTCAGAAAAAAAATCTGTAACCTTTACTGTCAGGCTTCATTGCTGAAGAAGGAATTTTGCTGGAATGCATGCATGAAATATTCTTCTTTAAACAAGAGCTCCAAAAAGCTTCCACTTAAATCTCCCTTGTACATGTAGAAGACAAGTTTTGGGGATGACCAGACTCAAGTGTGGGAATAATGATGGGAACTCACTTCTCCTTGGTTCTCAGTGTCACAGAAGAAATGGAGGAGCAGGTTAGGGGAGTGGTGCTGCCTTCTGCAGGGCCACATCTAGGAGAGTGATTTGGGATGAGGGACTGAGAGATGTGACAAGGTGGAATGCCTTCCCACTACCTGAGTATTTGTGGGATATTAGAAAGGAATTTTACCCTGGGAGGGTGGGCAGGCCCTGGCACAGGGTGCCCAGAGCAGCTGTGGCTGCCCCTGGATCCCTGGAGTGTCCAAGGCCAGGCTGGACAGGGCTTGGAGCAGCCTGGGATAGAGGAAGGTGTCCCTGCCCATGGCAGGGGTGGCACTGGATGACTTTCAGGTTCCTTCCAACTCAAACCATTCTGGGATTCTGTGAGCTACCCTTTTAGGAAGAAATGCACCTTGCTTTGCATTGAAAGCAGCTAGAGAAAAATGGTAGCAAAGAATTTTGCTTTTTATGAGTCTAAACAGGATAATGAAAATTCCTGTGTTCTCTTCTTGGTGGGAGCATACATCTGCCACATGACAATTTCTACAGCACTGCTTAGTAGCAGAAAATAACTGTGTGCAGATTGAATGACATCCCAACAAAATGCCAACCATCCCAACCACTGCCTTTTAATGAAAAATTTAAGTACCTTGAGACAACTCAGAAAATGAACTTTGTGGGCAGTTGGCAAAAGGAAATGTTGGTGGTTTCTTTGTTCATACCCAGCAGGAAAACTCAAACTGGTGTAGTATGGTTCACAATCTTGCCAGACTTGTAAAATCTCACAGTCCAGGGTTTGATGTGATGGAGGCAACTGAAAGGATTGGTAGATGTGCCTTTTTTTTTACCCTATATCAAGGCAGGACAGACTGCTCTGCAGTCAGAATAATCATATTGGAGATACCCTGATGTGGAGCTCAAGGAGGGAAATCCAGGCAGCTGGCAGGAGTTCACATGCCAGCTTGTTCAGCTGAGGAAGTGTGAGTTGTCAAATGCACTGACAAAATGAAAAGCTCTACAAACTTATCTTGGTGTGAAGGCTTAGTGTACTACAAAAGGAGATTCCTTTTTTCATTTATTACAAGTTTTTCATTTATTGCAAGTGTTCTTCAATGCCAAGAAGATAATTTTAAGAAATAGTCAAAGGGGAAAAGTCTGGTAACTATGGCAGATGTTCAAGGTGCAGTGATGTTTGATCCAGTCGGTTTTCCTTCTCCTGCCTTTGCTTTTCTCTTTCACGTATTGTTTTTTATTTCTCCGTTATTTTTTCTCTCTTTTCCCTGTCCCTCCTTCCTGCAAAAGGGTTCAACATGAAATGTAATAGATTAATGATATGCTGAAGTGCTTTTACTTAGAATAGTAAGGGTTGAAAAGACTGTTCACTTAACTCTTAAGAATTTGGCTGATTACGATATGGTAATGCTTTATGTCATGGCTCCTGTTGGGAGAATCAAGCTATGGGACTGAGTACTAGTATGATGTATTTCAGTTAAAATTTAGGTGATTACTGGAGAAAACAGATTGCTTTCCAGACACATGGATGCCAGATTTGCTCACCATAGAGAGATTACCAGCTAATAGCTTTATTAATAACGATTACCTGTGGCCTGCCTTTATTACTCAATATTTTACAGTGGAAAAGGGCACGCTGACCTTTTACTCCTTTCTTAAAGGCACAAGACCTGAATGTGATCGAGGAGGTGATCCGAATGATGCTGGAGATCATCAACTCCTGCCTGACCAACTCCCTCCATCACAACCCCAACCTGGTGTACGCTCTGCTCTACAAGCGGGATCTGTTCGAGCAGTTTCGGACTCACCCTTCCTTCCAGGACATCATGCAAAATATAGACCTGGTGAGTGAGTGATACGTGGCTTCAAAGATGGTTACACTTGGTTATGTGATCTCTTTTTGCTCTTGAGAGGTGGAAAATATTTATCACTTCTTACTGGTTTGTTTTAAAATGTTGTATTTTTCTTGCCTGTTTTTCGGGTCTGCTCTGTGTTGACTTCTGAGCAGCATAGAAGTACAGAGTTGGAAAGGACCTTAAAGGTCATTTAGTTCCAATCTTCTAATTTTTTTAACAACTCTGTCCCACATCTTTAACATGGGAGAATCAGAGGGATTTTGAGATGCCTCTGGTAAGGAATTCCCAAGCTGTGACACATCTTTCACCCTCCAAAGGGAGGACAATGTCAGCTTCTCTTGACTGCCCCTTGTTAGAAACCTGCCTTTTGGGGGAGCAAATGCTGATTTTCATCATCTAACAATCCTTTTTCTTTTCTCTTACTCCTATCAGCAGCCTATTAATGATTATAGGGAACTATTTTTAAATAACTAAGGAGCAGGCATTCAGCTGTCTTATTCTGTCTGTGTCTGAATGTGTTGTTTTCACCTGCCAAGTGTTTTCTTCACTGTAACCTTCCCCTTGTGTAAGGAAACATTTTAGAAGAAAACAGAAGAAAATTGCTGTGGGTAAGAAGCTGTTACCGGTGTGGCTCTCTGTGGAGTATGACTTTGGGAAACAGTTGTTAATTATTTCAGCATCTGATAGTACTTCTAACGTTCATATGGAGAGCCTGAGCTGCTGCTAGAAAAATCTGAAGCATTACACGTTTCTCTGTCTTCTAGTCAATATTTGCAGAGCTGAGCAATTTTTGGAACCATACTATGATCACTGGGTGCAAAATACTGGAAGGGAGAGCTGAGCAGGGTGCTAAGTCTCTGGATGCAGTGAATAACATATTATTGTGTCTAATAATCTGCAGCATTTCTGGCTGATTTGCTTTTAATTACAGGAGATTGGCAGATATCTGACTGCCCGTAGAGGAAAGTGGTTTTAAAAGTTGAACTGAAATCCTGCTCTGTACCTATTCCTTCCTCTTGTGTTCTCTCTTCACATTTTTTGGTCATGCAGAAGTTTGGGGAGTGGAGGACTTGAAGCTCAAAACTCTCCAAACTTTCAGCAGCTGCAGACTACAGGCAGCATGATACTGTCTGCATGATTAGAACAAGATGTCTTCAAGTTATGTAAAGAGGATATAGTGCACTGAAGATAACAGTTGTCTACATTCCTGACTGAGATAGGGACCTTCTCTGGTTACTTGCCCACATCCAGGATAACTGGTGGTGGCCAGATCCTTCTGTTTGCAACCCTGTGCCTCCCACAGACAGCAGCACGTCCTTTCCTTTGTAACAGTTAAATGTAGGTTTTCCTCAACAATTTAAACAATTCCTCCCCAAAACTATTTAATATTGGGTTACAGCATAATGCCAGTTACATTCAGAAACTATTTAAAGCTTTCCAGGGGAGCATGTTGAATTTTTAAATAGCTCCTTTGTTAGAGAAGCGAAGACGTCAAAAAAAGAATTTTTAAATTTTTTTTTTAAAATGTACCTGTCACCATCTGGCAAGTGGTAAAAGCTGTCAGGCTTGTAGATCTGAATAAAAGATGAGATTCATCTGACTCCTCATCTGCCCTGTCAGGTCCTGCACTTCATGCACAGTATTGGCAGCACCACACAGAACCAGTCTTTGTCTTGTGTGCTACAGCCAGAATGTTCTAACTGGTCTTGCTGTCCCTTGCAACAGTGGCAAATCATGTTAGTTTTACTGTACACATTGCAGGGAGCTGAGAAGAACCAAAATGAGTTTGTCTCCAAGAGCTTGCCAGACTTTTCTCTGCAGTGGTGTAGCTGGGAGCTCCATCCTCACAGTTGTATGGGACACTGAGGATGTCTGAAATGTAGCTGAGCTCTGAAAGGAGCCAGAGAAAAAATCTTAAAAGATTTGGCTCAACAAATTTCTAAACTGTATGTTGCTGAAAGCTGGGAGAATCTCCCTATTCTTGACATGCTCTTGTATTCTTATTTCAGCATCCATCCCAGCCTGCTTTCAGATAGAGCTGTGAGCTGGCCAGGCTTTTCATGTGACCAGGGCTGATTATTCAGAAGAGGATGGACCCACCAGCTTCCTGTGTACTGGGGAGCTGTGTTGGCTTTCAGGCTGTTGTGATCAGTGAAATGTTGTGGCCCAAACTGTGTAAATTGTAGATAGAAATGGTAAATTTTGTGACTTTTGGTAATGCAAGAGTGGTCAAGAAAAATTACCTTTCTGAAACTCACCAAGAATGTCTGCAGGGACTCTGCTCCATCCTGAACTCCCTCTCCTGGTATTTCTCTCTAAACAGCAAAGTGTGTTTGGATTATCTGCACTCATGCTGCAGTGGGACCAGGCGTGCAATTTTTAACAATGGCATTTAGTGACAGGACACAGGCAATGGCTCCCAGTGCCAGAGGGCAGGGCTGGATGGGATATTGGGAAGGAATTGCTGCCTGGGAGGGTGGGCAGGCCCTGGCACAGGGTGCCCAGAGCAGCTGTGGCTGCCCCTGGATCCCTGGAGTGTCCAAGGCCAGGCTGGATGGGCTTGGAACAACCTGGGACAGTGGAAGGTGCATTGGGATTGGACTAGATGGCATTTGAAGGTCCCTCACCATTCCGGAATTCTGATTACAATCATAGCTCTGGAGATTCACATGAGCGGTGGGTGCCTGTTGCGCGCTGTGTCACTCTGACATCCCTCTGCTCCAGAAAATTCTGCCCACCAGTTGATGGAAGATTCTCTGACTGTAAACTGTAGTCCAGATTTGTATTTCATAGAGAAATACTAACAGTGTGATAATCTGTAACAGTGCAGAAATCAGACCAAAATACAGAGCATGTAAAGTCTCTAATTAGTTTTGGACACCAGAACAGTTGCCAGTTTGCCTTGTCAAGAATGTATGAAATAGATATGGCATGTAAAGACTTATTATTTTTACTCTATTGGACATAATGTACTCATCAACCAAAAAGGAAGCATAGAAGAGGTGAAAAGGGTAAAAATTTGATGAAGAATTAATTAGAGATTATAGTGGGGATATAATAATGAGTAGTTCATGATGCAAATAGAAAAAGGCATCAGCTGCAATTCTGTGTGTGTACACAAGCAAAGAATGACCCAGGGGTGTCCTCTAAGCCTAATCACACTGGTAACATCTTAGCTGGATTACTCTGGGTTTAGAATCTCAGAATCATTTAGATTGAAAAAGACTTTCAAGATCATCGAGTCAAACCATTCCTCAGCACTGCACAGGCCACCACTGACCCATGTCCCCAAGTACCATGTCCACAAGGCTTTTAAACCCTTCCATGGACTGGGGGCTCCACCATTGGAGCTGTGCCAGGGCTGGACAGTCCTTTCCATGGAGGAATTTTCCTCAGTATCCAATCTGATCCTCCCCAGCCCAGCCTGAGGCCGTTCCCTCTCCTCCTGTCCCTGTTCCCTGGGATAAGATCCCAAATCCCCCCGGCTGTCCCCTCCTGGCAGGGAGTTGTGCAGAGCCACAAGGTCCCCCCTGAGCCTCCTTTTCTCCAGGCTGAGCCCCTTTCCAGCTCCCTCAGCCCCTCCTGGGGCTCCAGCCCCTTCCCAGCTCCGTTCCCTGCCCTGGACACGCTCCAGCCCCTCGGTGTCTCTTGTCCTGAGGGTTCCAGAGCTGTCCCCAGCACTGGAGGTGTCCCAGCAGTGCCAGCACAGGGGACAGCACTGCCCTGGGGCTGTGTCACACCCCAGGGCACAGCCCAGGAGCCATTGCCCACGTGAGCATCCCTGTGCTCATGATCAGCTGGCACCATGAAAGAAATTCCAGCTAGAATTAAGAGCTGTAGAAAGCAGAACTTCTGTAGGTGCTGATTTGCCACAAGAAGGGTAAAGTGATGTGGTATTTCTCAAATAAAATGCTGCTGTGAAGTGAAATGGGATAATCTCTTTCACATACTTGTGGGTTCACAGTTCATAAGGAAAGACTTTCCCAAGGTTAGGAATAGTGAAGCGCTGTGGTAGGTTTTCAGGGATCTCTGGATAGCAGAGGTTTGGCAGCATGGCACTGGGGCAGAGGAGAAATCAGCATAGGGCTATAGGCACAGGTAGGTGTGGGGATGCCTCTTCACCCCACCAGAGCTCAGACCAGAGCGGGAATGCCCGGGTTACCTTCAGTACAGACCTGGCTACAGTAACTCTGGGCTGTTCCTCAGGATTTGGACCATTCAGTTTATTCTGGAGATACACATAATCTCTGTGTGATTCATCATTGAGGCAAAAATAGGTGAATGTATAAGGGTCATCAGTGTATCGACCACTTTTTATTGAAAACTACTTATTTGCCTCTGTGTTTTTATAAATCTAAAAATCACCATTACCAGCTGATTGGGAACATATGGGAACCATTAATACTGTGCAGAAAAAACTGACATAAAAATACCTTCTGCTTCCTATTACTTTACTTTTCATTTTAGAAAGCCATTTTAGTAGGAAATAGTGCATCTTGTTTAGCTAAAATGGGATATTCTTCTTCTGAACGGTGAACAAAGTGGAATGCTATGGTTTCTCTTCTGGCCTTGTGCAGAAATATTTCAGCAGGGAGCTGTCTATGTGCCTCCACTTCAGAGGTGGTCTGTAATTTGGTCAGCCACCTCAGATATGTCAGGAATTTGGTGGAGACTCTTCGCTTATCATTCCTAAAGATGTGTTTGGTTCATGGCCATGGTGAGAACTCCTTGGCTTTCACTGCTCTCATATTTCCTACAAGCCAGCAACTGATACCAGGTGGCGGAACAGGCCTAACTAGGAGCTGCTAGAATTTTGTTTGCAAAATAGTCTGATAGACATCAGAAGGTTGGGAGCAATGGCTTAGTGATGCAAAGGATTCAATTGATGCAATTTCCTACAAGGAATTTAATTCTTCAAAGACGTTTCCCTGCTGGATTTTAAAATCAATCAAGTTGGCTTTGCTCTGGCATAGCAACCCCTGTTGTAAGACCTGCAGGACTTAAGAACTAAGTTTTTATGGCTTTCTTTAAAATGTCCTTTGAAAAACCTTGATCCTGCTGATTACTAGAGCCTGGCTAAATACTCTAAGGATCTGGGGTTTTGGTGGGTTTGGGTTGGGGTGTTTTTGGTTGTTGCTTTGAGGGAGGGTCTTTTTGCTTGTTATTTTTCTCCTCACTCTTATACCCTGGGAATGAGGGTGTAAGAATACCTGGAATACCTCATGTGTCCTTGAACATGCTCCTCATTTCAAGGTGATTCTGGAAAATACAGTACTTCAACTTTGCTAATTAACCTCTTGGGTTTCTTCTGCTATTGAATCACCTGGAACTGTTTCATCCCTTCTTAAATCAGTGAGGTTTGGCATTGCCTCCCGTTTGCTCCAGGTATCACTACTGGATAACAAATGTAGCTGTGATTTATGTTTCCCTGTGGAAGCTACTTAGTTGAAGTGCTAATCCTGTGGTACTTTGCAGCAAGAGGTTTGTTTTTTTTCTTTTCTTCTCCATTCAGTGTGCCATCAATACACCATATTGCTCTCCCAGTGGTGAACGTGGCTGGAAATAAAATACTCAAAACGTTTCTTTCAATCACTTTCAAAGGGAAACAAAATTGACAAAAACAGGTTCAAAACTTACTCATTTTGTACCAAGTGATTTTTTCTTGTCTTGCAGAACTGACCTTTGCAGTTGCAGGCAGAGGAGGCAGCAACGTGTGTTGTACTGTTATTTTTAGCTGGAGGAGAAGGAGAGGAGCTGTCATGTTCATTAAGCAGTGGCACTGCCTGGGCTGCCGCAGGCCTCACGGCACTTCAGCATCTGCTGACAGAATCCAAGTGGAGAAAGCATCTTGCCCTTGATAGCTCTGCTGTTGGCATGCTGTAAAGGGAAATATTTTGTTAATTCAGCCTTGCAGCCCAATTGAAAACAACAGCTGGGTGAAATAGCAGACACTGTGGTTGTTCCCTCACAATCTCAAAAATTATCTCCAAAACCTAAAATATTGCCTTTAAATGAAAAATGTTTCAAAGTAATTCTAATCTTGTTGTACTTTTAATCATCTCTGGCAATACCTTGTACATTTACTGTTTAGAAAACAAAAGGATAAAGTATGAGTTTCTCATGGAAAATTGATCTCTAGGAAGAAACTTTCACTGTGGGATGGTGAGGCCCTAGCACAGGTTTCCCAGAGCAGCTGTGTCTGCTCCTGGATCCCTGGCAGTGTCCAAGGCCAAGTTGGATGAGACTTGGAACAGCCTGGGATAGTGCAAAGGTGTCCCTGCCATGGTGGGGGGTGGCACTGCATGATCTTCAAAGTCCCTTCCCAACCAAACCATTCCATCAGGCTATGATTAAAACCAGTTTTGGAAATCACTACAGAAAACAGTTTTTGTATAGAAATATTAATGGTATTTTAATACAAACCCTGGCAAAGCCTGAGCTGGAGGTGGCCAAGCCAGGTCCCCCGTGCCCATTGTACCACAGGTGTGGGTACCTTGCACAGCCAGGATTAGACTCTGCACGGGGCAAGGCTCTCCATACACCCACTGTTTTATCTGGACAGGGATCAGATACTCCTGATGAGGGGCTGTCGAAGCCAGGGTTAGATGTGCCTTTTAATCTCTGTTACTATGGAAGCTGGACTGGAGAGAGAGCTCTTAGAATGGGTTATGTTCCTTCATGGAGAGGCATTTCAGTACTCAGCGTGACTAGGAGAAGAGTAATATACAGCAACTTGTGGAGTTTCTTCTTACGCTTCCTTTTAAGCAATCTTTGCAGTTGTTTTCTGGTTTTTTAGACCAGTTGCCCAAAAAATTAAGGAGAAAAATAATTTTCAGAGTATCAGGAAGACACCATCTCTCAACCTTGTTTATTTCCCTTAAGATCTGGGGTTTTTCTATTCATACAGTTATATGCTCACTTGGTTTTAAAACATGTTCTAAACCATGTTTTAAAACATTTATTTAAAACATGTACTAAACCCTGAAACTCATTTAATACTATTCACCCAGGTGGTTGGTTTTTTTTTTTCTGGTTTATTTTACTTTCAATGGGATAAGAAGTGGAAATCTGTTAATTTTCATTTTTATTTTAAATTCACCTCTGTTACTTAAATGTAGAAGATATTTAAAGCTCTCTCAAAGGAAAAGGCCACTCTTCCTTAATACGATGTTGAGGTTTTATATTTTAGTATCTGACTAGATTAGTACAAAAAGTGTTAGACCCTCTGCTGCAGAGATTGGAGCTTGGGCATGAGGGCTGTGATACTGGGTGCTTCTTGGTTTTATTCCTGATCTGGAGCTAATAAGAAAATGCCTTCTTTAGGCTATCCTCTAAATAATAAATCTTCTTTTATTTTTTATTTTTGCTTTTCTGTTTTCTTACTTCATTGGGATACTTGTGGGTACTTCAGTGTTTCCTTGAGGTATTGTGCTCTCAGGGTCCAAACAAGAGGTACTTCATTTCTATATTTTTGAAGTAGTAAGGCAAATAACTCCCAGAGATAAGTACCATTATTAAAGTAGATATTTTTGATTTTAGTCATCAACTGCACATCAAAAATAGCAATTCCTAACTCTCTAAAATGCTGACATAGCCTGAAAATACTGGAAGCCTGACTTGCTTTTGTTCTTTTGAAGTATAACCCAAAGAAGATTAGTACCTTTACCACAAAAACATAAGTCTTTTAAAAACATGTTAAGATGGAAGGGTTTGACTTCCCAAAATAGGAAACGTCAGAATTCAAGGAGTATCTGGGAGCTTCATTCAGTTTTTTTACGTGTTTGCATTATGATAGTATTTTATCCTTTGGTTAAAAGCTAAATACTAAGTTTTGCTTTTGTTGTGGTTTAGCAGAACTTGAGCTAACAAGGCAGTGCCACTGGGATGGATTCTCTGCAGGAGCCTGCCCTTGGCGAGAATGGATTTCACCAGTGATTACTGACAACAGAGGAGTGTTGAAATGCAGGAAGATGTTTTTTTTCTTTCAAAGTCTGTGGGCAACTTGCTTGTTCCTCTGTGAGCTGCGTATCCTCCACCAGCAATTTGTCCCAAACTCTGTGCCAAAACCATGTCAGCCTCACTCTGAGGCCCTCCTGCTCTTTGCACAAGCTGTTTCTTGCTGTTTTACTCTGTTATGTCTGGTCCCTCCCTCCAGCTCCTTTGCCTATGAACTCAGCACATCTTCCTACTCCCGTTTTTTTCTAAGGATCAGAGATCACAGTGCTCCACCAGCTCCTTATCTCTAAGAATGTAAAGCCTACCTGCAGCATCTGCCAGAGGCAGTGAAATTCTCCCTTTCTGCTCAAGTATGGAGATAATCGTAGGGACAGCACTGAAGATCAAACCTGAATTTTCTCTTGACTGATTTCCGTACTTCTGTTGTTGGAAACAAAATGGGAAAAACCCCAAAACAAATACCACAATCCCCTGACAACGCCAAAAAGCAACTTCCAGCAACTTTAGTCTGCCTGTCTTGTTCATTTGGTGCAAGAGTTTCTAGAGATCCCAGGAAATCTTCCAGCTCAAAACAAGGGCTGGGCTTTCTGTGGGGGAAGTCACAAACAGGAACAACAAATTTGAATCTCACAGTAATCAAGCCATCAGCTGTCTTTGTTTTATGAACAGCAGCTGAGCTGGGAGGCATAATTAGGGTAATGGTTTCTGGCTCCAGCTGTGTCTCACTACAGAACAAAGAGAGCTCAGCAGAGATTTTGTAGTATAATACACTTTTCCCCCCTTCTACTTGGGAGAATTATCAAAGATTACTCGATGGACTGGGACTGTGATTCAGATACAAGTGAACATCAGCATTTTTCCACAGAGTGTGTCAAAAGCTCACAGGATTTTGCAGAATCTGCCATTAGCATCGTGCTTGCCTCCAGCCCAGGAGTAGCCAGGTGCTCTGGTGTAGACAGGCTTTACCAAGTGCCTCTTGTGGTACTTCCAGAAAATTCTAAGTAGGTGTTGAAATTTTTCCCCAGACCCTTGTTGTGTTTTGAGTCCTGGATTCCCTGTGTGACTGAGGAGTTTCCCTGGGATAAGGGATGGGGTTTGCAAAGTGTGTTCTCTTGGATGAAAGGAGCTATAGGAATGAAGGTTTTCTGATGTCCCACGTGGATAACTGTTGCTGGGATGTCTGCTTCTGGTGTGACCTACTGAGCTTGGAGATGGATAAAAGTTAAAGCCTGACCTAACTGAATTTGGCTAACAAGGACCAGCTGGGTCACAGAAAAGGGGGTGGGAAGGGAAATATGGGGAAAATCAGCTTGGCTTCACCAGAGGGATGTCTGGAAGATGAGAGGGAATTTGCTGGATTTCTTGGGCCTAGAATTCAGGATGTGGAAGGTATGTGTGGCACTTGAGGTGGATACTGGGTTGAAGAGGAGCTTTGTGGTGTGGGTTTCCTTCTCCCTGTCCACTTAGTGCAGCTTTGAGTGCTGCACAACTCTCAGGAAATGTAGTCTCTGGTATTGAGATGCTTAACAATTTTCTTAAAGCCTTTTGTCCAGAAGTCAGTGAAACTATAATGATTTCACTTTAATGCTTTACAGTAAAAGTAAATTTTAGCTCAAATCGTAGAAAGATTCAAATCACAGGAATAACTCAAAAGCCTGATGGGCAGAACTGACAGAAAGAAATATAGGCATATGTCAGTGCACAGTACTTGAAAATGTAGATTTATTAATTCAGCTGTGTGTGTTAAATTGTAAAATCATCTGTCTGTTAAAAATGACTGCAGGAGGATGCTGAGAGTTGTGCTAACTTGACATTAACAAAGTCTCCCTGGCTGTGACACAGGCAATAACGTGATTATTCTTTAAGAAGTGCAGATACAGCCATGCCAAGAAAGAAGATGACAGCTTTGTGTGTAAATTGATCGGAAGATCTCTTCTATTTATTTATGTGCTGTGATGTTTCATTCCAGGTGATCAGCTTTTTCAGCTCCCGATTAGAGCAAGCTGGAGCTGAGCTGTCAGTGGAGCGAGTTCTGGAAATCATCAAGCAAGGAGCTGTTGCTTTGCCCAAAGACAGGCTAAGAGTAAGTGCTCAAGACCTCATCACTTAAAGTGTACTGTTCCTATCAATTACACATACATGCCCTTTATATCTGTAACTTCAAAAAATCATCTCTCCTCTCAGCAGTGACTGATAAGTGATTACACTGTCAATTGCCATATGTGTATGTTTTCGTTTAAATTCCTAATTTCTGCTAAGTGTTTGGGTGAGTTTTTGTGATTAGTTATTAAATTGAAGCGTGTGGAGAAATTAAAATTTGCTGAAGCTAAGGTTTTCTTCATCATATCCTGAAGATACAGACTATGGAGATACTCTCCATCTGTTGTTTAGTTATGCTGTTATCAAACATTGATAATTCTCTCTTTTGATTAATTTCTCTTTCTGTCTCTAGTGTTCTGCACCTCTGTCTGGGTCTATATTATATGTGCCATAAAGATAAATTTGAGGGGCTTTAGTTAAGAATTACCCAACCTAGTGAAAATCAGTTCAAGACCTGTAAGTCTGGTCAACACAGCAGTGAGCTTTCTGTATAACCCTGAGCAGTCCCTTCCATTCTTTTCTGAAAACCTCTCAAATATCTTGAGGGATTTACCAACGTGACAAGCTAAAATCCATTAATGGCTGTGTGATGTTTAAATACTACAATAAAGAAATCTGTGTAAGTGGGTAAGTAAGCAAACGGGAGCTGCATGTGTTTTTTAAACATGATGGATCTTGTTTCTCTGTTATGCCAAGTGTATTTTAAATGCTGTCTGTTTTCTGCAGAACTATTTTTGTTGCTACTCTGTGATGAGAGTGAGAGCACTGTTTCTTTTGTAACTTCAGTAAAATATCCTCTGATAAGGCACACTGAGTCCGTACGGCCACTGGCGATGGCTGGTAATTTATTTATATGCTGGTAATTTTAAAACACCCAGTGGGAATTTTCTAGCTGGCTGCATATACTGATGTCTTTCCTGCAGTTCCCTGTGTCCCTGAGGTGGCACATCTTCAGTCACTCAGACTGAATTCCTTCAGGGGAGGTTGGTCTAGGGTCCGAGTCCTGCGCCACAGTGCAGGAATGGCCTGAGTAACACCAGATCAGTTGTTGGATCTAAATCCAGCCCTTCACATTGTCCTTTCTATGTGATGATGCTGTGAATACAGAGGAACACTGGAACTTTGGCTGTTTCTATGACAACTGTTCTTATGTGCAGATATTTAAAAGCTCTTACAAGTGATTCCTTCTTGACAGAGTCATCACCAAATAAATTCACTGCTTAGAAAAAAATGAAGGTTTTCTCAGTTACTAGGTGTGCCACATCAACTGACATGTCAGGCCACAATTTACAGAAATGCTGTTTCTGGAGTGAAATCCCATCAAGTTTCAATTTTCTACATTAACAATATACTGTATTCAAAATCATATATTTACATTACCACTTAAAGCAATAAACCAGCAGTTTTTGGCATATGCCAAGCTCTGCAAGTCCTCACCAAGCAGTCCAGTTTCAAGGATGCTTAGTGTTGCTTGGAGCACTTCTCTTTTCTCTGGAGCACTTGAGTTTCAGAAAGGGGACACAGCCAGCCTGGCACATCAATCTTCTGTATTGACCACTTACCTCTACTGGGTTTTGTCCTTTTGGTTTCCTTTCTTTTTTTTCCCTCCTTTTTCTCCCCACCTTTATTTTCTTTTGTTTTTTTCCTTTCCTTTTTTTTTCCCTATTTTTTTTCCTATTTTTTCTTTTTCTTTTTTTCTTCTTTTTTAATACTTTTGCTGAGTAGCAGTTCAGTAGTTTGACCAAAGCAGGTTACTTTTCCGTGTAGAAAAGGTGACATTGACCTTGGGGTGAGGTGTTTGTGTATATATATAGATATATGTATGCATTGTCATGCATCAGTTTTTACATGAAAATAGTATCCTTCCTTTACACAGATAGTGATGAGGAGCAGCATGTTTCCCTACTATAGAAATGGCCTTGTGAGTTTTTATGCCCTCTGTCCTTGTGCTTCCCTCCTACGAGTCTCCCTGTTCCTCAGGTCTTCCCACTTCTGTCTGAGGTTTTCAGGGGAAGCTATTCTAAAGCTCGACAAACTCATATTAAGATCAGACTGAAGATGTAGTTACACAATAACTCTGGCAACTCTGAGGCATTTCAGCAGCTAAATAAAGGAGAAAGCTTTAATCCTTATGTCTTTAATGACACTCTCTGGGCAAGTCTGGATGGGTGGGAGCAGCCCTACCCACACTGGCTTTGATGGCACCTTTCAGGGAGTTGTTCAAAGCCACAAGGTCCCCCCTGAGCCTCCTTTTCTCCAGGCTGAGCCCCTTTCCAGCTCCCTCAGCCCCTCCTGGGGCTCCAGCCCCTTCCCAGCTCCTCAATGTCTCCTTGTCCTGACGGGCCCAGAGCTGTCCCCAGGACCAGGGGCAGCTTGTGCTCAGCCAGTTTGGACAAGGTCTGGAGGAACTGTGAATCTGTTGCATCTGTATTAACACAACCTATGTATAATTCCAATGTGCAAAGCTGTGGAGTTCAATCCCAAGGAAAAAAAAGATATATATATATTCAGCTTTGCAGTTAATTGCTATCTAATTTTCAAGCCACCCTTGCCTTTTGCCACAGCATGCTGAAGTGCTGTAAAATACAAGAGACCCTGCAGAGATATTATTCCTGCCTCCTAGAAATAACTATCTTCAGCTGAAGCACTCTGGGGAAGGCAATTGGAATACGGATATGATTTGGAAAACGAGGGCTGAGGCAGAGCTTTTACTCACTCACTTCCCTGCAGCTCAGACAATGATGTTTTCTTCTTGTGTGTAAGTACCCAATATATGCATGGATGTTTTCAAGTGAATGTTTTCAAGTTGCTTATCTTGGCCTTTGTTGAGGAAGTGAGCATTCAAGAGGTGCTACGCTATTCTGGTTCTGAGTCTGTTGCTTAGTCCATAGTTCAAACATGAATCAACATCAACTAAAAATAACAGCACTTAGAGCCACGATCCTCATCTGCATAATGGAGCTTATCAGTTTGGGAGCACACCCTGGTGCTCCTGCTCCCTTCCACTGTGGGAAGTAACACAGGATTCAAAGTGAGCATGTGTGGTAGCAGTAGGTCATGGATGTGTGTATGTGTGTTAGGAAAGATATCCTGCATTTTCTTAGCAAATAATTATTGGGAAATAGGAGATCTAACTCAGATTTTCCTTCCAGTCCTGGAGCAGTCTGACTGGAGACAAACAATATAATTAACATTATTTTAAGCATATGCTTTTAGCTGTGTGCTGTGGAAGGCCAAGAAAGTCCAAGCTGAGCAATTAGCCTTTTAGAAGACTTCTGCACAAACAGAGAGATAAAGGGCAGGTGCTGAAATCAAGAGCTGGTTATTTCTCCCTCAGTCTGTGGGAGGAGATAAATGAAGGCAATATGCCCGGGATGGAGGCAGAAGCCATGGTGTGGAGATAGAGCTGTCTCCTTTGCAGACGAGCAGCCCACAATCCAGGCTCCCTGCTATATTGCAGAAGCTTATTAAAGGCAATTTAGAGATCATAGTGATAGGTGAAAATTAGCCTCATTCTTTCTTTATTTTTTTGAAAGTTCTCAGGCTGCCTTCCTTCCCTTTGGTGAACTATCTGTACTTTCAGGATTAGGAGAGTAAGGGAAGCGGGACCATGTCTGGAGCCTGTGACTTATCTCAGGATTTCAAGGGGAGTTAGCCAGCAGATAACAACTCTTCTGCAATAAGTGGGAAAACTTGTTTCAAATGCCAGCTAGTGACTGGAAACTGACATTTAGTTTCATGGAGTGATCACACTTGGGAGGCCATGTTTAATGCTTTATAAAAGAAAAGTTCCCATTACTTAAGCCACTTAAGATGGAGATTTGTTTTTCATGAGCATTTTCTGATCTGCTTGAGTTTTTCCCCTACTCCTTTTCTCCCCATGCCAATGAGTGTTTTGTCATCAGTGTGCACTCTGTCAGATATTCTTTGTGTGCTATGCAGACGTGCCATTATGCCATCACCTCTCTTGTTTTTGATATGGTACAAAATTTAATATTTATTGAAGTGCATTTGAGTTCGATGGGCATTAAAATTTCACAGAATATGTAAAAGGAGCAGAGGTAAAAGCCTTCAGTCTCTTGACAGAACAAGTTTCACTTTAGGTGTTAAAAGCACTTCTCTTAGGTTTCCCCTTCTATTAACAATGTATTTCCAACTCCATCAGCTTCCATTTGTTTCACCGAAAAAAGCTGCTAATCACTGAGGCACCAGAGCACAGGGGAAGAGTAAATTGTCATTGTGGTGATGGCAGATACTGCCTGGGAGGTGGCCCAGAGCAGCTTTATATCCCTGGCACATCACCCTGGGAAAGCAGAACCAGCAGTTCAACTGCAAAAAAAGTCATAAAAATAACATATTTGTTGGCTGAGGTGGCAATGGGTTCAACAGGGAATGTCAAGCACAGGTGCTTTGGTAGAATCACAGAATCATTTAGGTTGGAGGAGACTTGCAAGACCACCAAGTCCCCAGCACTGTCCAGGTCACCACTAACTTATGTCCAGAGGTGCCACATCCGCACAGCTTTTAAATCCCTACCGGTATGGGATGCCCTCAGCAACCAGGGATTGACAGAGTTTTGTGTAAAGAATTTTTCCCAGTTTCCACCCTGAGCCTCCCCAGCCCAGCCTGAGGCCGTTCCCTCTCCTCCTGCCCCTGTTCCCTGGGATAAGATCCCAAATCCCCCCGGCTGTCCCCTCCTGGCAGGGAGTTGTGCAGAGCCACAAGGTGCCCCCTGAGCCTCCTTTTCTCCAGGCTGAGCCCCTTTCCAGCTCCCTCAGGTGCTTCCCATCAAACTTAGGCACATGGCAAATCAGAAATCAGGAATGACCATGAAAGAAAGTGCATATGAATTTCTCAAAACCAAAGGAACCTAAGCATTGTCTTGGCTTGGATACTGAGCTCTCTTTTGAAGAATTTTCCTGCTTCTGCCTATGTTCCTCCCAGGGAGGAGACATCCATCTCCTGTTGAGCAGTCAGTGGTACCATCACAACTACAGAGGGACAGGGCACGTGCAGCCCTGCAAAGGAAATCGCTAGTGTTCCGTGTATAAGCGCCCTGTTGATCCAAAGAAACCATCCATTGCCCCATCTTCTGTTAGAATTACTCCTGATTACAATTCTGTTTTTCTCCCACAGTCCTGCTGTCCTCAGTCCTGAGTGGTTGTTATTTGGCCACAGCAAGATATTGGATTCAGGATCCAGACCAGTGGTCTTTAATAATCCAAATTAAACCTTAGGGCAGTTCTGTAATTACTTTAAAGGCTATGTAGAGCTTTCTTGTATTTGTTTTACTGCTGTTGCCCTTTTGCTACTGTGGAGTTTTTGGTGGACTAGTGCACAAATTAATTCTGTTTGGCACCGTAAAGGGGCTGGGACAGAGGAGTTACAGAGACCAGCAACTCCTTTACAGAGCTCCAGGGCACAGCACTAAGCAAGAGAGACAGAGAACTTCCTTAAAAAATAAATTCATCCAGTTCTTCCTGATATTTATCTTTTTTTTTTTTTTTTTTTTTTCTGGCTCAAAGGTCAAAGTTCTTATTACAGTGGAAGCTGATTGTGTCTAATACATCCTTAGGTCTGACGCTAGGCAGGCGTCTACAACACAGACTTCCTTTTGCTGACCCTCAGCTGCTGTTAACCCTTACCCTGAAGAAGATCAGATTAGTAACAGAAGTGTAAGAAAGTTTTAAACAAAGTGCTTTTTGGGCCTTTCCAGAACACTGACCATATGCTAAGAATAAGAGTATTTATGGATTGTATATTTCCTTCTGACAATTTATACCCTCAATTAAGATGTCAGACTTCCCTGCTTCCGTGAGCTGACCTGTAAATGATGGACAATAACTCACATTTCTTTTGAAGGCATTTGTTTTAGAGGTCAGCTTCTCAGAGACCTCGAGTAGAGAAGAATATACTCTGCGTCCCTTGAGAAATATTATTTTGGGTAATCAAAATTCCAGGGGGAAAAAATGATCCTGAAAGTTTTGATGGGCTTTGTGGTCAGAAAATAACTTATCGTTGTGAAACTGCGAGCAGTCGAAGACATGTCTGCACTTAGCTGACTCTGGCTAATCTTACAGTGGGATTATAAACCTGTCTGTCTGTCTGAGCCAGGGCAAACCCTTATGCAGGTGCTTTTCTATTAATGTAAGCCTTGCTACTTAAATTGGTGAGAATGAGTTGAAACTAAACTGAATGACACCACTTTATAATAAGTATGTCCAAGCAGGAGTTTCTATCATTTAAATCTGTTTAATTAAATGGTGCAAACTTGTGTGTAGGCAAGATCTAAAGTATGTGAAAAATACTATGGAAAAACTGTGATTATTATAGTGCTTGAAGTTAGATACTTGCTGACATGATGCATTGTATGGGAACCCTTGGCTTTGTAGTTTGAAACCTTACAGGAAGAAAAGCAACGGCATCATCCCAGAAAGGAACGAAAGCTTTGGGGGTTTAGTTCAGAAATAAATACCACCCTCACTTTGAAGCATTAATATGGTAATCCAAAGAAATTTGACTTTAGTAGGAAATAGGGTTCAGTAGATAGTTAGAATGCATAGCATGTTAACAAAAAAAATTTACTTATGTGCCTGGTTGCTTTAACATTGAAAAAACTAATGGACAAAGTAAATTTGCTTTGCCACCTGTGGATTCAAAGTCATGGAATCAGAGAATAGTTTAGGTCAGAAAAACCCTATAAAATAAATTCTGCCAAGGAGGCCAAGGCCACCACTAACTCATGTCCCCAAGTGCCACATCTACATGGCTTTTGAACACTTAAGGGTGTTAAAAAAAAAGTCTTTGACTTTTGACTTGGACTTCCAAAGTGGATTTTAGCAGTCTTTAAGAGAGCCTTGTTTGTAGCCACGTGTAATGCAAATACAGCTGATGAGTTGGATTGAATACTAACAACACTTCATTTTCAGAAGCATCCTCCAGGTAAAATGGAAGGAATCAGTTATCTTAGAGACTTTAAGGAAAGAGAAATAAGTTCTACTGCAGTCCTTAGCAGTGTAGTTTGACTTGAAACTTGCTGTCCACAGAGCTTCATATTGCTGAGCTCAAGGTGTTTGAAATGTTGGCATAGGTTAGCAGTGTTGGTGAGTCATTTATCATGCATATTTATTTATTTTTCAAAGTTTGGTTCGATACTTTTATATTAAAAAAACAAACAAAAAATCCTAACAAGAACTCTCATACAGTTACCCATTCCTGTACGTATTTGCATGGATTTTGACTGTCATACATGTCAAGATTTGGGTTTCTTTGGTGTGGTGTAAGTAGAGTCCCTTTGAGGTCTTAGTTACAGCTGAGTATTTTATCTGCCTGAGTGCTGCCAGGCCTAGCAGCAGTGGTGTGCACCGTGGCACTCACAACCTCTCCCTGGCACTCCCAAAGAGAGTTCACTCACACTGTAACCGACACCGTATTTACATGTTACTCTTAAGCCTGTTTGAAAAGGGGATGTGCTTTCCACCTTTCCCCAGTTGTCTTATGAGTGTGAAAATTATACAGTATCACATTCTTTAAATTATTTTTATAGCATTATGTGGAAAGGGACAAAAAAAAGCGCCTGAAAAACCACCCCTCAAATGTTTCCAGGAAACTAAATTTTTCAAATGTGAATGCTTCTGAGAACCCAAACAAGTTAGGTTTTCTTTTACACAGCAGCTGTCAGTCAATTTTGGGATTAAAACCAGCTTTTTAACTTGAGTTTACTGCAGTGGTTATAAATTCTTTCATGGGGGCGGAGAAAAATAAACAGTAATTTTTGGCATTGTTGACTAGAACAAGGAAAAAACCCAGCTATTTTGTTTTACTTGTCTGCCTGGCACACAGTTAAAAACATATTAATGCTTTTCTGACACCTCCCTATTGAAGAGTAATATAAACATCACTGCAGCATCAACATAGGAAAAAAAGCATTAGCAAATTTTTGAATCTCTGATCTTTAAACTGTTTCTCATGTAATATCAGTTTCTTATTGTAAAGAACCCAAAAATCCCTTTGAACAGAAAATAGCAATCATGCTTTCAACTTAGGCCGCTTGTGTAAAGCTTTCCTTCACAGATGAAGAATAAACTGAGAACTTCAGTCTTGTTTTGTTCCTAGTCACTGAAGCATTCATTTCCATGGGGAAAATCCTGCTTCTGCTGGAAAGTTTTGGTGATGGCTCCAACATTCTCAAGTTTGTCAGGCTGTATCTTTGTGCTTAGGAGATGGTAGCAGGCTGTGTGTGTCCCGTGGTGGGGAGTGTGTGGTTCCCAGTGACTGGTATTAGTTAGGAGGAAAGAGGGACTGTGCTTCACGTTCCCCTGCCCTCTCCCTGATTTCCGTGGCAGCTGCTTTTCAGGGATGACACTGATTGCATGGTAGCGCAGAAAGTGAAGCTGGTGCCATGATCAGAGCCTGGTGAGGATCTCGTGTCAGGAGACCCCTGTGCTGTGAGTGAACAGAGCAGCAAAACTGCGTCTGTGAGCTCCTCACCTTCAGCCACTTCAGCTGGAGTGGATTGAGAGAAGCAGCTCAAGAAGGTAGAGCTTTGTTTAGCAGGTGCACAGTCAGCTCAAAGAAGCTGGGAGTGACTCGAGTTACCCACATCAAATCCATCAGCTTTTGTTCACTTTCATCTTGAATAGTTTGCATTTTGTCACCCTTCTTGGTGAATAACTTCTCTTACACAGATTACAATTCAAATGAGGCACTGATGTCTGAATCCCTTCAATGTACTTTCACTGTTGTAAGTTTAGTTTAGATTTTGGGAAGGAATTCCTGGCTGTGAGGGTGGACAGGCCCTGGCACAGGGTGCCCAGAGCAGCTGTGGCTGTCCCTGGATCCCTGGAGTGTCCAAGGCCAGGTTGGACAGGGCTTGGAGCAGCCTGGGGCAGTGGAAGGTGTCCCTGCCATGGCAGGGGATTGGAACAGGATGAGCTTTAAGATCCCTTGCAACTCAAATCTTTCTGCAATTCTGCAATAGAAATGCTAACTCTTCAGTGCTGGGCTTTCCTTTTGTCAGCCAGCCTGTGGCACTCCACACCTGCAGTGTTACCCTCCACTTTAATGCCACATCCTGAAGAGAGCAGGAAGAAAATGTTTTCTTGGTGCAGTGTTTCTTGCTCGTTATGCAGTGCTGTGCACGGAGTCACAGCAGTATTTGGTACTGCATAGCAGCAGCCCAAAAAGGATCAAGGATACTTTAAAGGCGGCAGAGTTGTGAATATCAAAATACTCCAAAGAATAACAGATCTCTTTGGTATCTCCTTCAGGTAGTCCCACCACTTTTCTCATTTGAGGTTTATAGCATGCATTAATTAACACGAGTTAAAGTTGGGGAAGGAGTGGCAGGAACAGGGAGTTTGTTTGGTCTACATGTGGGTGTTATGTCTGAAACAGTGCTCTGGTGTTCCTCCAAGGCCATGTACCTTGTTTGCAAACCTGTGCAGATAGAGAATTGTCATTCTTTTATGCTGTTAGCTTGTATTTGTCATAGCCATGAGCCGAAAGCACCCAAGATCCCAGCAAAGGAATAGTGATGCTGTGATAAAAGACAGACTCAACCGAGTCTGTGGCATTTTATTTGAGAAAGAATTTGTCCTGGGATTTCCAAAGAACTAGAACATGCAGTAAAACTGGATTGAAACACATTGAGAACAAGCAGAATATTTCTTTAGCTTCCCCACCTTCCCATTTATTATTCTGTTTTTCAGTGATGGGATTGTACATCCTAGTAAGCTCCAAACCCACAGTACTTTCTCCCTGTCACCAAGACATCTGGTTGTGCTGGGGGTGCTAATCAATCGCAGACTTCATTGCTATAATAAGCCTGCAAGCCACTTGAAAACTTATCCAGGGTTTTGGTAATGAAGGGCCTGAAGTTATTATTTGAGCTTTTTCCTCTTTTTTTCCTTTTAACTTCCCTTCAGGGGTCATCAGACTGGCAGTATTTTTATTATTTATTTTTTTACAAGCTCAGATTTTAAACTCATGAAAGTTCAATTCTGTGTTTGTCAAGCTACTTGAATTTCCTGTAAAAATGTTGGAGTTATGAATTGATTTGTAATAATATGGAAGTGAACAAACATCCAGGTTAACTCTGTATAAAAAGTTGGTATTGAAATAGATCAGAAACTCAGAGCTGATCTCGGGTTGAGGCACATTTGTCATTTTGCTATTAGAGCTGATATTTACTGTTAATATTCAGTTAGACTATTAATCACATTTATGAAGATAACTTTAAAAAATTAATTTCTAGCTCAAAATGAAGAACAGTTTACAAGTTGAAGGTGACGTTCACCTCTTGAATTGACGCACCCTATAGCTCCAGTTTTAAACCCCTCCTTCACAGCCTCACTGATGCCAAAATCTAACCAATAATGAATGATTTATCATTCTGTATTTGGCTTTTTCCTGTTGGAAGGGTGGGGGCAAGATCCTCAACTCCAGAACACCGAGTCACTCCTAGCACTTGGCTCCGACACGCATAAACAATGCGGACTGCTACAAGTCCCATCCCAACGCCCGTATTACACTGCCATGTGCTCTCAGAGTTCCTAGAGCCTGATGTCAGCCCCGTGCTGGTGCTGGGTGCATTTTCTGATTTCCTGGGGGTCTCACGTGTGGCTGTGCCGCAGCTCGGGCTCGCAGCGCAGTCTGGCAGCACCGGCGTTGCGCTGGTGCCGCTCGGCTGGGCGGCGATAAGCAAAGAGACAGTCTGGCTCCTTCCAGGAGCCTCTCGGTCATGTCTGAGCGCTCGGCAGTTCCCAAAGCCTCTGGCTGACTTTCCCCTGTGGACCGTTCATTTATCAGGAAATGGAATTGGTTACAGGATTTCGCGCGCTGCCAAACCTCACTGACGAAATCGGCCCCGTTCCTGCCCTCAGAAGTAGGAGGAATGTGTTAACTCTTTGTGCTGGCGCTTGTTTTTAGTGCTTTTGCTGAAAAAAAGCCAGGTTCCTTCCTACTTTTAAAGGTTTCTGGAAATTGCTGACACACTCTCACCTTTTATGAATGTACTACTAGTGCAGGATAATTTTACCAATTACATTTAGCTCTTTGCATCACAGTTACCACTGTCTTTATAAATATTATTTCAGAGCAATTGAATTATGTTAATGGGAGATTTGCCTGCTGAATTCAGTGTATTCTTGCTTCAAAAAATATCTTCTGAATTAGAGGAATGAAAATTAAGATTTATTAAAAACATAAACAATGCTTTGTTGTTTAAGGGAGGCTTTAAACTTATACATAACTTCTAGGAGCTTAACCAGAATTGAATAGAAATATGTCTTTAATTATGTATATAGGATGGCAACAAAAATAACAAATGTTTTTTTCTGAGTGTGTTCTGGTTTGCATATAGTTACAACCCAGCTGTGTAATGGCAAGGTAAACACCGCTCTTTTTAGATGATATTTGGAGGTTATTGTCTTTCATTATGGATCAATTTTATAGCAAACTTTAAAAAACAAATGCACTTCTAAAAATGCAAATGCGTATTTTTTTTGTGGCTCGCCAGATTCCAGGCTGCTCTGAAGTTTGCAGGGCAGAGCTGGTTGTCAATCACAGAAGCATCTGGGCTGCAAAAACCCTCTAAGACCATCGAGTGCAGCACTGCCCAGGCCACCACTATCCCATATCCCCAGGTGCCACATCCACCTAGGTCTTAAACCCCTCCAGGAATGGGGACTCCATCCTTTCCCTGGGCAGCTGTGCAGGCTGGCCAACCCTCTCAGTCAAGAAGTTTTTACTAATACTCAAGCTAAACATGAGCAAATTCTCAATTGTGTAAGTTTCATTGAGAAACAAGGAGCCGTTTTGATTTTATTAATTTATTTATATTGATCAGAGGTACTTCTGAGGATTTTTCATTTGTCCAATGGTCAACATCTGTCTCTTAAGACCACCTAATTTCATCCCTAATCAGCTGAGCTCACTCCTTTTGAAATGCTTTTTCTGTGTCTCTGTTTCAGAGGGGATGGAGAAATGACCATTTGCAGGTTGTCTGCTGGTGGGTGCAGGTGTCTGTTCCTGTAGCACTTGAATCACTTCAGTTTGTGCAACGATGTGTTGCACTGGGAGCATGTCTCTCGTAACACATCAGTCTGTTTTAATGCAATCAATAGTTGTAACCTCCCATGTATGAAATTACTGAGCCCAGAGGTAAAGCACAGTGCACATATGGTAATTATTATGTCTGGAAGTGGTTGCTGCATTAATTGATAGCAGTAGCAAGTAATGCAGCCTCACTTAATTTCATTGCTTCTTATACAAAAATCCTGTAAGCAGCATTTTTGCAGTCTAATAGGGTAGAGTGTTTTTTCTCCTTTTTATTATGAGCAAATCACTGTGAAAATATTTAGAGCTCTCATTTAGCTTCGTGGCAATTTGTGGTCCTTTGTTACATAAACAAAAAGTGGCTGAAAACAGCTCGTCCACAACTTGTGAAAGCACGTGTAAGCCTCATCTGCCCTCTCAGAGACGTGGTTGGTGTTGCAGGATCTGCCTGGGGCTGGTGCCAGTGAGGGACCCTGCTCATGGCCTGCATCCTGAGCCACTGCAGGGGAGGATAAGTGAGTGATTTGGCCTCACTGCTGACATAACTGAGGCTCATAAAATTCAGATGTTTTCCAAACTGTGTCTACAGCTCAAGTTAATGTAAAAGTATTACAAATTTAGCATAACTTGCTTTTAAAAAATTGTGGTTTAGTAGCGCACATATAATTTTGTATCTTAAAGCAGTGTGTCATAGATACTCCTGAGGATCTCAGAATGTTGGTCCTTTCCATTGTGAAGCAGGAAAGCCACATTGGCTGAGGGCTGTGCTTGCTTGGAGATCCCTCATTCTGTCAGTGAGAAGCTGATGATGATCAAGGCAATCAGAGTGCCAGTAACACTCAAATCTGCCTGAATTATGTGTTGAAAAATTAGTGAATTTGTCACGATCCCAAAAAGACATTCGCTGTCATCTGGGGAAGCTCCAAATAGTTTAAAACCATGGTTTGGGTTTAGAACCAAACCAGTACTTTGGGTTGAAAGACCTTAAAGCCCATCCAGTGCCACCCCCTGCCATGGCAGGAACACATCCCACTGTCCCAGGCTGCTCCAAGCCCTGTCCAGCCTGGCCTTGGACACTTCCAGGGATCCAGGGGCAGCCACAGCTTCTCTGGAAAATCTGAGCCAGGGCTTCACCTTTCTTCAGTGCTTGTTTAAAATCTTAATTTTCTTGAATACATACAAGATAAAGGACTGGCTGAAAATAGAGTATTTTGGAGTAACAGGTAGTAAAACTGAATTACATAAATGCAAATATATTGTAGAGTTCTCAGAAGCACTGGTGAGGGTTCACTGGCATCAGGGTTATGGTGACAGTTGTAGTTTTAAAATCAAATATCTGTTTTTATTCTCTTCTTTGTGTCCTACTTGTAGTTAGGTTACAGTTCTCTAGGAAAGATGCATCCTGTTCATACAGAAGGCTTGTTTATCTTATTGAAATCCAGGGAAGCACAGTTCATTCCAGGATGAAGGAATGCATCAGAGATGGCTATTGCACAAGAATCCAAGGTAGCTTGAGAGGGTGGTGCTTGGGTGAGTGACTGGAGTGCAGTGATTCTGCAGTTCAGGAATGAGGTGCATTGGCCAAGATGAGGATGAAGGGTGGGTTAGCACAGGACACTCCTATTCCCAAGCTGCTGTCTGCATGGAGACTAATATTTACATGGAGGCTTAATGTCTGTCCCCTCCACCCCTGAAGATTATTCCAGTTACCTTCTGGAAGCTGTGTTTTGGATTCAGTCCCTTCATTCCCGAGTCATTGCTTTCTTTGCAGAGCTCAACAATTGCGCTGGAATGAAATCACCTTATCCTGGAGTTGCCATAGCTGCTTCCAAAGAGCTATTCCATAATACTGTTATGCACGTCAGTCTCCTGCAGAAGGCTGGGCAGTGTTTTGGCTATCCCAAACCAATTAAAAAAAAAAAGTTTAAACAAAAAGGTGTGGACTACAAGGTCCTACCTGCCCAGCCAGGACTGCCATGGACTAGGTAACAATTGAATTGTACAAATGCAAATGTAAAAACATTAATACAGCAATATTTACTGTGATTCTGAAACTTAGTTCTTCAAACCATCAAGAAGGGAAAAGGTAAAATTAACCAATTCTAGCAGCAGGTTGCTCAGCAGTGCAGGAGTTTGCTGTTTCTCTCCCATGGTTGTCTTCACATTGCCATCACTTGAGTTCCCTTCCCTGCTCTGCAGAGCTGTAGCTGCAGTCACAGCCCTGTACCCAGCTGTGCTGAATAATGCCTCAGCCTTGGCTGTGGCACTCTGTGGGTTGTAATTAACGAGCTCCCATTAAGGCAACAGATGAAAATTCATGCAGTTACATGCAAAAGCTTTAGAAGATGAAATAGTGTATTGTAACAAGAGGTGTTACAGGAGGTTTTGTTACTTTTTTTGCTCAAGACAAGGGTAAAAGTTTTAAACTAAAAGAAGGTAGATTCAGAGATGTAAGGAAGAAACTTTTTATTATGAGGGTGGTAAAAAATACTGGTACACATTGCCCAGAGAGGTGAAGGATGCTCTGTCCCTGAAAGTGTCCAAGGCCAGGCTGGACAGGGCTTGGAACAACCTGGGACAGTGGAAGGTGTCCCTGCCCATGGCAGGGGGTGGAACTGGATGAGCTTTGAAGGTCCCTCCCACACCGTTCTGGGATTCCATGACTCTATGAAATAATTATGTAATTCTTTATGCTACCTGTAGAGAGCAGAAAAATATTTCTGTGAGGGACACAAGGGAAGTCTACCGCAAAGATCTCCTTCCCTGGATCAGAAGAATTTGGTTGTGCTCTGCAGGTGACACAGTGAGGATGAGAGGGATCCTTTCAGCATCTTCATCTCACATCCAGTGAAAGGGGCTCCAGCTGGTTCTCAATGCTGTTGGGCTGTGATGGGCAGAAGCCATTGCTGTTTGGAGAGGAGTTTTGGAGGAGAATAATGTAACTGGTGACATTTTCTAGCTGTCACCCGTGATGAGGAATGTATACCATGCTGTTGCTGTCCATGCAGCAGAACATCCTTGCTCAAGGCAGTGAATGGTGAGGAGCTGATGTTGGGTGCTCTGCAAGCTTGGCAGAGGGGAAGGGTCAGGACTTAAAAACTCAGTAACTAAAGGGAGCATTGGGATTGCCAAGAGATCAGTCAAATATTTCCTTGTGCACAGGTGAAGTCTGGCCTTTCATTGCAATGTGAAATAACCTGAGGGTAGCAGTAAACTCTGATTTTTTCATGTGAAGTCTTGAGACACTACACGACTGTCCATGCATCTATTTTAACTTAGGTGTGCAATTTAAAAATAAAGAAGTAGTCCCGAAATTTAATTTTTCAGTGGTACTTAGAAAGATAGAATTTGAACTAGAAGAAAAATTATTAAACTAGGTATTAGGGAGGAATTCTTGACTGTGAGCATGGTGAGGACCTGACACAAGGTTTCCAGAGCAGCTGTGGCTGCCCCTGGATCCCTGGCAGTGTCCAAGCCAGGCTGGACACTGGGGCTTGGAGCAACGTGGGACAGTGGGATGTGTCCCTGTCCCATGGCAGGGCATGGAATGGGATTAACTTTTGGGCCCCTTCGAATCCAAACCATTCTACGATTCCCTGAATCTCTTTGTAGGAAGAAAGGGCACAGGTGAGAAACTTTTGAGCCGAAGAATTTAAACTTCACACAGATTCTAACGTGAAACAGTCTGTCTTTGTGTATCTATTGTGTGACACATAGATTTACTTACATACTTACATAGATACATTAGATTGACTTCACTGGTTTAAGGAAGCTGCTGCAGGAAAGAGATACAAAGTACAAGGCAGAAAGCAGGCTCTGGAGAAACGGGAGGATGGGAAAGCAGTGTGAGTTTCTAAGTCGCTCCCCATGGCAACAGAGCTCTGACCTGAGTAAACAGCTCTCTGCACGTGTAAGTTTTTCAAAGCTACTTCCATTCTGCTAACTGCTGGCCTGCCACATCATTTGAACTCTGTTAACCTTCAAGGATGATCCCGTTTTTTTCTGAAAGAGAGCACAGAGGAGCTTCCCTGCCCAAAGCTGCAGAGCTTTGGCTTTGCAGGAGATTGGCAGGAACCCCACACTCATGAGCAGCCCAAAACTCCCTGTCCAACACATCTTACAGGAGGGCTCCCAGCCAGAGCCCAGCCCCTGCTCGCTTCAGAGCTGTACAATTGCTCAAGCTAAATAACATTCCCCAAGTTTCCCTCCCTAGAAAGCCTCCCTATACTTCTATTACGTTTTTTGCTGTGACTAAATCTGCTTCACATGTGTTGTGCAGCCTCCCCTCACTCCATTGCATATGTTGTGAGTCCAGTGAAAAGTCCAGTGCCAAAGGCGCTGCATTCGCATGACGTGTTGTTTCCAAATATCTTGCAACTTTGGTCAAAATAAAATAAAATTACGCTGAAATGCCCTGACCCCTTTCTTCCCCTGCTCAGTTGAAATCAATTTCCAACCCATGTGTTCCTTTTCTATTGCAAACCTTCAGTGTAGGCAGAGTAGCTGAGAAGTAAAAAAAGTTGCATTTAAAATTAATTTATTCATTTCTTTGATTAATAAAGTCCCACATTATCCCCCCTCCATCAAGGAAAAGAAGTATTAACCACTTTTTAAATAAAATGTAAAATAATGTGTCAGAAGCCAACAAGTTTATCCCAAAAGGTATAAGATTTAATGAGTTATGACAACTAAATGCAAGATAAAGGGAGAAAAAAGTCATGTAACTTCTAATTGTACTGATCCAATTACTTTTCCACTTTTAAGGTTTAGCTGTCTTTTCTGAATTAGTCTTTCAAATTAAGTTTCCATAACATGTGGCAGATTGAGAAAAACAGTCCTCAGAAAATTTCTGCCCTGGATGACAGATGAACTAGATAATGGAGTATAATCTCTTCCATTTTCATGATTTTGACACATTTTCACTTCTGTGTGTATGTTTAAATCAAGGAATCAAAATAAGTTTGAGTACAGAATATAAATCCCAGACAAAATTACAGCTTTCATTGCAGTGTTGGGTTAAATGTAAACAGCAGGAATGTTACAGATATCTTCTAATTAAATGCATAAATCAGAGGAATGTCTTGAATGTTTACAGCAACTGCACCAAGAAGTGAGAATGAGGAAGAGACGTACTTTCTCAGCTGATGGCTGTGTCCCCTGCTTTCCCATACAGAGTTTAATTTTGTTGCAACCTTTAATACAACTTACAAAGCTTCTCCCCAGCTGATTTATTGTTTGTTCCTGCCGAGGATGATTAGGAATGGAAATGGCTTTTTTCCTGGGCAAGCAGGCCAGTTTTCTCATGTCTGTCATCATCACTGCTGAGGACTCTGGTGGTAGGATTTGGAGGGCAGCTGGTTCAGACCACCCTGGCTTTTTTGTAGCTGTAGATGTTCTGGAGTATCAGATGATGGTATTGAATCTTAAATCCATGTGGATTTAGGCTGGGCTTATGATAAGGTTTTAATGCTAAACCCACAATCTGTTGAACTCACAAACAAAGGCTGATTTTCCTTGACTGTGTCCTCATGTTGACTCTTGTGCCTTAATAAACCCTACTATGCTCCCTTCTACCCAGGTTTTCTCCTTGCCCTATAAGTTAGAAAAACCCTCTCAGACAATGAGTCCAACCATTCCCCAGCACTGCCAAGGCCACCACTGCCCCATGACCCCCTAAGTGCCACACCCACACAGCTTTCCAAGCCCTCCAGGGATGGGGCAGCCACAGCTGCTCTGGGCAACCTGTTCTGGGGCCTCACCACCCTCACAGCCAAAAATTTCTTCCTAATATCCCATCTAACCCTGCCCTCTGGCAGTTTAAAGCCATTACTCTGATGTTTAAACTGTGGGGAGAACAACCAACCTCTGGCTCATGAGCTGGAGCTTGAGGCCGGACAGTGTAGCAGGGGGGTGAGAATTTCTCATCTTGATGATGCTGTAGCAGCAGCATCCAAAGCTCCGCGAGGAAGATTTCTCTTCCTTCACTGCAGCATGTGAACTATCAAAAACACAACAAAAACTGTTTTTATAGATGAGAAACCAGAGGCTGGATAGTTCACTGAGGGGAGTGAACTCAAGTCTTTGGGAGACAGGTAGCTCCAAAACACAGGAGGAAATGTTGTGTCTGTAGAGGGGAGTGGGAGGAGAGCACAGTCCTTAAACTTCCATGTTGCCCTTGATGTGAGACCCACAAGATCCAAGTGGTGCCTGTAGATTTGAGCACAGAGACAGCAAAACTTTATTTGAATTCCTGGTGCTTATCTGCCCCACCAGGTCTTGCCAAGCTCCATCCTCCTGAGCTAAGACCAGCAAACCCTGATTGTTGTCAGCAGGACAAACAATCCTGGCCTGAATGCACAGGGAGGAAGGGGGCAGATATGCTCAGTAACAAAGGAACATAATAGCTTTTATGAAAGAATTCCCCAGCCTGAGGTGGGGAGTTCTCTAGAAATGTTTGATTCATGTCCTAAGGACAATCTTTACCAGAATAAGTCCTAATACAGGTGAAGCATCAGTGAAGGCAAACAAATCTGGAAATGCTGCATCTAAAGCATAGTGAAACAGAAATCACAAGTAATTTTCATTCATTATTGAAACAGCAGCTCACTTGGGGCCCTTTTTTCAGATTGAGGTGATTGTTTGCATTAGGAAAAAAATACAGTTTCACTATAGGAGAGTGCTACATTTTTAACTGGTGGCTGCAGGATGATGCCAAGCATACAGATCCCTTTTGGTTGCAGTCAGCTCCTGACTCCCTGTACTCAGCCAAGGAGATTGCCCAGTTGGCCAGGTTCAAGATTTGTAAAGATATCTTAACACCTTGAAGGAATCCTTGTGCTGCTCAGACTTACCCTTTCTCCTTTTTACACACTGCTGGCCTCTATCACTCATAAAGGCTTGTTTAAAATACCTAATTTGAACTTGCTATTACAACCTTCATGAATATAATGGAATATAGAATAGCATGGAATGAACAACCTGAAAATCCATTTCAGAAAAGGCATCCTGGTTATTTGTTGAGGTCAACTTAATACCACCACCCTCCCCTGATTTTGGTTTGTCTTCACAGGGCTCTTAGTGTTAGGAGAAATTTTTTTAATAAAGCTGTGAAGTCCACATTCACAAAATAACTGTGAAAACGTACACTTTTGGCACCAGTCCTTGGCTGGCAGTCCTGGCAGAGATAAGGCTGCAGTCTGGCACGGTGTGCTGTGGCTGGAAAGGTTTTACTGTCACTTGACATTTCACTCCTCAAGACAAATAAATGGGATTTCCTGCATGAAGCGGGGCAGCACTGCTCATCTCACAGCACAGTCTGTCTTTTTGCAGAGGCTTGAAATACTTAAGAAGGGAGTATGTCCACTGGGGTGTACATTTTCCAGTTTGGGGAGATTAGGGAGCCAAAGGTCTGCCGACTCAATGGGGTGTTAGTCAGCACGTCCTGAGCTTCAGGCAGATAAGGGTCCACTTCCTAGGCTGCCCTGATCTGAGAGTTAACAGTTGGTGACAGCGAGTCTGTCTCTGTTCTTAAGTCATTGTTATAATTTTTTGTAATATTTACAGGCCTGGCTCTCTCAGATTAAAAAGTACAAAATCAAAAGGAGGTCTTCCTCCATGGGCGTTTGGGGTGGGGGAGGATGTTTGGGCTTGGCACGCAGCCCCACGCCGCTGGGTGGGAGGGACCGGAGCAGGATGTCGGCGCGGGCCTCGGCTCTGTGGCTGCTGAGAAGGAAAACTCAAACCTTGTCTAGCGACCTTCCAGGAGCCCTCCACACCAGGAAAAGTGCTGTAAATGTCAGCCCCCCGGGATGCAGATCAAAGGTGTTAAACTTTGCTGGGAGAACGGACCTTGTCTCTCTGGTTGGTGCTTGAAGCCAAGGCAGTGCATCAACCCTTGTACAGTGATAACGGAGAGCAGCGTGGTCCCAGTTGTCCAAAGGAATGTTCTTTTTGGCTTGGTGGGATGTTTTGGAGGCAGTGTTGAACCAGTATGTAGTGAAAGCATGTCTGGGACCTCATCACTGGAAAAGTATGCAAACTGAATCACTGTGCTCTTCTCCTGCCACCTTTTGTGTTGGGGGAATATGTTCTACATAAATAAATGAGAAAACAAAACAGCTGTGACGTGGTAGTAACTCTAGATTTGGGGTGAAAGAAACAGGCAGATGAAAACAGCATTTTGACCTCTCAATCCTTTGTGGTTCTGCTGGATTATCCCAAGACTGCATTAGAGCAGAAAAAGGTCATATAGTAGTTTGAAAAGGGAAAAATCTTTGAACTGTGAAATTAGTGGGGTTTATACTGTCATTGTGCTTCAGTCCCTTCCCAACTCAGATGCTGAAGAGCAGAGAGGTGGGTGCTGGAAACTCCACAGATGGATCACAGTCTCCATGAGCAAGTGCAGTGTGGAACTGAGTCCAGTGACAAAATCTCCAGCTCCTTCTCCAGGGTGGAGGAAGAAAAATGTAACCTTGGGTATGAAAATTCCTATGAGGGGGAAAAAAAAAAGAGAGAAAGGCAGTATTTATACATTACTGGGTTAGGACATGTGCGTTGTCCATACAGGGTTCCCAAGGTGCATCCCTCTGTGTGGCTCATGTTCTTAAAGTTCAGCAGATCTCTTCATTGTCAGACATGTATCCAACACCTTCTGCTCATTTTGTGTTGCTGACTGCATGGCACACACCATGGTGAGAGTCTAACAGCAGTTAGATCTTTGGTGGGAGTAGAAGTCGGGCAGCAGGGAGAGGTTTATCTGGGGTTTGTTTCAGGACGGTGGGATGGTGCCATAGCCTAGGTGGGGCAGCCATCCGTGATGTTATCTGGAGCACAAAGCATTTCCATGATAAACAACATTCCTTGTATTTTAGACTGGTCTGCTATCAAAGTCAAAACAACTGCTCTGGCTTAAACAGTAGCACTCGCTGCTTGCAATGTAAAATATATAATTGGCTCTAAGCTTTGTCTAGAGCAGATTCTCTGTTCTCTTTTAATATATAGCTGCACATATTAGTGTACATTCATTATTCAGCAGGATTATTTTCTGCAAAGCTTCAATCATTCGTGCACTTCATAGGCCCTTTTAAATCCTTTCCAGTTAGTTTTTCCTTATTGTTAAAAAAAGTTTAATGAATTGTATCAGACGAAAATATGTATCTCACTTTTCAGAAAATAATTAGCAGATGGTTGCCTCTGACATGAGCAGTGGAATATTGTTAGGCATTTATAGTATTGCCTTGGTTTTTAAAAAAAACTGATGAAGGCAATATAGATCTGTCATTTTTATCCAAAAGTTGAGGCAGAATTCCAGATACACAACTTTATTCTTCTCTAGTGCCTTCCCTTAAAATGGCTCCAAGAGGAGACTTTGCCTTTCCCACCCCTACCTCACCCTTCTTTGAGTTCTTCCATGTTGTTGCAAATAATCAAATTCCCCCTGAAGAATTACTTTGGTCTTGAACCATAAAGTTCTGTTTGACGAGTCCTGAACCATAAAAAAACCTTTTTTGTTTTATATAAGGGTTTCCCCACCTAGTGTCATGACCAGGTGATACTGCGGCTCTGAGAGCACCATGAGCTTTTTCTGGAGGGAGCAAGCATCTCAGGATGTTGCAGATCACAGAATCACAAAATCATTTGGGCTGGAGAAGTCCCCTGAGACCATCAAGTCCAACCATTCCCCCAGCACTGCCAAAACCACCACTGATCCCTGGCCCCAAGAGCCACATCCACACAGCTTTTAAACCTCTCCAGGGATGGTTATCTGCTCCAGATCTGGTTGTGTGCAGAACAGATCTTACCCTACCTTTTCTTGCTTCCTAGACTTTATAAATACATTTTCTGTCTTCTGCAGAGTAATCCAAACAGTGTGTGTGCATGTATGGACTTAGGACAACTTGAACTTTTGCCAAATTTGAGATCTTCTAAGAGGTGTTCCTCATGAGATGTTCCCAGCTGATTTATTGCTGCCAATTTCTTAAACTTTACCTTTTGCACACTTCAAAAGTGGCAGAATTCATAAAATCATAGAATCACTGAATGTTTTCACATGGAAGGGACCTTAAAGCTCAACTTGTTCCAACCCCCTGCCATGGGCAGGGACACCTTCCAGGAGCACCTTCTTTACTCAAATCTCACTCATAAAATTCTGGAAAGAAAAAATTCAGCCTTGAATAAATTTTGTTTGGCAAGTGAGTGGTATTTTGGGGTTTGGAAAGTCTACATAAGGTGCAGGGTTTAATTCTGAGACTTTGGAATTTATGTATTTCTAAGCTTTTCTTTGAGGGTGCTGCTAGAGCATCGTGGTCTTAACTGTGAGTTGAGACATGCAAAATCTAGTTCTAATCTTGTAACCTTTTGTTAGCAGGTCCATAAGTCTTCTGTATAAAGGTGTCAGTGAATGAGTGATTTCTAAACTCACTTCAGTTTTAACAAAAATGTTTGTTGGAAACATACTGTTTTTCATGGTTCTGTAAAGCGTTACACATTAATCTAGAGAAGGATGGCTTGCAAGCAAGCACAGGAAACCAGGGCTTAAAGTTATTTGCATCTTCCTTACTAGGGGTAAAAATAGGGAGTTCTGTTATGAAATGTGCATTTTCTCCAAATCCCATGGTAGGAAAGGCTTATATGTCTGCTTCATATCCATAAAAGTTTTGTGAGTTGATAGACTCATCCCCATTTGTGCTTCAGGGATTATTCTGTTTTTCAGATTTTAAGTCCCTAAATTCAAAAACACACAAAGGATTTTACTTATTTATCTGAGTGGTCGGTGTATGTACATAACAAGTGCTCGAGCAAGGTCAGGACCAGAACTGTTTCTGTCAGTTGTGTCAGTAGCTTTGTTCATTCCATGTATTTAACTTTCTTCTTGGATAGGTTTTTGTCCCAATGTAAAAAACATCCTTTGTTTAAATTGTAATTTTGAGGTTGTTTGTTTTTTGCTCAGACCTATGTTCTTTCTTCTAAAAACCCACTGTATTTTCTGAGAATTACTGTTCTTTCAGGTTAAGCCCTGAAGTGGATGAAAGTTCTATTTTTTGTTGATGGTACCTCATTTACACATCCTGCCTTCATCCTCATGCTTCAAGTGTGATTACCTACATCAGTCTCTTTTTTTTCTTTTTATTTGGTAAAGCCAACATGTGTTGTATTTTCTACCATGTTGCAAATGTCCTCATAGTGCTCCTGTTGTTTTCTGCCTGTTGTTTTCTGCCTGTCTGTTGTTGGTCTGGCAGCAAGTCTGACTCCTGGCTGTTGAGCAGTCCTCTTGGAAATGTTCTGGAAAACTCTGTGTCCATCTAGACAGCATGGCATGGAGAACAATCCTAACAGGGCAAGCAAATTCTAACTAGAGCTGTGAATCCTTGAACTGTGACTGTAACTGTATAATGCATAAAATGTATGTAGAGATTAATGACACTTAACAGTGTGTGATATGTAGGTCTGGTTCAGTCTTTCATCTTGGTAATCTTTTCCTCCCATTCCAAAATTCATCCAGGTAGATGCAGGATCTCTGAAGTTGAGCAGGGATCCCCTTTTTTTTCTCAAACCAAGGGATTTTCACAGAATCCTACAATAGTTTGATTTGGAAGGGAGCTTAAAGCTCATCACTTTGCAATCCTGCCATGGCAGGGACACCTTCCACTGTCCCAGGCTGCTCCAAGCCCTGTCTAACCTGGCCTTGGACACTCCAGGGATCTACTGCCAGGGCCTGCCCACCCTCCCAGGCAGCAATTCCTTCCCAATATCCCATCCAGCCCTGCCCTCTGGCACTGGAAGCCATTGCCTGTGTCCTGTCCCTGCATGCCTTGTCCCCAGTCTCTGTGCAGCTCTCCTGGAGCCCCTTGAGGCCCTGCCAGGGGCTCTGAGCTCTCCCTGGAGCCTTCTCTTGTGCAGCTGAGCAGCCCCAGCTGTGCCAGGCTGTCTTTATAGCTGCTGACCAGTGGTCCAGTTTATTTTCTGTGCTGTCCAGAAGTAGTCCAGAGTCCAGGTGTTTCTGATGTGGACTGAACAGATCCTGAAATAAGTACCTGGCCTTGTCCTAGGCTCAGATGTGTACGTTTATACAGTGCTTTTGGGATCTGGACAGATTAACAGTCTTGTACGAAGACAGTATGGCACAATTTGTAGCTACTGACATTTATCAGCAATATTCCTTTCCTGGAAGGGAAAGAAGCAAGTGTGTATGTATTTGCATCTCTGAATTTCTAGGACTTTAAAGCTCTCATTAGCTGCCATTCTATCCCAGATGGCAAAGCTTTGTGCCCTGGCAGGTTTGCCACAAATATTTAACTCATTTAAATCATTGTCTTTACCAATAATTATCTAGGCAGAGGTGTTTGATTGATTTTTCCCAAAGTGACCTGGCTTCTCAGTACTCTATAAAAAAATTAGTAATTGCTGAACTCTGACCAGAGGCACGTCTGCTCCTCTGGCAGTAGTTCACATCTGACACTGAAAATTCACTGCTGAGCCTTTGCTTTCCTGCAGCTGTGGCTGTACAAACCTTTACTCAAAGTGATCTGAAAACAGAAATCACATATGCTAAAACAGTTCTCTCTGTAGATGAACTCCCCTACCCTCCTGGACTTGGAAGATTGAGACTCATTAGAATGTGGTTTACCTCTCTTATGGAATTTTACTCCATGAGAACCATGTTGTTGTCTACTACAGCTTGTGTAGTTGCTTAAACTTTCATAATTCTATTACTATAAATAATACTGTATTTAATATATATTAAATAATATGTAATATACTTGTTATATTTAGCTTGTGCACAGATGGTTTTGCACCTCTTATTAGTTTTCTATTTCTTTTTCAACCTCTCAGCCATGCTCTGAGCCCCCATTTTCTTCAGTGTCTTTCCGTTTGCACCTATTCCTTAGGCAGACCTCTGAGCGAGATGTGTGGCTCACACTTAGTCTAGCACATTTCCTGTTTGCTTCCTTCATCTCCTCACCATCATCCTCTGTGCTGTGAGCCCGAGGAGAAGAGCAAGATGGTATCAGGCAGGTGTGGTGTAGCCTGTACAGATGCTTCACCAGAGCCACACAGACTTTCTGTCTGAAGTCAGGGAGAAGCAGCGCGGAAAAGAACAGAACCTGAGAAAGATGAAACGGCCTTACCACCCCACAAGAATTAAGTAACTGCAAAAATTCAGTCTGTCGGTATCTTAGAGCAGGCACTGAGACGTTTTCTTCCACGAATTGTGGTTAAAGAACTCGAATCCTTTTATTTATATAGACCCAAACATACCAATATTTTCATATGTACCTATGTATCCATACCATGCATAGTGTGTTGGGCATGGTTGTTGAGTTGTGTTCAAGATCCTTGGCCTTTAATTTAACTTAAATTGGTATTTTGGGGACCAGATTTCCAAGTGGTGTTGAGGACTTGGCAGACAAATGCAGGTATCATTCCTCTGTCCAAAATCCTCACAGATTGGTATGTTTGGTGCAAGGCTGGTGTTAGGGGCAATCCTTGGGGTAAATTTTCATTATAGACCCTATAATAGAGGCTTGTTGCAGTGCTGAACCTAAGCCCTCTTTTTTCCCCTTGCCATTTGATGTATTTTGTTAATGAGGTCCAATCCTACAGATGCTCTGCAGGCAATACTGCTATATTTAGCTGAAACAATATGAAACACATAATTTGCCATCAAGTCATTAGGTTACCAAACAGGATTCATGGTAAGCTTTTCAAACAGAGAGAAATCCCATTTTCAGAAAGACTTTGAAGCTTTGGATTGATGTAAAGTTCACATGAATTTGACTCTCAAATGTGTTCAGACTCCTTTGAAAAGAGCACTTCTCTGCTCAAAGAGTCACCTGCTTTTGAAAATACTGACTCGTGCTTGATTGCTGTTTCAGAAACCAGAGTTTCTAACCAGAACTCAAGGAAAAGAGGGTTCTCTAATTTTTTATTAATCCAACTCTTTAATTTCTTTATTTTTCACAGTGACTGCCCCATATCTTTGATGAACACTGCTTTTCATCCAGCAGAACTGTAGATCAGAGAAGAAGCACAGACATTGCTCTTAGAGCAGCTCCATCTGCCCTTGCCTGCATTATCTGAGTGGAGATCATCCACTGACACAGCACTGTAGCCTGAGAGCAGCTCTGAGGGTTCATTTGGAGGGAAGGGGATGTTTTATTTAATGTATGGCTCAAACCTTGTAGCTCAGATGCTGCTGCGCTGCCTGGAGCAGGGCCAGGTGCTGCTCGCTGGCTGTGATGCTTCCTTCCTAAACGTTAACTGAAAAAAAAAACCAAACCAAAACAAATAAACAAAACAGAAAAAAACACAACCAAAAAAGCCCAAAAAACCTCCCCAATGTTGTTGCACTTCTGTGGTGGGGGAGTTACTGCAGTTCAGTTCTGTGTCGGTTCATCAGACTTCCCGTGGTTTTTCATCGAATCATGTGATTGATAATGCAGACAGTCAGTAGAGTTCTCAGTCTGTCTTGTTTGTACCCTCGTCCCAACCACTAAATCTGACTTCTGCTTTGTCTGGCAGAAGGAGACAAGATAGGGTGATGTGGTGGGGTGATTCACCGGAGCTGATAAGTGGTGTTTGTATTTGAACTGTGCCGCTCAAACCGTAATGTTACCTCTGTCTCTCGCGTTTTCAAGGACTTTCTCAGGCTGGTTTATTTTAAACGATCTGGGGTTGTCTGTCCCTGTGAGGGGTGGAAAGAAATGCAAATAACGGCTCCAACGAACCTGTTTATGTCAAGGCAAAGAGTTCAGTAGCTTAAATAGTGAGCATTGTCAAACACTGGATCAAAAAAGGGTTTGGTTTGGGAGAGACCTTAATGCTCATCTCACTGCACATCCTGCCATGGCAGGGACACCTTCCACTATCCCAGGCTGCTCCAAGCCCTGTCCAGCCTGGTCTTGGACACTCCAGGGATCCAGGGGCAGCCACAGCTGCTCTGGGCACCCTGTGCCAGGGCCTGCCCACCCTCCCAGGCAGCAATTCCTTCCCAATATCCCATCCAGCCCTGCCCTCTGGCACTGGAAGCCATTGCCTGTGTCCTGTCCCTGCATGCCTTGTCCCCAGTCCCTGTGCAGCTCTCCTGGAGCCCCTTCAGGCCCTGCCAGGGGCTCTGAGCTCTCCCTGGAGCCTTCTCTTGTGCAGCTGAGCAGCCCCAGCTCTGTCTCTAGAGCAGAGAGGCTCCATCTTTCAACGCTATCCATCCAAACAAACAGGATGGTGAAGGAAAAAAATGGATGATTCATCCCATGCCAAGGCTTTTCCTCTGTCATTAAGATTACCATTTAAGGTGCCTTAGCACAGCCTCTCTTTCTCAGTGGTGCTAAAAATGAGGATTCATTGGAGTGTCACCATCTAGGGTGCCAGTGTTTTTCCAGGAGTAAGTTGGACACAACAGCAGCAAGGCAGAAGAAAATAGATTTGTGCACTGCAGGTTTGATGTGCCAGTTTGGGAATCTTGTTAACCATGGTAAACCCCTCACCAGTGCTGGCTGAGTTATTGCTGGGGGTGCCCTGAGACCCATTTGGCCTGGTGGCTTTACAGTGTCACCTCCTGGGTGTCTGCAGCACACAACCCAGGCCCAGGGCTCTTGAATCATTCATTGGAAGCAGGACAAACAGGGAACAAATAGGAATTTAAACATTCCTTGGACTGTCACCTGAAAATCTTGAAAAGCTTTTTGAAAATCTTAAACCTTTTTGGCATCAATCAACCTTTTTACATGGTGTTTAATTCCTGCTATTAGAAATAAAGTCACTTTCATAAAGAAGAAACTTTTGATGATCTTGATTGTTAAGAAATTCTGCTTTCAGTGAACACCCTGTTAGTTCAACAGTGTGGGTAGTTTTTTATCTCAGCAGTGGATGTCTGCCATGGCTAATCTTGCGAGTTACATCATAGAATCATTGAGGTTGGAAAAGCCCTCCAAGATCATTGAGTTCAAACATTAACTCAGCAGCACTGTGCTCACTACTAAACCATATTCCCAAGTGCTGCATCCACACCCCAGAGATGCTGGTGCAGTTCTCTCCATGCTGGGCCTCTAGAATTTTTCATTTTAAATGAATGAGAAAACATGGCCAGCACACAGCTGTGGGTCATTGCAGTCATCTAAAGAATGTGTATTTGAATTGCTGGCCTGGATTTCTGATTTTTCATGTCTCATCAGCAATGCATTGAGCTGTCCTGAGCCTGCTATTCAGGTGGACCATCAAAAATCCATCAGTACTGCCATTATCTACATTCTTTTTATATAGATTTAATCAAAATTGTGTATATGTAGTGGCAGTGTGTATTACTGCTCTCCCTAAAAATCTCATTCTCCTTGTCTTCATTTCCAAGATACCCCCACAAGCTGTTCAAAGTTGAGTATCAGAGAGTCCAGGCTGGCTACAATGAGTTACAGCCTTTAATCTGAAATTGATTATTAAATTGCTATGGTACAATTGCAATAAATGGCAACATCGATCAGTCTGAAGAGAGGCTGAGTAATAAAATCAATGCATGGCTTATTGCCTGAAAATATGAATGCTACCTGAGCCATTTTATGCTGCCCTTCCAGCTGAGAGATACTGGGATAGTAAGACCTGATCATCTCAGATGCAGCTGTTGGAATTTCTGATGTAATTTTGCCTACTCTTTTAAGGCTGAAGATGTTTGTTAAGCTGCACAAGAGCCCAAGAATGGTCCCAGGCTACTGCCAGGAATGTTTGCAAAGCCACTAGCTACATCTGTGATGTGAAGGTGGGGGAAAAAAAGTTACTGTGTTTAATTCAACTCAAATTAGGGTCTTAATCACTTTCCCCCACCTTCCCTCCTAGAAGGGCTACTGTGGGCTACATCCCTGGTGTGCAGCCACCCCTGGGGTGAAGAGTGGCAGCTGTGTGAGACTTTCCTCTGGCTGGAAATGTTACCATGGTGTAACTATGAGGTTGAACCATTCGTTCTGCTGATGCAGTGCTGAACAGAACATGCCCCTGTCTACACTGACCACAAGCCAGGAAGTTTTGGAAGGAAGTGGGGAAGATTACACTGAGGATAAGCAGAGTAGAATGTCAGGTTTTTTTAAAAAAATAAATACTAATGAAAATATACATGAGGGCTTGGTTGGAGGGTTGGAGATTGGGAGGATGGGGCAGCTTGAGAACTTGGAGCTGAGTTGGGAAGGGATAGAGAATGTCAATGAAAAGCAGGATTTCTTTTCTCACAAGGCTGGTGAGAAAAGAAATATTGGGTGAGTACAAGAGAGAAAAGTGTGCTAAAGAGAGAGGATAAAGATGCAGTGGAAGGGAGTTGGCATGGCAGTAGGCTGGGAGATTGAAGTGAGAGGTGGGGCTGAGTATGGGTGTAAGGTACCTAGGAGTGAAAAAAAACAAAGTGATGCAGGAGATTAAACAGGCTGGTCAAAACAGACTTGGAGAAGAGAGGTTGTTGAGAGGTGGCAGAAAGTGGTTTAGATGCACAAAATGGCTGTGGGAGAGTTCGCTACCACAAACGGCGTGTCTGACACAGGAAATTAAACTTGCTGATGTACCTTTGAGATTCTGGGCTTTGAACTCAACAGCAGCTAGATGCAGAAGAACCTTTAACAACCTTACCTTTTAGCTGCCTCAATACTGTAGAGATAGAGATAGATAGTGCAGAAACCTTTAGGTTGGAAAAAGCCTCCAAAATCTTGGAGTCCAGCTGTGCTCCCAGCACTGCAAAGGCCACCACTAACCCATGCCACATCTGCATGTTTTTTACAACTTCTCTAGAAGTTTCCATGTTTGCTGGCTCCAAGAGTACAAATAACATGGGAGCATAGAAGTTAAATACCTAACCCTGAAAACCAAGTGTCCAAGAAATGCCCCCTAAAAGGAGACTGATCCAGCCAGAATTCTTGTACCCTTAAGGCAAGGAAACAGAACACTGAGCTCAAGAAATAGGAGAGGGAATCCCTTCATTATTAATGGGCAAAGAGGCTCCTTAGCCATTGCTGTGCTTGTTCTGATCATGTCACACGGTAGAGTTTATTCTTAGTCTTAGCCACAGCCTTATAAATAATAAAATGGGTCATGTTTTATCTTACCCCAGTGATCATTGTAATGCGGCTTTTGCCTGAGACTCTGCCAAGCTCAGACACAGGCAACGTTTAGAAGGGGATAAAGTGAAGAGCACAGGACAAAAGTAGACTCAGCTCTTTCCAAAATATACACTTACCAAGAGTGAACTGGTGGGTTTGCAGAGTGCACTGCTTTGGGAGGGAAAAAATTAGAAAAATGGGAACTTGGGGTTGCATCATGTCTGTCTCTTCTCTGTGGTGACTGGGGACAGCATCAAGGGGACGGCTGCTGCTGTGCCCAGGAGGTTTGGGTGGGATTTTAGGAAAAGCTTTTTTCTCCCAGAGGGTGCTGGGCACTGCCCAGGCTCCCCAGGGAATGGGCACGGCCCCGAGGCTGCCAGAGCTCCAGGAGAGTTTGGACAACACTGCCAGGGATGCTCAGGGGGGATTGTTGGGGTGTCTGTGCAGGGACAGGAGCTGGGCTGGATGATCCTTGGGGGGTCCCTTCCAACTTGAGATATTGTGTGATCCTATGATAGCAAACTGTGTTTATTATTTCAGCCTTTTCAGAGCATTCTCCTGCTAAGAAGCCAAGTACAATTAATTGAAAAATGTTTTTTAAGGAAAAATGCAATGAATAGGTCTGTACATGCACAGGCAAGAAGGCTTTTGGGGAGCTGCTAAAAATGAATTTTTCTTAAAACCTTTGTGTTTTGTAAGGAATTCACATGTTCAGTCTGTTAACAGGCAAATGGATTGTGACCAACAGTAAAAGGCTTGAATACAACATGCTAATGTAGCATTTGATTCAAAGAAGAAATTATAAATGATCTCTTCATCCTATAAATATTTTCCTTGGGTTCTAATGGTTTAGTTCCTTCCATTATTTTTTTCACCAAACCTCTTTCTTCAGTGTTTATGTGGGCTGTGTGTTTGCAAGCAGACATGCAAACCTTCCCTCACTGGACTCTGGCTTCTTGTTGCAGAAGTTCCCCGAGCTGAAGTTCAAGTATGTGGAGGAGGAGCAGCCTGAGGAGTTCTTCATCCCCTACGTGTGGTCCCTGGTGTACAACTCCGCCGTGGCCCTGTACTGGAACCCCCGTGACATCCAGCTCTTCACCATGGACTCGGGCTGAGGGACACCCTGGCCAGGCCAGCCCCACTCCGTCTGGAATCTGAACCTCTGCACCCCTTCCAACCTGACCCCCTCCAACTGCCCCCTCCAACCCCAGAGCCAGTGTCCAGCCCAGCCTCACGCTGGGACAGGCTGATGTGGGGCACTGATGGCTTGTAGGCAACCTTGTGTTTATAGTCCATAACCTAGAGCTTGTTTGATGAAAACGAGGCCTTACACATGGGGTATGATGTTACTACCAACCACAAACCTGATTGTCCTTTTAACTTAACGGGCTAAATGAGATTGCAGGCATTGATTTGGAAGCAGCGTTTGTATTTTTGGCTCTTTCGAGCGGGCAGCTTCCTTGGGTCAAGCTTTTTATGGTCTCTGGGATGCTGCCGCGGGTTGCTCGTTACCTAATCCCGTGTTTTCACTCACAGCCCTTCGTTTCCGTGGCACTGTCAAGGCTGCAGCCCTTAAATTGCTGTCTATGCTGTCATCCGAGGGAACTAAGCAAGCAGCATCTTAATCAGGTTAGCTCCCAGGCAGATTCAAAACACTTGATTTAGATGTTTGTGGGAGGATTTTCAATAGCAAGTCTTCTGTTGTTGTTGTTGTTTGACTGGCAAATACTCTCCAGAGGGCAAGAAACACCTGCTTTCGGAGTCAGGTCCCTTACAGACTTGTTTTTCTGTGCTCCTGCGCAAAATTGTTCCTGGAAATCGAACGTGCAAGGAAAGGGGGGAAAAAAATAAGTCCAAAGAAAATAATTACGAGATTGTGAGATAGACCAGTGTCCTGTAAACCTGTGCGTAATGGTGACAGTGTGTTTTGGGGATCCTTGACAAAACTCTGTGTTGAAAACCTCCTGTTGGCTTTTAAAGTTTTATGGCAGAAGTATAAATTTATCTGAATGTAGAATACTACTCTCTTTTTTTGTTGTTTTCAAGTGCCCTTTCCTGATACACCTGTTTCAGCACTGGGAAAAGCAACAGAAGCGGTGTGAATTTGAAAGAAATCTTGTTTTTTCGAAGTGGGGATCATATTTTGGGGATGCCTGTTGCACACACGTGCACCCACTCTCCTCCTCCCACGTGCTGCTGTGTGGGGGACTGTCACCAGTGCATTGCATGCCAAAACTTCAATTTCAAGGAATTAGTTCCTGAAGATGCGTGGCAACCTTCTGTATTCACTGCCTGCTCCAGCATGTTCTGTTTGTTGACCTGAGGAATCGGGTGCATTTGCTTTCAGAAAGTCCTTTGAATGGCTTTAAATAGAATTTCTTGCACCATTTCATCCCTCTGAAGGATGTGCTAAGATTGTACTTTCCTTTTATCTGCTTATTTAGAGACAAAAGTCCATTTGAGTCCTACACAAATGGAAATGCTGGCTTATTTAAAAAAAAAAAAAAAAAAAAAAAAAGCTTTCCAAATTTATTTAAATATAGCTGCAAAGGGATATATTCAGCCCATGAGCATTTAGGACTTTGAAATGGCAGAAGCTTTTGAGAAAAGACAATGGTAAGACTGGAGATGCAGTGTTTTCTTAGGCAAATAGGAGAAATTAATGAACCATGACTGAGCTGCACATAAGTTGATCTGTATTTTGGATTTATTCTGTTTTGTTTTGGTCTTTGAGCAAACGTCAAAAGGGGATAACTATTCTTGGTTACTGTAGTGATTTGTAATTTTGTCTTTATTAAAAGACTAAGAGTGTTTGTGAGTCAACAGGGCTGCCCAGATTTGGAAAGGTCAGTCTGAAGATGCACTTTTAAACCGTGGATTCTAAAGCTGCTGGGCTGGCTCAGTGTTCATCCGTTTTTAAACACCCTGGGGTGAGCAGAACCAGAGAGGGATTCTGCCAGGGCAGACACTGCTCAGCCAGGTGTCAGACTGCAGAAAACCTGATTTGTCTGTGAAAGGGCTTTTTACAAGAGGGAGGCACGTAAAGCAGCAGTCTGATGGAACAGGACAAACAGCTGCTGAACCAACATCGGTGTCTCAGAAAATTCTCTCACTGCCCTCCCGTTGTGGTGACACTGAGGTGCAGAGGGTTCTGGTGGCATAATTTCCTTGTGTGTTTCATGAAATGCCCTGCTCCCAGGTCCTAGATGGTTTGGAGCAGCTGAAGTTACCACCTAAAGCCAAAACAGCAGAGCCAGACCAAGATCTAGGCAGAAATCCATGCTGGCCCCATTGGCTCTCCCTAGAGCTGGAGCGTGGTGTGGGCCTGGCAGTGTCCTGACATCTGCAGTCTGGTACGGTCACAAATACTCTGTTTTTCCTTCACCTTAGGGATCCTTTTCATTACTTTGTGTGAAAGATTTATTATGCGTAATTACAAAAATAAAAAAAGATAAAACAGTAAATATGGGGTGGTGTGTTTTATGTCACAGCGTGGTCATCAGGCCCAACCTGATTGAGGTTTTATATTGTCCTCCATGACATGCAATTAAGAAGAATGTAATTTTATTTATTGTATAAAGTAAATCAGTAAAATCAGGTAAAAGGCAATAGAGTAAAACTCTAGTCTTGCTGTGAAAGTGAAATGTGGGGAGGTGAGGTTGGGAGATATAAATGCATTGGGCATCCTTCACTTTGGCAAAAGCAGTCCAAAAATCTGCCAGATTTCTTGGCATTTCTTGACCCTAATAGCCTAAAACCAAAGAGTATTGGCAAGTTACAGGGAAAAAAAAAAAAAAACCCAAGATGTTTTGTACGTGCCACTAGATTGTTGATCTACCAGTTAAACAGGAAAGGAAGAAGCAAACAACTCCCCTCCCTTTTTTGGAACCGAAAGATTTTGTACAACCTTTTCTACTGGTTTTATCGTTGCATATGTTGTCTAATTCAGCCAAGCAAAGGTCAAATCTCATATTTAGTCATCCCCAGGCTCTCTTGTAATTGATTGGGCTGGGTCTGCAAAAACCCCACCTTCTGTGCTGGAAGAGCAGGAGTTTTCTATATGATTGCACTTCCTCAAATCACCTGACCACTGCAAATCCATTCCCATTTCTACCCATTCCCCCTTTGGTCGCCTCACCTAAAAATGTGTACCATTGGTTCTGGCAATACTGTAAAATCCAGCTGCTTTTGTGTTGGACTCATTGTTAATTTTGGGATTTGTCGGAGTTGTTATTGCCGTATTTATGGTCTGTTATTGCTAACAACTCACAGTTTTTAAAGTTAACAGCTGCACATCCTGAGCCCCTGGGTTCTGAAGCCTCAGCTCTGGACAGGTCCTGGCGGAAGCCGTGGTGGCTGTGAGCTCTCGGAAGGGTGCAGGTGTCCCTAGAGACTCACCTGTCAGAACGGGACAAGGTTGGTTGTGGGGATTAGGCTGGATGGGGCAGAGAATTGTTCTGGGCTTGGCCAGAAGACTGGCTTTTAAACTCTTAGTTACTTACTCATTGTTGGTGCCTTTGCACAGGACAATCATGACACTCAGATGTGTGTGCAGGGTTCAGGGAAAGGATCAAAGGCTGGGAGTTTCCCTGTTCTTTTCGCTTTCAGGGAAGGAGCCTGTTGGCAGGACATCCCCGGGCTGCTGTGACATCACCAGCGCGGTGCTGCGGGCCATCCTCCTGCATGAGACATCAGCGCGCGTCACCGGGAGCTCATTGCCTGATAACAGCTCTGCCCGCTGAAGATAATGGCATTTCACAGACACAAGGGCAGCTCTTCAACCTCCATTGACCCCGGCAGCAGAGCTGTTCTTCCTGCTGGGACTTTGGGAACAGCGGCTCATAAAGAGCAGGGCAGGGAGGTGCTGTGGGCAGTGGAGATGAGAGTTTAAGGTAATTATAGAGTGTTTGGGCTGGAAGGGGCTTTAAAGGTCTCTGGAGCCCCTCTGCTCTGGAGCCAGGCTGGCACAGCTGGGGTTGCTCCCCTGCACAAGAGAAGGCTCCAGGGAGAGCTCAGAGCCCCTGGCAGGGCCTGAAGGGGCTCCAGGAGAGCTGCACAGGGACTGGGGACAAGGCATGCAGGGACAGGACACAGGCAATGGCTTCCAGTGCCAGAGGGCAGGGCTGGATGGGATATTGGGAAGGAATTGCTGCCTGGGAGGGTGGGCAGGCCCTGGCACAGGGTGCCCAGAGAAATTGATGGGGCCATGGAAATTGCTGCAGAGTTGCTTGGGCTTACTCAAAAGCAGCAGCCCATGAGCTACATCCCTCCTTTGCAAACCCCTGGCTAGAGATTTTGGCATCCCTTCTCTGGGAATACCGGGGATGTCCCTGGAGTAACAGCACTGCAGAAATGCTTTGCATTTTGAGGGCAGTTAACCCCGAACTGAAAGGTTCCAGCTGAGATTACAGCTCGTAATCATTCAATCATCGATGCTGGGTTATTGCTGGGTGGATGCATTTCGGATGTTAGGGCTGTGCTGCTGCCTGCCTGCTAACAAATTTCTCCAAGGAGCTGTGTTTGGTGTTGGAGGCTCTGCTACCACCCATGGACTGTGACAGCACTTATGTGTACTCAGATAAATGAAAATGTCACTATTGGTGAATCCCTCCAGATCACGAATCGGATATGCCATGGAGCTGCCAAACTGGGACAATTTGAATGAGAGATTTAAAGAGGAGAGATGATTTTTTTTTTTTCCTTAATGCTGCCGAAGCGCACGGCATAATCCTTCATCATCACTTTAAAAACTGTCTTAAAATTAATCCAAAATGAATATGTCTTGGCAGACGTGATGAAATGTTCAGCTGTACATAATGTTTTTGCCAGATGTCTTGGCAAACTAAATGGCAGACTTCAGTCTTCCTTGCAGTCACTTTGTGCTGCTGAAAGCTCTGAATGTGATGGCACCCGGGGAAAATTGAGGATCCGGAGAGGAGCAATGACAAAGTAGGTGACGTCCCGATGATGCTACCCTGGCCCCTCCTCCCATTTATGAAACGACAAAAAAATGCTTTCCAAAGACCAAACCAGCTTATTAAAAACTGGCAATTTAAACTAGGAACAGCTGTCCTTGCCCTGCTGCTTCTATTTTTGTCCCTGGAGCTGTTGTCAGGGTCTGTCCCCTCTCCCGGCGCAGCTCCTGCATCCAGTCTGCAGTGCTCTCCCCCATGGATCCTGCAGGGTGTGGGGCTTGGGGTGCAGGGGAGCAGGGGTGCTCAGTCCCACCAGAGCTGTCTGTCCTTGTTTAAGAGCTGTATCAGCTTGAGAATAATGGGAATAAACCACCTGGGCAAAACCATGTCTGGAGATTCAAAGCCTCTTAAAAAACAGGTGCTTAAAGACCCAAAAATGTGGGGCTTTTCCTAGAACTGCCTTGTGTGTTGTTTTGTTGGTCAGGCTGCTTCTAGAGGGGGGAAAGCTATCATTCTTTGATGTGGATATTCAGTATCCATTTTATTTACAGGGCTAGCTCCAGAATAAATGTTCTGCTTGTGCCTTGTGCCCTGTCCATGTCTCTGCTTGGTGAGAGTGGAGCAGAGACAACAGAGCTGTTCTCAGCCTGGAATAAAGCTCTTTGTGATGGCTCCAGGGAAAAATCCTCACCTTCCCCCCTACCTCACCCCCCAAAAAAGCAAGTTTTTGCAAGTTTCTCCCAACAAAACATGAAGTGAAAATTAAATTTAAATTATTTTCTTTCTCCTAAATCAAATCTCACAGGCGCCAATTGCCCTTTAAAAGGTCAGGCTTTTAGCCCACGGAACTGAAATCGATACATTATTGACCTTAACGACAACCATAAACTACAGCCTTTGTCTCCTTGCTTGGCTTCTCCTCCTTCCTGGTAGAGCACATTTGGGCCAGGAAAGTGGCCCTGGTGAAGGTGGGGCTCATAAAACCTCACTTCCACAGCAGGGCTGGAGAAAAGTGAACATCACCAGCACCCACTGAGCAGGATTGCCCCTTCCTTCCTCCCCTCCTTCCTTCTCCCAGCTGTTTGAGTCTGGCCAGTTTTGGAATGGAAAACGCCCAGCTGGCCTGGTCAGAACGTGGATTTCCTATTTCCCACATGTCCATGCCTTGCACAGACCCAGAAGGTGTGTTCCAGCAGCCTTTCCCTCCTCACCAGCTCGTGTTTCCCTGTCCAGTTAGGGACATTCACCCACACCAGAGCCACACCACCAAGGGTCCCATATCCCAGTGACTGTGGCCACCAGTGGCCACATTGGAGGGCACCAGTGGCCAATTTGAGGGCACCAGCCTCCCCACTGACGTGTACCAGACACAGACAGCAGAGGCTCTTCCTGACTCGTTGGGGAAGAAACAAACATTTTAAGGCAATACCTTCCTGTTGTTGTCACTGGCTGTGCAGCCAAGTGAAAGTCCAGTGAGTACCCAGAGGAGCAGTGCTAGCGAATAAGCCAGAAGCCAGTGTCCTGATTCAAGGAGTGATTAATTGGTAGGAAATTACACTGATTAGGAAGGGACTGAGCCTATAAAGGCAGTTTGGATGAATATGTGTGTCTGTAGTGTGCATGTGTGTACATGCAGTACAGATACATAGAGACAGGGTATTTACATAGACATGTCAAAATGGCACATCACCACTGTTATTTAGGATTGATTTGATGATATATTATCTATAAAATGCCCCCTTTCTGTTGTACCACCCTGTCTGATGGAGGGCTGTGAGTGAGAGCACAGCCCTGGCTGGATTTGACTGTGTGCCCTGCAGAACACTACCAAGAGGAAATTCATGAGTAGTGGCCACAGGTGACACCTCAGCTGTGTTTGGGGCAGGACTTGGAGGTGACACCAGGTGTTTGCAGGCCTTGGGGTGTGCAGGGAGGATGGGGACAGCACATCCCAAGTCAGGAGGCTGCCGGTGGAGGATTCACCTCCTCGGTTACCTTGTGCTGCTCGTGTTTATGTTGTGGCTACAGGCATTAAGCGAGGGCAGATTAGCTGTGTTTGTGCAGCTGCCAACCTCCCTGTTGTGACATTTTCCATCTGCCCCACTGTTGTATAACCCTCTGCTCCTGATGAAATTAAGAGCCAGGAAGAAATCCCTTCCTTCCCCGACCCTCACACCAGAGCAGCTCAACCCCAGCCTTGGGCATCAAGTTCCAAAGCTTTCCATCCAACATAGGCCTGAAATCCCCTGCCTTGCCCTGTGGCCTTGGGCTGCTCTGCAGTCAACAGACATCAAAAGCCTTGTTTATACCAGTGTGCTTCAGCATCACATCTGCCTCTGATAATCTTCAAGGGCAGACAGTCCTCTTCAGGTCAAAACAATTTAGGAGCTGGTCCTGGGAAACCCATCTCTCACCTCTCTGGTGTGCAGCACAGCAGCCATCAGACCCTTGCCCTATCTTCTCCCTCAGAAAAGGTACAGCAGGATGAAAAGCATCCCTGACATGTCCCAAATCACTGCCCACAGAGACCTGGCTGGTGGATCCAGGGCTTTTTCCTTTGGTTTGGAGCCCAGATCTGGGGTTCATGAGGTTGGGAATAGTGTCCTGCTACACCTTCTTCCCAGTCAGTACTCCCAGCCCTGTGATGGACCCTGGGGATCAGAAGTTGTCCATTGAATCCTCTCAATTTCAGAGACTCAGAAGAGGATTTGTCACTTTGCAGTCACAGTTTAAGGCCAGGTGGAGCAGGATGAGGCTCAGGAAGGGTGGGGAGAGGCTGGGGTTTTTACTGATGCACTGCCCTTCCAGGTTTTAAGACTGCCTTTGCTTTGTAGCTTTCTCCTACCTCGACAGTAACCCTTGGGATGGCGACTTGGTGTGGTGCGTGTGGGAGATGATGAAAGACAGGGAGATGAAGAAACTTGTACTGAACACTCTGCTGGCTCTTGGCCTGAGACACTGGGCCTGCTCAAGGCCTTGCCAAGATCGTTTTCTCTGGGAGGATACGCTGATGATGACAGCCAGGTATTTCTTTGATGCAATTCTGTGTGTTACTGGGGAAAGTACGTGAAGTCCCGTTTCCCCGAACACCGCGGGGCCACGTCGGCTGCCACAGCCTGGAGCCCGAGCCCGAGCCTGCCTGGAGCCACCCTGCACACCCTGGTGCCTCCCTGCACCCTGGCCTCGCACTGCATTTCCCTCTCTGGAACCTCCCTGGCATTTTGCTGGCTTGTTCTTTGCTTTCTCATCCCTCTGACATAGTTAAAATACGCACACACCCCCTTTTGTGCAAGCGGCTTTCACCCAACCGGGGCCCTGGCAGGACGAGCAGTCTCTTCTCCATCCTTTACAGAAATTCCCAGGAAAATTTCTCATTTGTGGATGCTTTTGAGCAATTTCCATGGTAGTTCAAAGCCTACATGAGAGTTTTTCCTGTCTTGGCTTTCACCAAACAAGGGTGAGAATGCCTTCCTTGCTTGAGTACCAAGGCAATGTAGCAAATTAGCCAACTGGGTGCTCATCTTCAGCAGAGCAAACCCTCAGATAAAAGTGAGCACTGATAGAGCCACAGCTGCAGCCTCTTGGAGGAGAGGAGGTGCTCTGCGAGGTGCCTGAGTCCTGCCTGGTGGAAAGGATTGTGAGTCCCCTGCTGCTACCTCTGTCCCCAGAGAGTGACCCCTCAGGGTGTCCAGCCCACACTGACCCTAAGTGTGGAGCAGAACGGGTCAGGGCTGTCCTGTGGGGTCAGCCATCACTTGTGACAGAAGAAAAATCTTTCCCAGATGTCCCTGGATCCCTGGGAGTGTCCGAGGCCAGGCTGGACAGGGCTTGGAGCGCCTTGGGATAGTGGAAGTTGTTCCTGCCCATGGTAGGGGGTGGCACTGAATGAGCTTTAAGATCTCTTCAAACCCAAAGCATTCTGGAATTCTGTGGTTCTATAAAAAAATTCTTCCTCAGGGTGGAGAGGAAAACCCAGGGAGAGGTTTGTCCACCCAGAGGGTGACCAGAGCTGGGAGGAGCAGGTATTTGTATAAACCATGCCTGAATATTGCTCTGGATGGATGCTCAGAGGAGACAGGGACCAACAAGGGCAGCAATGCAATGGGGGAAAAAAGAGAGTTTATTTTGGGGTGGGAAAGGTACCAAATTTTGGGGTCTACCCCAGATAAATTTGTGCATGGGCTGTGGGGCAGAAAGAGGAACCAGGGGCCACTCAGAGCATGGAGTGGCCCAGGTTTCCACCGTGCTTCTAGCATGGCTTGTTTTTCCTGGGAAAATGAATCCTTTTTTTGCAGCATTCATGAGAGTAGCCCACGCAAGGAGCGAGGCTAGGAGGGAATGGCCTTTTTTGGCTGCTGTGCTGGGGACAGAATGTCTCAGAACATAATGAATGAAACACAAATGTGCCCGCGCCTCCGCCGCACCCCAGCGTGAGCTGGGGGTCACAGCCAGCACACTCACATGTGGAGCAGCACAATGGAGATGGAGACCTCCTTTTCTGCCTGGCAGAACCCCTGTGGCTCCTCCGTGGGGCAGCACACTGGACACTGAGAGCACAGAGTGCACCGCGAGAGAGAGCGGAACATCTGGGGCTGCTGCTCAGCACACGTGGGCAAGTCACGCCCCTCCAGATAATCTCTTGTTCAAAGTGAAAGCTCACCACAGAAATTTGGACAAGGAGGTGGAAGCAGTGGGACAGCACTCCTATTATGTTTGGAAACTATTTAAATATGTCAATATTAAGGGAGGTAATTACCACTCAGGCAATTCCAGCAAACGAGTCAGTAACAGTGCCTGCTTTACGGGAAGTGCATTTCCTCTTGGCAGTCTCCTGGCTGGGGGTTATTGAGTGTGCAGCTCTGCCTCCATCCACTTCACGGGGGAACCAGCACCTCCCAGCCAGGCAGGGCTGTGGAGCAATGGGCTGGGCTGCTGCAGCATGAGGGACCATGAGGGATAACCTGAGCCCCTTGCAAGTGGTGCCCTAACCCCTGGCTGCAGGTCTGAGGACACTGAGCAGCCCCGTGGTGCTGGGAAGCACCATCCCACGCTGTCCTGGGGGTCGGTGTTGGCCATCATTTCTGTGGTCAATTTTGGTGCTGCTGTGCTTCACAGAGCATCCACCTGGATCTTGCATTGCAGCCATGCTGTGGAAAGAGTCAGAGGAAGGAGAGGGCTGCGGTTCAGGGGCTGGACTCTGTGCCTGAGTCAGCTCCCAGCATCACCACCGGTGTCCATGACCTGTCAGACGTGTCACTTCACCTTGGTGACGCCGACTCTGGCCTCAAAACCCCGCTGTGGTCCTGCCCTGTGGCAGTGCAGGGTCAGTCTCCGGCTTGGGGAAGTTACTCAGGGCCTTTGACTCCTGGTTTGAAAACACTGAACCCAAAAGTCAGGTTCCTTGAGCCATTAGTCACTGAAGAAACAACAGCTTCCCAAAGCTGCTGAGAGCCTTCCCAGGGCTGCTGGGAGGAACAGCCTCCCCCTCCTGCCGGAGATGCTCAGGGTGCAGCCGGGCTGGCATCCAGAGAGACACTGAAACTGGATCATTCCCATGAACAATGGGAATTATCTCACGGGAAAGCTGCCCTGTGGAGTGGCCACCCTGCAGCTGTCCGCTCTGGGATCACACACAAGTGCTGCTGACCACTCAGCTACCCAATGCCATTTACACAATAACCCACTAAGGACACAAAAACCCCCAGCCTTCAACTAAAGAGGTGCAATTAACCTGCACCACTCATTAGAGAGGGCCTGTGTATAATCCTCATTACTGAATCTGCATGTTTTCCATCATCTCTGCTGTGCAAGTCCTTTCATCCACACGTTGCAGATGGTGAACCAAGATCTCAGGAGTTTGGAATGAGAGGAGCTTTAAATTCTCTTTCAACCCAAACTATTCTGGGATTCTGTGATTTTGCCACCCCTTTGACTAGTTTTGAATTGCACTGACTCAGCATTGCCCAGGATGTTCTTTACAAGCCTGATGTGAAGTGTGTGAGTGCTCATTATTGTCCATAAGACATGGAGCATGGTATGAGCCCTTTTAAATTCGTTAAAAGCACTTGAATATTTTTAATTAATTCCTTTTCTTTTTTTTTTCAATACCCACCCAATTTGAACCCTAATCCCATCTCACGGCTGCAGAGGAGCTATAACAAAAGATTAGCTCATGTTTAATGTCTGTTTAGTGCCTGAAAGGCATCTTGAAAATGTAAAACGACACGGAAATGCCAAATAATCATATTTTGTTGTCAACGCTCCCCTTGAGAAATGTCCTTAAGCTTAACAAATGCTTGCTGCAAGCAAAGCAAATGTCCTTTCGTTATTTTTGAACAATCCCACCCCCTGCCCTGAAGTTTGGAGCACCACAACCATACCTGGCCAGCTGGGGACATTATTTTTGCTGGGGTTTTGGGTCTCCCCATAATTTCTCATTGCAAAACTCAAGTTTCTGTTTCTCAATCACTGCCTGCAGTAGCTTGGAGGAGCCCAGAAGGTGAGGGGATGATGTGCATGTCCCAAACACAGAGTGCTGCACAGAGTGGAGCCGGGGGCTGTTGGGAATAACAGCCAAGGGTTGTTGGAAGGAACACACATGGGGAGCACCAGGCTGTGGCTGGAGATGGGGCCATACAGAGGAAGGGCAACACTTTCCTTGGACAAACCTTGTTCTGGCTCCTGGAGCAAAGCACAGCCCAGCTCAGTGCAGGAATGAGGTCAAGAAGCGGCCATGGAATTTAGCAAAGCTTTGACACCATCTCCCCCATCATTTTTCTGGAAAAGCTGCAGCCCATGGCTTGGACAGGTTCAGTCTTAACTGGGCTCAGAAGAGGCTGATGGCCAGGCCCAGAGAGAGGTGAGGAAAGGGAGCCCAGGATAGGGATCCCCAGAGTCAGGACTGGGGTCACCCCAACCCAGTTCAGCTCCAGGCTGGGGTGGAGGGGCTGGAATGTCGGGAAAGGCCCTGGGGGTGCTGGTGCCAGCAGCTGGACAGGAGCCCAGGGTGCCCAGGTGGGTGAGAGGCCAGTGGCCCCTGGGCTGTCCCAGCCAGGGTGTGACACAACCCCAGGGCAGTGCTGTCCCCTGTGCTGGCACTGCTGGGACACCTCCAGTGCTGGGGACAGCTCTGGAACCCTCAGGACAAGAGAGACACCGAGGGGCTGGAGCGTGTCCAGGGCAGGGAACGGAGCTGGGAAGGGGCTGGAGCCCCAGGAGGGGCTGAGGGAGCTGGAAAGGGGCTCAGCCTGGAGAAAAGGAGGCTCAGGGGGGACCTTGTGGCTCTGCACAACTCCCTGCCAGGAGGGGACAGCCGGGGGGATTTGGGATCTTATCCCAGGGAACAGGGACAGGAGGAGAGGGAACGGTCTCAGGCTGGGCTGGGGAGGCTCAGGGTGGATATTGAAGAAAATTCCTCCATGGAAAGGGTGGTCAGGCCTTGGAAGAGGCTTCCCAGGGAGGTTTGGAGTTCCCATTCCTGGAGCTGTCCAAGAAATGACTGGACATGGCGCTGAGTGCTCTGGGCTGGTGACTGGTGGGGTTTGGTCACAGGTTGGTCTTGGATGACTTTTCCAACCTCATGGATCCTGTGAATCTGTGGCTATGGAGGGGGCAAGGCCACCCAGGATGTCTGAAGCCTCCAAAGCCTTTCCAGAAAGGCCCAAAATAACTGTCTGTGCATGAGAACTGATCTGCACAAAGAGTGAGAAACCTCTCCAAGTGATGGAAACATCTCCACAAAAGGTACTCCCACAAATCCTTGATGGCACTCCCAGGACCCCATCCCATCAGCTGGATGGGTCAGTGCTGCAGCCAGTACTGGGATTTCTTTCTCCCTTTCTTCCTTCCTTTGCCTCTCCAGTTAATCTCTCCCTTCCCTTTCACCCCACCCCATTATCCAAATCCCACTGCCCTGTGCTTACCTCGGGGTATCAGGGACTAACACACCAATTTCCATGAGAAGTGTGTAACTCTGTAATAAAACATTTTGAGATTTTGCAGACCTCTGACTTTTGCCATTCCTTTGATCATGAGTACCTCCAAGTCCTGGGTGCTCCCTTCTCCTTAGGGGTGGGATGCCACAAAATTGCTGCTGTGTGAGGTGCAGCCCTCAATATCCCAGCAGAAAAGTGACAGTCAGGATTCCCCTGTTCACGTCTTTCTGGGGGAAACCCTGGCTGAGCTGCTTCATGAAACAACACCTGGAGCCCAGCTTTGGGATGCCATGGATGGCTCCCCACTTCCTTTGTCTGCTGTGCTGCTGTAGGGTGTGTGTGAGGATGGGCTCTCACAGCCACCACGGTGCTGGGGCACATTAATTATGGAGAGCTGGCAGCAGCAGTAACTCAGCTTGGGAAAGACAAGGAGCTGCTGGAGCCAGTGCAGAGGAGGCCACGGAGATGCTGCAGGGCTGGAGCCCCTCTGCTCTGGAGCCAGGCTGGCACAGCTGGGGCTGCTCCCCTGCACAAGAGAAGGCTCCAGGGAGAGCTCAGAGCCCCTGGCAGGGCCTGAAGGGGCTCCAGGAGAGCTGCACAGGGACTGGGGACAAGGCATGCAGGGACAGGACACAGGCAATGGCTTCCAGTGCCAGAGGGCAGGGCTGGATGGGATATTGGGAAGGAATTGCTGCCTGGGAGGGTGGGCAGGCCCTGGCACAGGGTGCCCAGAGCAGCTGGGGCTGCCCCTGGATCCCTGGAGTGTCCAAGGCCAGGCTGGGCAGGGCTTGGAGCAGCCTGGGACAGTGGAAGGTGTCCCTGCACATGGCAGGGGGTGGAACAGATGATGTTTTAGGTCCCTCCCAACCCAGACCATTCTGTGTTTCAAGCCCTGAGTGCCTCTGACAGGATGGAAGGTTCCAGACACAGAGAAATGTGAAATGAAGACAGATGTGGTGGTGCTGATGGTGCTGCCTGGGCACAGAGCTTGCTCCCAGGTGGGGGTGGCAGGAAAGATGCTGATGTTCTACAGCACAACCCAGACTATTCTGATCTGATCCCCTTTGCTCATCAAAGTGTTGCAATATTGCCTGCTCACTGCAATGAGGTGGAGGAGGCAGGAAACAGCAGCCACAGCTGCCCCAGCAGCACATCCTGGGCTGCCTCGGGCTTTCTGCAGCCACAGCAGGTGCAGGGATGTGGAGAGCAATGCCATGACATCCGTGTCAGCTGAGGGGATGCTCCTGGCTGTGAGGGTCCAAGGCTGTGCTGGCCTTGTCCCTGCTGTATTTAAGTTGTGGGCAACCACTTTACCCCAGGGGCTTAATTTTTAGACAAAATTAGGAGAGACAAATCCCAGCCAAACCATGCACATTTTGGCTCTGCAGATTACATTATACTTTATATTGCATTGCAGCATGCCATCCTGAGAAGAGAAGTTGGTCCATCCTCTTTGCTCCACCTTCGTTCACAGGACACAGACACAGAAAATTTGGGTTGCTCACTGCTCTGCCTGGCTGACAGCACCCTGCAGCTGCTTCCTTGCCCACAAGGCTTGGGAAGGATGAACTTTCTCATGGGGAGGTAGCTGTAGCTGGTGGCTGAACCGAGTTCCTGAAATTGGAGGGCTGTTAGGAACAGCCCAGCCAAATCCTAATGTGGATCGAAATACAGGAGCTGGAAGGCTGAATCCTTGGAGATCAATGAATCCTTCGAGGCTGATGATAAAAATGCTGTTGTCTTCGCAGGGCCAGAGCACAAAGACGAGCCCAGCTGTGTTACAAGGAGAAATTGTTCTCCCAAAGCACCAGGTCACTTAAAAGAGTGATTCCTGGCTGGGATCCCAACAGTATTGCACTTGGAGAGAGGACTGAGACACTAGCACTGAGCAAGCTTCATACTTCACGTCTGGTTTATTTGTTTGATGAAAAAATTTCAAGGAACGAATGAGAAAAGTAGTTCTTTTTTTTTTTCTGCTGCATAAATGTTGGAGAAAATAATTTCTCTTCCCTGTAATTAACCCTGGAGAGGAACTTCTGTGATGGGCATTTTACCCCAGCTGTCACTGGGAAAGATGGATTGGAAGATGTAGAAGGGAAATAAGGAGATTTAAAAATAATCTAGATTCCATTTCTCTGTCAGATGCAATTTAAAGAGACCCTAACTGTGCACATCTCGCTGCCTGCAGACAAAACAAGGTGCAGCGTAGATCCCTTCAGAAACACTTGAGGTGATTAAAAGAAAGGCTTTCACAGAACACATTTCCTCGAATAAACACCTGCCCAAATTCCCAAATTCTGCCCCAGGTACCCCACCACAGTGATCCCTGCATCTCCCAGAATGAGTTTGGTGGTGGGGAAAACAAGCAAGGAACAACCTGTGGGTGCAAAACACCAAGGAAAGCTGATCGTCCGCTTAGGCAGCGCAGGGTTTCCAGGGAGACGTGCAGCCAGCCTGGATTTCATGGAAATGTTAAATATCCAGCTCCCAACAGCCTCAGACACCCCTGGCCTGGAAGGACCTGCAGAGGCAGAGCATCCTGCCTGTGCTCTGTTTTCATATGGATGCAAGCTTGGCTGTTAACCACAGTGTCCTAATGGAGATTAAATAACTCCACAAACAGCTGCTCCGTGGTGATATCAAGTGAGGACGGGATGAATTTATCAATTTAGATGGAACTGGGGAAGTTCTGCTAATGCACTTGAACAACAAAGGTGCACAGATGGCAACTGAAATGCTTAGGGAACTTCTTAAGAAAAATCCAGCTGAGCCTTATAAACAAATGTCCTTTGTAAAACCAGCATCTGAGGAGTGAGGGAGAGAGACTCTGTCTGAACCACTTTAATTAAAATATTAATTTTTTTGCCATCAGGGACCTGCCTGAAGCACGAGATGTTTAAATTATCAGTATGGTTGCAGCAACCACATGGCTGTAGGGAGTAAAAAGGGAAGGCAAGATTTGCATGTGGCCCATCAGTGCTTGTTAAGGAAAGGGTAATTGGAAAAAAAAAAAAAAAAGAAAGAAAGAAAGAAAATAAGCCAGCTTTATACAGTTCTTCTCTGCTCATTTTGGTGCGGGCAGGGGTGTTTTGTGCAGGCAGGCACCTTGTATGCATTCGCAGAGGCCTTTGAAGCTACCCAAACACAAAACATGAGGCTGGCGGAGCTCGCCTCGCCTGACACGCACACGGGTGAGGGCAGGGGAAAGCAGCAGCTTAGCTGATGGCTTTGAACTCATGCATGTACTTTCCAGTTATTTAGATGGCCTGGCCAGATAAACATCAGCACCCAGGGATCGACGTTAATATTCACCAGAACAAATGTTCCAGGTTTTCAGCCCATAACTTATTCAAACCAGTTGGAGGGGAGCAGGGCTGCTGAACTCGTGTTGCCTCTGAACCCAAAGCCTCCCAGAGAAGGGTCTGGGCTGACCCCATCCAGGGGATTGTGCCCTGAGCTCAGGTGAGACCCCACAAGGACGTGGAGCTGCTGGAGCCAGTGCAGAGGAGGCCACGGAGATGCTGCAGGGCTGGAGCCCCTCTGCTCTGGAGCCAGGCTGGCACAGCTGGGGCTGCTCCCCTGCACAAGAGAAGGCTCCAGGGAGAGCTCAGAGCCCCTGGCAGGGCCTGAAGGGGCTCCAGGAGAGCTGCACAGGGACTGGGGACAAGGCATGCAGGGACAGGACACAGGCAATGGCTTCCAGTGCCAGAGGGCAGGGCTGGATGGGATATTGGGAAGGATGTGGAGATGCTGGAGAGGGTCCAGAGAAAGTACCAAAAGTTGTACAGAGGGATGGAGCAGCTCTGGTATCAGGAAAGGCTGAGAAAATTTGGATTGTTCAGCCTGCAGTGGGCAAGCTCCAAGGTGGCCTGGCTGTGACCTTCCAGTGCCTGCAGGAGCCACCAAAAACACGGGAAGAGACAATTCACAAGGGTCTGGAGTGACAGGACAAGGGGGAATGGCTTTTCACTGCCAGAGGGTAGGTTCAGGGTAGATAGTGGGAAAAAATTGTTCCCTGTGAGGGTGGTGAGGGCCTGGCACAGGGTTCTTAGGGAAGCTGATGTTGCTCCACCTCTGGAAGCGCTCCAGGCCAGGCTGGACTGGGTGGGAGATACCTTGGGCAGTGGAAGGTGTCCCTGCCATGGACTTTAAAGTCCCTTCCAGCCCAAACCACTCCATGATTCTGTGATACATGAGCTGGGTTCAGTGATGTTTGAAAGCCCTTCAAGGGTGCTCCACCATCAGAGAAGCTGATCTGCAAGATCCTGCTAACCAGGGACAGGTGGGTTATATTTTGCAGGGGACTGGAGCAGCATCCTCAGCAAGCTTCCATCCCTGCTAGGGTGAACCAGTCCCCCTGCACCTGGAGCCTGTGTTCCCAAACCAGGTCTCCATCAGTGCTGGGACGATGCTGCTGTGCCTCCTGGCTCCCTGGATGAGCCCCTCCTTGGGCTGTGAGCAGACCCAAGGGCAGCCAGCCCCTTCGAGGGGCTCTGCAGCTGCCCACAGCAGGGCTTGAGGCCAAAGGAGTACCTGAGGCACTGATGAGTAAAAGCTAATTAAACATAACTCATATTCTGGTCTGTGGCTCAGCAGGACGTGATCTCCACCCGCAGTGTGCACCATCAGATGGAATCAGCAACTTTCTCACTGAGGGTTCCTGCCAGGAGCCGCTGCCCTGGGGCAGGGGTGAAGGGCACACATTCCAGGTGATGTCCAGAGGCTCAGCCAAGACCCACAATAAACCAATAAACCACTAAAGCAGCTCCTCTGGTCGCCCGATGGCTCTGTCAGACGTGGTGCACACGTGGAGGGAGGAGGAGGAGGAGGAGGAGGAAGGTGGGTTCTGCAGGGCACAGCAGGAAGGGTTTGCTATGGGTGCCAGAGTTACATTTTTCTTTATGTCCTGGTTTTACTGACCTCTGCAAACCCAACCAGGGGGAAGAAAAAAGGACACACTGAAATTGTGTTGGGGATGGCTTGGGTTGGAAGGGACCTTTAAAGGGTGTCCAGTCCAGCCCTCCTCCTGTGGAAACACCCTCAATACACTGACAGCCCCTCTAAAAATTGATTTTGTTATACTTTGAAAGGATCCCAGTCAAAGGCAGGGATGTGTACTGACGTTTCTGAAGGCCTCATGACAAACATTGTGCTGGGGCTGGGGCCAGTGGTTTGAATTTTTGTGGGTTAAGGGGTCTGTCTTCACTCTTAACCACAGCCAGCCACATGTGGACAATAGGAACATCCTTGTCTCCTTTGGAGGCACAGTAAAATCATTCACATGCTGGAAGATTGAGGAGTTAAGCCATAATAATGAAAATTACTGTAGGTGCTGTGCCAATCAACTTCTCCCTAAAACCAAGCCCTGCCATGTGCTTTATTCCCTGGCATTCAATTTTAAAGTATTTCCCATTTCTTATTTTGAATCAGGACAGAAAATGCTGTCAAGCCAGGGACAGTCAGGTGATTTTCTACTGTGCAAAGTGAAACCATTTCACTTCACAACAGCCATGGGAGGCCTCACATCAGATTCTGTCCTGTTACCTGGAGATCAGCTCCACAGAAGGACTCCAGGTTCTCAGCAGCCACAGGAGAAATGCACTGACCCTTCCTGTAAGCTTGCTATCCCAATTGGAGGCTTTTCATGGGGTAGGTGGAGACTTGTTTTAAGAAGAAAAACAGGATTATGCATTGATGCTCAGCTTTTTCATGCTTACATGCTGATGCATCACATTCAGCATCATGGCCAAGGGCTGCAAACCTCGGCCCAAGCCAGGACCCACAGAGCAGAGAACACTCTCACCAACAGGAGCTGTGGCTCTGCCAGCACCAGAGAACAGCTCAGAACACAAACAGCTGGGAGCAAAACTGTTCAGAAATCCATTAAAGAAATGGCTGGTGCCGAATCAATAAAGACTGCGTGGCAGCTTAGCTGATGTATGAAACTGGAAAGAGTGAATTGTGCGTTCACCTTTCCTGCTCTCACTTTTGGCACATCCCACCTGCTCCCCATGGACTGGAAGGAGATCAGGTGGACCTGTGGGTCCACAAAATGTCACCCCAAAGAACTGGACCCAGTGGTTTTAGCACAGTCTTTTTTCTTCAACTGCATATCCTCACAAATAGATTCTTTCTGTTTCTTTACACGCAGAGCTGACTCAGAAGTTAATTCATGGGGTATTTAGCGCAAATCGTTCCTGACAACAGTCAGCACTCCAATTCCATGGCAGTTCTAACCTGGCATTTACAGATTATCCAGCATGAACCAAATGTCAAGATCCTACTCTCGCTCTTTAATCACAAATTTTGTACTTGGAGAAGGTTTTGCAGGTTTTAGGAGCACACGGTGCTGATCTCATTCACCAGCCATTCTTAGAAAAGAAGAAGCTCTATATCATATTTTGCTGTCTAATTATGAGGTCCAGTTTAGTGGTCTGGTCTCATGCACTGATGTTTGTGTTGTAGTAAAAGCTGAAAAGTGCCTTTGCAGTGCATTCTCTAGTAAAGCAAGGAGATGCACAGCAGAGGTGTCCTCTCCCTCAGGCCACCAGTCCCCTTTTCTCTGTGTCTGTGGTTCCTGTGCAACCCCCTCCTTACTCTAGGCTTTCCTGAGATCCTGAGAAGTCCCCCAGCTTTTGTCATAGGAAGGAGATCCTGAGCACAGGGGTATATCATGGAATTATTTGGGTGGAAAAGGACCTTAAAGCTCATCCCCTCCCACCCCTGCCATGGCAGGGACACCTTCCACTGTCCCAGGCTGCTCCAATCCCATCCAACCTGGCCTTGGACACTCCAGGGATCCAGGGGCAGCCACAGCTGCTCTGGGCACCCTGTGCCAGGGCCTGCCCACCCTCCCAGGCAGCAATTCCTTCCCAATATCCCATCCAGCCCTGCCCTCTGGCACTGGAAGCCATTGCCTGTGTCCTGTCCCTGCATGCCTTGTCCCCAGTCCCTGTGCAGCTCTCCTGGAGCCCCTTCAGGCCCTGCCAGGGGCTCTGAGCTCTCCCTGGAGCCTTCTCTTGTGCAGGGGAGCAGCCTGGCTCCAGCCCTATTGCAAAGACCTGAATTTGTTGGGATTTTTTCCCTGGAGTTCCAAGCCGTGCTTTGCAGGGGGCTGCCATGATCCAAAGACATCCAAGAGCCTCACACATCTAGGACAGGTTTCCAGGAAAACAAGTGGACTCCAGAGATGCAGGAATGGAAACAATAACCCATAATAGCTCTGGATTTGGCAGATGGACAAGGGCTGATGTCCGGAAGCAGGGCGGAGGCACGAGGGGCTGATGCCACCCAGCAGGGAGCCAGGGCTGCCCTGCTCCGAGAGGATGGGGATTGTTTGCTCTGGTTGCTTTCCAAAGTCATCCCGATGACTCGGAGGTGGGGGGGATTTCAAGGAAACGCTCGAGATGCTCATCCAAACCCTGTTTTAAAACATGGCTCAGCAGAATGAGTCCCTGTTTCACACGGGAAGGCTGCTCGGCGCACGGCAGGAAAAAGTGCTGGAGCAGAGCAGAGGCCATCAGGCATCTGGGGCCACCAAAGGCCTGCAGGATTTTCCAGCACTCTCCACCCGGTGCTGGGAGGGAGAATATGAAAAGTCTTTGGGATGCAGTATTTCCCGATTAAAATAAAAATAAATCCTTAATTAACTGTGCTCTTAAAGGTCCATCCCCTTCTCTGGGGGAAGGATCAACAACTTCTAGGATGGATGCTTGCTAATAAATCAGGAGGGCTTTGTTCATCTGCCAGCTCCCCCACAGGCTGGCTGGGTGGTCTTCCTGCGAGTTAAATCCCTTTAACCTCAGTATCTATATCTGCGAGATAGGTAGGAAATATACATATATTCATATATATTCCCTTCTCCCCTTTAATGTCAAGCTCCAAAAGAAATGTGAAACAATTAAGAAATCTGAGGTGTTGCTGTTATTTTTTGAATAGCAAAAACCAAAACTCCGGGGTGAGGAGTTCTTCTAGTCTTTGTTACCACAGAGATTTAAAAAAAAAAAAAAAATATATATATGAATATATATATATAAAAGAGATCCAAGAGGGTAGATGGGCAAAAAAAGCCAGACCCTGAATGGGACCCCTTCTAAACAGGAGGATTTGGGCAGAACTCCCCACCAGCAGACTGGTAATCTCCTGCCTAGACAGGATGTCAGGAACTGTCTGGAAACATCTCATCCTGCCTTGGCTCTGGCGGGCACAGAAACACCATGACCTGCAGTGGACAGCCAGGCTGCAAGGTGCTTATTAAACCCACTCAAGTTTCCCAGCGCTCACTAAGCCAGGGCTCACTCTGCCTCCTTATTATTGTATAGTTTTACCTGATCTTGGGTTTTAGCTAATTGGTTTTTACCTTGGATTACCTGGACAAGGTTTTTATGTAACAGCTCTTGCTGAGATGAAAAACATGAGAGGACGGAGCAAGGGCCCTGCAGGTTGGTATTCAGGTGGCTCTGACAAGAGTGTGGCCAAGAAAACTGCACAAAATGGCAAATCTGAACATCCACAGTGTCCGCTGAGTCAAAGAGCTGAGGCTTAAACCACAGAGGAACTGGATTTGTTTTTCAAAGCAGCCAGTCTAGACATAATTTTGCCACTTTGCACCTTTATATCCTCCTGCTCCCCTCTTACTGTGCTTTAGGGAAAACGTCAAGATTAAATTTTGTTGTGTTCTATCACCAGTCCCACGTTTTCTCAACGCAAACTGCAAGGTGTTAGCAAACAGTGGGAACAGCAAAAATGCTTCACTGCTATTGTGAAAGTGTAGGTTTAATGTATCTATTTGCTGAACTACAGAAAATTCCTTTCCTGCTGCGGCTGAGTGCTGGCAAAATTGGTCACTTAATTCCGAAAGAATTAATTTCTCTTGAAGAAAGCAACAGCAATTACTTCGATGTCACAGCAACACACACCAGTCTTCCCTTGGAAATAAAAAGAAGAAAAAATGGAAAAACCACCATTTTGGCAACAGCTTAGCAGTGAGGTGTCCTGGGGAAGCGTTGCCCATGGTGCCAGGTCTGCTGGGTTTGGGGGAGCATCTCCAGGGAGCAGCTGCCTCTGCTCTGCCCAGCCCAGAGGGGCTGGCAGCACCTCCCTGCCTGCTGCTGAAATCCTCCCCAGCACAGGACCAGTGCTTGGTGCATCTCAGCAGCCATCTCACAGGATCCAGGGCTTCAAGGGGCTTTGCTGGGTGGTGCAGGGATGATCAGGGTGGGTGTGGCGGCCCAGGCTTTTTGGCTTGTCATGTCACAGTAAATGCAAATTATCTTGCTCTCGAAGCTGATGGGAATAAAATCCTTACAGGCCATAAATTACACTGAGTCTCTCTAGGATGCACAGCTCACCCTCCCAAAAAATCAGCTCTTGCCTTCGGCCAGGGCTCAGTCAAACGTATGGGTGGAGTATGGGCGGGTTCCCAATGATATCATGGAAGGATGTGGGTTTGCCTGCAAATTCCTGTGTCTTCTCCTGAGCTAATTTCACTCTTTGTTTACTCTTATCAGGACTTCTGCAGCCAAGAATTAATTAGCAGCACTGCCTTAGTACATTGGGGTCCTACCAGTTCAAGTCATTGTATGCACACAAAGCCAAGAAGATTTGCACAGCCTGAAACAATTTTTTAAAAGGAAGTCACTACTAAGCAATATTACTGGTTGAAAAATCAGCTAATTATACCAGCAAAAATAAACACTGAAGGAGAGACCAGCTCTCCAGTTTTACCGTACATAAAGCAAGCACTGCTGGTGGCTTGGAAGAAGATGCTTTTGTAAGGACTTTGGCGTTTTGTTTTGGTTGCTGAAGAGTTTTCTGTCTGACTGCCCTCCACCAGGACAGGTACCTGGATAGGAGAGGCCAGACAGCCTCACTTAATGCATTGCCTGGGGCTGTGCATTTTTGCTTCTGTTTCTGTTTGCTTGTTTGTTTGTTTGTTGGGAATTTTGTTTGGGTTTTTGTTTGGTTTGGTTTTCTGGTTTGGGGTTTTTTTTGTTTGGGTTTTTTTTCTTTTTTTGGGTTTTTTTTTAAAAGACTAAGAAGAGTCCAAACAGAGTGATACTTTGTCTCACAACACTAATTCAGTTACTTGAAGCAAGACACACAGAGGTTATTTGCTTCCTCTTGTTACTAAAGTAAATAAATCGTGTGTAGATTAAATGCTGGGTGATGAAGGCAACATTATACAACATCCCCCGGCAGACGCTTACATTTCCGAGATAAGATACACGGCCCAAAAGGCTGATGAACTAAAGGCTTCCACATGAAACTACTACTACCACCACCACTAAAAATATCACCCAGCCATACTTGCTAAAATAAACATTTATGTGCACAGATAATCCCCGTGCTTCGATGCACAAACCAGCGGGTGGTCAGAGCTGCTGGGAAAAGCTGTGCCAGGGAGTGCTGTACTTGCAGGGCTCCTGTTAGGGGCTCTTCCATGGCATTATTCCAGGATTGACAGGAGCTGGGACACATGGGGAAGTGGGAGAACATCCAGGCTGCACGTCCCAAATACAACCAGCAGGATCAACAGCAGAAATAAAGGGACAGGGAGATGCTCCAGGGCTAGTGGAAGGTGTCCCTGCCCATGGCAGCGAGTGGAACAGGATGGGCTTCAAGTTCCAACCCAAACCACCCTGTGGTTCTGTGCAATTTCTACTTTTATTTGTTTTAGGCAGAGGAAAAGCTTTAGCGAATATTTTCACATCATAATTTTGAGGCCGATGAGAGCATCAGACCAAGATAATAGGAGTCTCATTTCCTCTTAGGAAACTGAGGGAGAAATGAGGCTTGGAAAGAAGCTCTGCAGTCAGCTACTCTGTCACCCAGCTCCCTGGGGCATCACCCACAGGAAACACAGTTTTCCCTTTTCTTCAGGGACACTGTGCTAGGAAGCTCTCCTGGAATAAAACCCCCAGTGAGTTCCCACCTCCATTAATTTCTTCTTGAGACAAAGGCCACGTTCCAAGTATGGTAGGTAGACATGTTTAGCCATGAAGATATTTCTGGCCTACAAAAGGTATTTATTTTTTTTTTCTTGTGGTCTGGGAAGATGGGACATTGCGCAGTCCTTTGCCAGACAAAATGAACTCCAGAATCCAAAACATTTTAGTGTGGGGCACCAGAAGCCAGTCAAGCAATTTATTCAAGTGTTGTATGTGATAATTTGAGTTCCAGGCTGCTTAGAGTGGAAAGAGACCTTAGTGCCATCACTGGCATGGACCAGGACATTTTCCTCTAGGCCAGGTCACTCAAAGCCATGTTTTTGTTCAGACATGACTAGGGATGTTGTTTCATTTGAGAAGTTTGCAACACTCTAACTCTGTTTTTCTGTCTTTTTTTTAAATTTTTTTTTAAATTTTTTTTTTGTGCCTGGGATGGGAGCACAGCACTGTGGACTTGAGATAAAACAGCACAGCCCCTGCAGATCAATCCCTGCAAGTGATTACACAGGAAGGTCTCATCAGGTAGCTCTGAATGAAAAACATGCCAAAATCATTTGCTGGGGCTCACTACATACAAGTCTTGGAATAAAGATAAGCCAGCCTAACCATATCATACAATGGTACATGCAATTTGGGTTTTGCTCTTAAATCCTCCTGTCCCCAAAAAGGAAAATGAAGTTAGCTCTAAACATGTTTCTTTTTCTACTAAAAACATCTAAATTTGAAAGTCCTTGAGCAAGCTGTTCCTTTTCTATTCCAAGTCTTAAAGCAAATTAAATCATCAATGTGCCCCAAAGCTAACAATTGAATTCTGCCACGCAAATGCAAGGAGACAGGTCACCTTTCAATACCAGGTATTTATTTTCTCGTATTAAGTGTTCCTAGTAGACAAGTGAAAGAAAATAGCTCAATTTTTGCCTTTCACAATGTCACTTCTAAGAACGATTTTTTCAGTTCCAGGAAAGATCAATCACATTATTGCTGGCAGTAAGTAGCACTCCCACAAGCTGTTAAATTCTTTACCTGCAGACGAGTGGCTCTTGAATAGCTAAAAAACCCTGTTTCCTGCCTTTTGAAGATATGAAAGAAACTCAAAAGGATTATGAAATCACTGTAGCAGATAACCTTCAGACAGCAGCATCATCAAAAGGCAAGGATAAACAACAAAACTCATCCAGTATCTAACTGTGAAACGTCAGTAAGCTCCAGCTGGAGAAGAACGGCCTTCAGCAGAGCCAGGGTCTACAAGGAGTATTCTTGGGGAGTGAAAGGAAAGGATATACCATGGCTGAGAGCAGTAGTATATACATTTTTTATACATACATGTATGTATGTGTGTGTCTTTAATAGCACATGACACTTCAGCAGAAAGAAACCACAGATCTGGGGCAAAAATTAACAGAAGTGCCAGCATGATGCAGAAGTGTTTTTCTCACTTCAAAATAAAAATATCCCAGTCTAGACTGGGAGTCTGGGGCCAAAAAACCCTGTCCAGAAGAGACAAGTTTGCCTGAAAGAGGTGCAGAAAAATTCTGTTTGTTGTGTGTATCCTATGATCACATATGACCTCCTGAAAAGATTTTTAATTGGTTACTCCTTCATTGAAGTCCTTAAGACCAAGTCCTACACATGATGCATGCACTGGGACTGAAATTGGGCTGCCCCTCTTTTTTTCCTGGATTTTCTCCCCAGGATCTCTCCCCTTTGTTGCTCACTTCCCTCGTAGCTGGCCCATGATTCCAGTGAAGGCATCAAGAGGCAAACAAGGTGCTCGTGATGCTGCACAGACCAAACCCAAATGTCCAGACAGGGACATATCTATCTTCAAAGGTGTTCCAGACACAACAAAAGTTTTAAGTTCTTTCAAGCTCTCCCTGATACCAGCAAAAACTGAGGATGCTCTGCCTCCCGTGGGAACAAGTCTTGTTTCCAGGCATATCAAAAGTACTTTAGTTTATTTTGGTATCTCATGATAAATAATCCCATGGCACACTTGCTTTGACTGTGTACACTGGGTTTGCACAGCATTCCAAAAAGTGTGGGACTACACATGAGCACTAGGTACTTCAGTCCTCTGCTTCTGCCTTCATCTCACCCATAACACTTGGAAAATTCACAAAAAAACCAAAATTGGTGTTACCTATGGTCTGTCAGTGTTAGCACCCTCGCAGTCCTGGAGGATTTCTTCTTCCTCACGAGCAGCAGCTCCTGCTCCATGGATGGCTCAGAATGCAGGTGGGTGGGCATGACAACACAGGGCATGGACTAACACCTTGAAGAGAAAAGTCAGCTGCTCAGACTTGAGGTTTGACTGGCAGGGCTAATGAGTATCAGCAAAAATATCCTCCCAGTAGTGTGAACTTTGATTTCCAGCACAGACAGATCCTCCTGCACTTCTAGCTGGTGCCACTTGGGAGAGGGCTTTGAAGTACACAGCAGGAGGAGTTTAGAAGTCAGTACCAGATGTATTTCCTGAGCAAGGAGTATCTGGGTGCCGTGGTACAATTCTGCTGCTAACTCCTCTGAGCACAGACAACACCAATTTCTGCCCTAACCAACTCCACCTGGAGGGCTACATCAGCTGAAAAGGTATTAATTAATAAGTATTCACCTGGAGCCAGACTTGGTAAGTGTTTTCCCCAATGACCAAACCAAAAAAAAGGGCATATCAAGCACTCTGCAAACTCTCCATGAGCTGAGCTACTCAGGGCGGTGAAATACATGGTGGCAAACAGTAAATTTTCACATGTCCTTTGATCAAAGTCCAGATGCTGCTCTGTCTGTGTCATCCACATCACTCCATGACCCAGCTCTGGATGAGTGAAGCTGAGCAAAGGACAGCCTGTGCTTGAGTTCCCAGAGGATGAACCATGCACCAGCAGGTAATTTTTGGCAGGCAAGCCAAAAATTTGAGATTAACATTCTGATGGCTCATATTTTGTCCGTCATCTCTGACAGAGGACTTGTAGAAAGATGTCTCACCTGCAGTGACAAATGAACTCATGCTTTGAAGCTAACAGCTTCCCTTGAATTGCTCTCATTATTCTACACCATGGACAGCCAACACTGTATGTACATCTTCTTTTGAGCCAAACCCACCAGAATGACTGGATTTTATGTTATATCACAAAGTGGCAGGATGAGGTAATGATGCATGTCCCCTTTACATGCCATTTTCCACAGGGTCTAAAGGGATCATCATACTTTATTTTATGATCAACGGGTCATTCATCTATATCTGCTTTGAAGCCACAATAGACATTTTGCCAATCACTAATAGAAACTAAATAAACACAGCCAAACAGTGTCATCTATCTGTGTGGTGAGTAATTGTGAGGGGTTCCTTTTTAAATAGATGCTGAAGTAAATATAGAAATATCATTTTACAAATGCTGGCTCAAGAAGAGGTGTTGGGAACTACAAAGAAGGGACATCTCACTTAGGTATGTACATATACAAGTGCAAACGTGGCCCTAATACCATTATCAACACATACCAAAAGAATTTAATTTGACTTTTATTGCCCCCTGTGTGCATTCTTCACTGTACCACACTCATGACAGAAAAGTGCCTTTCTGCTTCCAAAGCCTGGTTCACAAAAATGACCTTTTATTGAATGTTTTTGTTCTAGCAGGCAGCACTTTATTTCCCAAGGAGGCTGTTGGGGGACTATTTAATACGCAGGAGTTTGTGTGAGGGTTATAACGCATGTGATGACGGGTTATAATGCAGATGTATGATGTTTCTGGACCCTCTCTCTGCCTCTGCCTCTGTCTGTGTTTATTAATGACCCTGCAGCTCCGAGCCCAAAGCACTGGGTGTTCTGGCTGACGCAAGTTATTTTGCTCTCAAGGGCAATCCTCCCTCTTGTGTCCTTGGGGCACAGCATTCACCCTCACCTCTACACCTGCCGTGTCAGGCTGTGCCCTGGGTCCAGAGGTGTAGGTTTCCTGGTGCCATCTGGAGCCCCCTGCTACCTGCAGCACAACAATTTAAATATTAAGGATGCGTCGGTTTGGAAAGTTCAGCTCTCGGTGAGCAACACTCAATTAACTGCAGGAAGAGGGAAGTAGAAATCGGGAAGAGGAAGCAATGGGGAATCATAAAGGGTTTTCAAATGCTTTTGTAATCGTCTGCAGATCAGACATGAGGCTGGTGACTCCCATTGATGCCTGCCAGCACAAAACCACCGTGGCTCACCCGGCCACCTGAGCGGGACTGAAAGATTTATCTCCAGACAAACAATGGAGATGGGGGTAGAGAGGGAAAGGCAGACATGAAAGACAGTGGGGCACAGGAAATTGCTTCCAGGCAGGAAACTTTGGCTCCCAAATCCAAAGAAAGAAGGAAACAGGTCTTCTAGGGTTTCTGCTGTTTGAGCATTGACTGCCATTGTATTTCTGCTGTTCTTCTTCACCTCCACTCCACAGCTCAGTCCCCTCAACCTCTACAAGTCACAGCCTCCTCTACTCCTGTCAATAAAACCCTTAAACCAGAAAGGAAGAAAAACACAGACCTTTTACAATACCTCTGCCAGTGCAAAAATTGAGATTCCAGGAGACAAGGAGTCAGGATTCCTGGGACTAGCATCCACAGAGGAGGAGATGGCAACAGGACACAGGTCTTTGGAAGAGGATATCCTGATTTCTTCAGCAGCCAGGGGCTCAGAGCTTGGAAGGATTCCATGGTGAAATGACACATCATTCTTTGTGCTCTATCAAATGGGACAATGCTCTCCCTTTTTAGTGAAATGGGTGCTTTGTGACTTCCTGCAGACCTCCAGTGGCATTGGTGGCCAGAAATACGGGCTGGGCACAGCCCAGACTGTGGGCAGCAGGGCAGGGGGATTGTGCCCCTGTGCCCCTGAGCTCAGGTGAGACCCCACCTGCAGAGCTGCCCCAGCCCTGGGCTCCAACAGCACAAGGACGTGGAGCTGCTGGAGCCAGTGCAGAGGAGGGCACGGAGATGCTGCAGGGCTGGAGCCCCTCTGCTCTGGAGCCAGGCTGGCACAGCTGGGGCTGCTCCCCTGCACAAGAGAAGGCTCCAGGGAGAGCTCAGAGCCCCTGGCAGGGCCTGAAGGGGCTCCAGGAGAGCTGCACAGGGACTGGGGACAAGGCATGCAGGGACAGGACACAGGCAATGGCTTCCAGTGCCAGAGGGCAGGGCTGGATGGGATATTGGGAAGGAATTGCTGGCTGGGAGGGTGGGCAGGCCCTGGCACAGGGTGCCCAGAGCAGCTGTGGCTGCCCCTGGATCCCTGGAGTGTCCAAGGCCAGGCTGGATGGGATTGGAGCACCCTGGGACAGTGGAAGGTGTCCCTGCACACAGTAGGGGGTGGAATGCAATAAATTTCAAGGTCCATGGCAGGGGTTGGAATGGGATGATCTTCAAGGTCCTTTCCAACCCAAACCATTCTGACTCCATGAAAACAGCTGCTCCCAGCTGGGCAGTGGCACCATCCCCTCTGTGCAGCTGCAGACCTCCCAGGACGCCCTGGTTTGTTGGGTCCCAAAGCAGAGATCCCCAAAACAAACCTGTCTGAGCTGCAGTGCTCCTCTCACCCATCCTTGCCCCGTGTCCCACCTGGACCACCCAGCTCCCTGGGCACCTCCTGGGGGTGAGCAGCCTTCCCACGCTGGTGTATCACCCACGCTCCAGTGGGTGTCCAGGAGAAGGAGCTGTGCTCTGAAGGGGTTCTTCTCCCCTCTGAGACCCTCAGGAGATACTAAAAAATATTAGACCAGAAATCAAGCTTTCTTCTGCCAAAACACATGTGAGGTGAACGCCATCTAATGCATGGTCCAGCCAGGGAAGTGCCAATAATGAAATAAATGTTTTCAATCAGTGTCAAATGCTGTATGAGCCATTGGGATTTTCCTACCCAGCCTGGTGAGCAGAGATGAAGTGCCTTGGCAGAAGCTGGAGCAGAAATCCACACTGCCCTCAGGGGCGCCTATAATGGCATGGGATTTCTGTACATTACAGCATTCCTTTAACACCATGTCATCTAATGACAGACTTGCTTCTCTTTTTTGGGGGGTAGGGAGCTAGAAATTAGGTTTGTTGCACAGTTTCCTCCCTCTTAGCTGTTTCTCAGTTTAGTTTTCAGGTAGACCATGGACTATGTGTCAACCGTGAATAATAAAAAAAAATAGTTCTGCCTTGTAGTAGGTGCCCTTTGGAGTCTGGGAGGGGAGTGACTGCACCTCCTGATTGCCAGTAGCTGGTCTGCCCTGGAGTAATAACACAGAGAGGTAATAACCTGTTAGTGAGCACAGTTGTAGCTGGGTTAGCTGAGGAACAGGGCTGGCACAGGTGAAAAAGGGTGTAGTGGGACAGAGTGGGCACAGGAGGTGAAGGGTGGCAGGAGGAGAAGGAGGAGGACAGTGAGGAAGAGGAAGAAGCAGCAGGGAACCCCCAGCCCCAGGGATCCCACCGAGGCTGAGACTGGCACGGTCTGAGCAGGGCAGCACCACAGGCTGAGGAGTTGCTGTGGTTATTGTGTGCTCTGTAATGTCCCCACTGCTGGGACACCTCCAGTGCTGGGGACAGCTCTGGAACCCTCAGGACAAGAGAGACACCGAGGGGCTGGAGCGTGTCCAGGGCAGGGAACGGAGCTGGGAAGGGGCTGGAGCCCCAGGAGGGGCTGAGGGAGCTGGAAAGGGGCTCAGCCTGGAGAAAAGGAGGCTCAGGGGGGACCTTGTGGCTCTGCACAACTCCCTGCCAGGAGGGGACAGCCGGGGGGATTTGGGATCTTATCCCAGGGAACAGGGACAGGAGGAGAGGGAACGGCCTCAGGCTGGGCTGGGGAAATTCTAGTTGCAGGTTGGGGAAAATTCTTCCCTGAGAAGAGCTGTCCAGCCCTGGCACAGCTGCCCAGGAGAGTGCTGGAGTCCCCATCCCTGGAGGGATTTAAAAGCTGGGGACAAGGGACAGTGGTGGCCTTGGCAGTGCTGGCACAGTAGTTGGACTCAATGATCTTGGGGAGCTTTTTCAACCTAAACAATTCTGTGATTTTATACATATTACCACACATTTCCCATTGCTCAAGATGCAAGATGCTCTGGAGCTGTGGCATGGCTCACATCCCTTATCCCAGGGCTGCATCCCAGCCAGTGCTGATGGGGACAGCAGGATCTGTAGGCAGGGAGGTGGCACCTAAAACAGTTCATGTGTGCAGAAAATGAATCCTTTCTTCTGAGACTCTGAGTAGTTTTGTGTTGCCGGTAAGTAAAAGCAATTAAGAGAGCTTTCTGGCTTTACTCAATCTAATTTACCACATTTTTCTGTAATGAATACGTTGCAGAACAGTTTAACTAGTCCGGACCGAAGGCACTTCCAGAGCAGTACCGATTTACCTTGCCTGCTGCTCTGCAGACTGACGTGAGGCAGAGGGAGGTGATGCACTGAGACTCAACCAGAGGGATGGGGACAACGTGATGTTTCCAGCTGTGACCCAAGAAACCAAGACCTTGCTGTCTGTCCTTTTTATCACAGGAAGTGTCCAAGGCCAGGCTGGATGGGGCTTGGAGAAACCTGATCTAGTGGAAGGTGTCCCTGCCCATGGCAGGGGGTGGGACTGGATGGGCTTTAAAATCCCTTCCAACCCGAACCATCCCAGGATCCTGTGATCTTCCCATCGGAACCAGTGCTGGTGCAGAAGCCCTGAGAGCTCTGAACTCCCACTGACAGACCCTTTGGAGGTGAGGCTACTCTTTGTAGGAGTCAGGAAGATCTTGAGAAACCCGAGTTGCTGACTTCCTAGCACATCACCATAAACAGAGAGAGTAATAATAATAATAATAATAACAGTAATAATAATAATAATAATAGTAATACTTAGCCTGTAAGGACAATGGCTGCTGGGGCTGTGAATGGGATGGATCTTGCAAAGATCTGTTTATGGTGCCTGTGATATCAGAAAGTCTGGCAGGAGGTCTGCTGCTTGGATTTCTTAAGGGCTTTAGGAGGTGATAATTGTCTCACTTTTGCTTTAAACACCGTGTTAATTATGGTTTTAAACAATGGCTGTAAAGTCATCCTTTAATTATTTGTGAAGTGCTCTTCTGTGTGATTTGGGAGGCAGGTGAGTGTTGGAAAGCACTGGGAGGAGGTCACAGTTAAGTACCCTCACTAGGACCAGCAAACAAACGAAAATCTTTTCAATTTTGATGGTTGTAATTGATACACATTAAGGTCTCTGTCTGAACCTGAAGGCACAGTGAGCACAGGATCCATTACAGTGAACCTTTCCTCTTTGCTGTAAATCAGTTTTCTTTTCTATTCCATACATGGTATTGGGTGGTTTGATTTTATGTCATTAAATTATGTCAGCAAACCACTAAAAAATCATAAAATGAAAAAAAAAAAAAAGAGTGTTTCCAATACACTTTGGCTATTTCAGACCAAAAGTTACTTTTATATCTTCGAAAAAGCCCTCAAATATTAACACACATGGGAGATGATGAGCCATGTTCTGCAGTCTCTGGAAGAGCCACAGGTACCTCAGTCAGCACAGCTGTTCTTACCTCCTCACAGAGTATGTAAATTTTCCTCTTAATTGAAGAGAACAAGTCTGGGCCTCTTTTGGATTAATCACTGCTATCAGATGGCATGCCTTCTTCCCTCCAGATAAAATGAATGTGCAGGTTTGGGTAACGTGCTTTTGAAAACCCAATCTTTAAATTACGCTTTACTTCTAATACTTCTTATTTTTCTTCACTTTGTGCAATTTGGATTGTGAAATCAGGAAAGTCAGTTCCTGTCCAATCCAATATTTCTTGTTTACCTGAAACTCCCTACTTGAGGTTGAAAGAAGTTTTCTCATCCTGAAGGTAGTACTATCAGACAGAGTTTCAGTTTTATTTTAGTGCTAGCTGATCTCCCATTCTCAAGCAATTTCCATCACTTGGAAATTTCAGAGAAAAAAAATCAATTCCCAGCAGGTTGCTTTTCCTGGAACTAAGCCATGTGCAAGACTGTCATGAAAGCATTTCTGTTGGGTTTAATATTTGTAAAAAGTCATTAAAGAACCCCAACCCTACATTTAGACAAATGAGGACTTTTCAATTATCTGTTTTAATACACTGGCTCTACTAATTCATAAATTATCGGGTATGAAGAGCTATTCCTACTGTCTAGACTACCCACCCCAGTTACTCGGGGCAGAAGGACTCCCTGCACCCATACAGGTTTAAACCAGCTGGAGCTCATCTGCTAAATACCACCAAAACCTCATTTCACAATTATTATTGACAAAACATCCACCACAACCAGTGGTTAATTACTCCACCTGGATCATTACTGTTGAAAAACGATGCTTCACTTCTCAATTGTGTCCTCCTAGCACAGCATCCACCTTTTCTTTTTTTTTTTTTTTAATCCATGCAGATATTTCATGACTAAGTCATTGCAGATAAGACATTACTTGCCTCAGCTGTCCTGATTTTGAAGCATCTTTTAATTATTTGCACACATCTTTTCCTTTTTCTCTCACACACCTCAAAAAGCCATATCATATATAAATCCAAAATAATTTAATCTAGACTAATAATGCTCCCAGAGAGCTGGAATATAAAGAAGCATCTAATAATTTTGTTATTGTGAGTATTTGTACTGGATTTGAGGACAAGAAATCCAAACTGTGTTCCTTGAAGCAGACAATTTTGCAGTGTAACTGTGATACTCCACATGTAAAAGGTCAGGGCTTCATAGAGTCCTTGATTGCAGATGTCTGATAGTCAGATTATTTTTTTATGTCAAACTGTGGGTCAGAAAGAGGAACAGTGATGCTGAACAACTCACCATAAACATGGGAATTTTCTTTTTGCAACAGGCCAGTCCTTGTCTCTGGCTGGACAAAATTCCCATTAGCGTCACCGGGAATTTTGCTCGGTCAAGCCTGTGAAAAGCATAGGCTGTTATATTGCCATCTGCGAGGACATGACTAATGTTTGAGGGAGAGAAATCAGCTCCACAGTGCATCTGGCCAGGCCACTGCAATAAATACAGAGAGACACATAAATGATGGTAAGGTTACGACCTATCCCATTAAAAAGGAAGGAACTCCAAAATTACACCCCTACCTGCCAGCAATAGGAAATACAGAAGCTGGAGTTTTTCCTCTTGCATTGCTTGCTATTCTCCCATCCCTTTTACAACTATTTCCTTCTGCCAAAAAGGGTTTGGGGTGGTTTTGTTTGGTTTCAGAGAGGGCGTTGTGGGCTCCTCCCGCTGGCAAACTGATCTGCAGGGCAGTGGCACCTCAGCCTCCTCTTCTGGGTAAGAGGAAGGGCACGTCCCTGCCTTGTGGCTGCATCGGAGTATCCCATCTTTTAGGAGCTGATAAATTCCCCTAAAGCCAGAATTCAAGGGATTGGCTTGATAACATTAGGACTGAAATGCTACTTTTAAGTGATGGGCACCCCACCCTTCCCCAGCGCTCCTGGGCATTGGTGTTGCAATGTTGTTTATGCCAGAGCCCAGGAGGCAGTGGACCCTCACTTGGGATGCACCCTGAGGTTCTAGAATCGTGGAAACACTGAGTAGTTTGGGTTGGAAGGGATCTTAAAGATGCTCTGCTTCTAATCTCCCTGCCACAGGCTGGTCTGCAGGCAAATGTGGCTGAAAACAGAAAGTGTCTGTCTCCTCTGAGGTGTCAGGAGGAGGAATCATAGGGGAAGAAATACCCCTATTTCTCGTGTCAGCCCCAGCTCTTTCCACAGATCCCATTGTCTGATCCAGAGATCCCCACAGGTAACTACAAATAAAACAGTGCAGTTCATGCACATGCACTTACTTGAAATAGAGAGGACTTTGATATACACTACTGAAACTGAAATACTGAAAGAGGGATACCAGCTGTACTGCCCACTCTTATCTCTAAAGTATTCCAGCAGGGCCACTTTGCTGTTACAGAAAGAAAAAAATTCACTTTTTGAGAGCTTACACAATGAAACAAATTTGAAAACTTATATTACTAATTTGCACATCTGAAACACAGAAGAACAGGTACAATACAAATGAAGAGTTACAGCTAAGGTGGTGCATTAACCTCACAGATTTTATATTAATACTGTGTCAGACTTGCTAGATCCTGAGGAGCTAGGTGCAGGCAAATGCCACAGGCACTGGGATCTCTGGGTTGGACTGCCGAGGAAGAAGCCAGCCTTTTTCTCAGCATAGCATGTCCTAGCTGAAGGGATTTTCAAGCTTTCCTTTATCTGTAAAAACAAATATTGCAGCTGTCTCCCTTTACATCTTCCCTCCCACAGCCCTGTGTCTCCTCTGCCTCTCCCGTGGCTCCCAAATGACACCGTGCTCTCCTGCCCAGCTCCACCATCATCCCCTCCCAGACTGTCTGACCTAAATCCCTCTCACCTCCTGGTCATAAATCCCACTGGTGACATTCACCAGGAGCCGGGCTGACCCTTGGTCCCACTGGTGACACAGCACTGCTCCCACGGCTTATTTGAGGAGCAGAGGTGTGGACACTGGGTGTGCCAGTGAGTGACCACCGGAGAGGCCACGGGGGGCAGGTTGTGTTCCAGTGGCCGCCTTGGCTTGTCGTGGTCATGGGACACCAGGAGCTGCTTGCCTGCAGCACTTTCCCTCTGGCAGCAGCCCAGGTTCACTCTTCCTTTGCCTGCAGGACACACTGGATCCTGATCCCTGCACCATCTACATTCCTCTCTGATGGATGTAGTTACACCAGCATCTTCTATTGCAAACAACAAATTCTCCTACTAGAACTAGGCAGACACATAGTTTCAATATGCACTTATACAATTTCCTTTATGTTGGCATAAGGGAGACTGCCCTGTGTTTAACCCCTTTCTAGCTACAAATGTGTGGTCAACTCATAAAGCTAACAAAATTTGAGCCAGCAAAGCATGCAGTTAGAGTCAGGCAGGTGTGAGTGCCCTGATGAATTAAAACATTCCCATGTCGGAATGAGCCCCCCAGGGACAGCACTGGTGCCTGTCACAGGTACTGGTGGGCATCTGATTTGGAGGGCCCAACCCCCAGGGCTCCAGAGAAGAATGGTTTTCCCCATGGTTGGTAAGCACTGGCAAGGATACGTCTCATCTCACCAGGCTTTACTCTCATTTTTCTCACAGAATGGTGTGGGCTGGAAGGGACCTTAAAATTCATCTCGTTCCAACCCTTTATTTCACTGTGCAGGGACACCTTCCTGTGTCCCAGGCTGCTCCAAGCCCATCCAGCCTGGCCTTGGACACTCCAGGGATCCAGGGACAGCCACAGCTGCTCTGGGCACCCTGTGCCAGGGCCTGCCCACCCTCCCAGGCAGCAATTCCTTCCCAATATCCCATCCAGCCCTGCCCTCTGGCACTGGAAGCCATTGCCTGTGTCCTGTCCCTGCATGCCTTGTCCCCAGTCCCTGTGCAGCTCTCCTGGAGCCCCTTCAGGCCCTGCCAGGGGCTCTGAGCTCTCCCTGGAGCCTTCTCTTGTGCAGGGGAGCAGCCCCAGCTGTGCCAGCCTGGCTCCAGAGCAGAGGGGCTCCAGCCCTGCAGCATCTCCGTGGCCTCCTCTGCACTGGCTCCAGCAGCTCCACGTCCTTGTGCTGTTGGAGCCCAGGGCTGGATGCAGTGAATTTCCCCTTGCACCCACTTTAAAATCTTTTCCAACAGTCCAACCTTGGAACGGCTGCCAGCAGCCAGGAGCACCAGCGCTGAAATGGTGATTTCAGCTTGCAGGGCTGTGTAACAGGAGCGAGCAGGAGACCCTTGGCTCCCTGTGCCACTCACTGCGCAGAAAGGTTGCCTGAACAACCCTTTTCTTTGCAGAGCTTGGGTCTCGTAGCTTGAATCTGCTGTCTTGACACGAGCTGCTGGAGTGGAAGGAGACTGGCTAGAGCCAAAACGGCTTCATAACCCAGACTTTGAACATTGCTTGAGAGCTCTGCTCTCAAAATAATGCATAAAAATAGAAGCAGGGCCACAAGCTTAGCTATTCCTAATGTGCACAAAAGGATGGGAGGGTGCCAGGAGCCAGCCTGTGCTGCCTCTGCCCTGCCTTCAGCCTGGCTTGTTCTCTCCTACCTCCCCTGACTGCCTTTTCACTGCCGTGAAAAGGAGAGACATACCCCCAAAAGAGCAAAGTATGTTTGTTATTGACCCTCGCCTGGAAAGTGTATGAAGAGGGATCAGCTCTGTTTGTTTGTACCCGGTAATGATGTCAGGAAAAGGGATTTTTTTTTTCCCAAGTCTGGTTTTATCCCCTTTGTTGGAAGTGCCTTTGGTGAGTCTCACACCCTGGTGCTGTTAGCAAAACAATTAGGTTAACAGTGCCTTGGCTCCAACTGTCTGTCAAAGGCTGAATTGCAATGCAAATTAACTCGGCTTTAGCTCTTCAAAGCCAGCTGGGTTCAGGAAAGGTCCCCAGAAACCCCCGTGAGAATGGAGGGCTGGGGCTGGGGAGGGTGGGCTCGGCGGGATTTTACATCCAGCACCTAATGTGTTGCAATGCGTTGTGCAAACACGTCGTACAAATGCAGTACATTTTATAAATCCTTTCGGTACTCAAACGGGGCTTAGAAGAGAGACGGGGAGAGACTTTCTAGCAGGGCTTGGAGTGACAGGACAAGGGGTGATGGTTTTCTACTAAATTAGGGGAGATTCAGACTATGTAGAAGGAAAAAATCCTTGCCTGGGAGGGTGGGCAGCCCTGGCACAGGGTGCCCAGAGCAGCTGTGGCTGTTCCATCCCTGGAAGTGTCCAAGGCCAGGCTGGACAGGGCTGGACCAACCTGGGACAGTGGAAGGTGTCCCAGCCCTGCCAGGCGAGGTGGAACGAAATGAGCTTCAAGGTCCCTTCCAGTCTAAACAATTCTTGGATTCTATGACTCAAACATATTTTATTTCTCCTCAGGGATTAGCAGTGCCCTTCATGCATTTCAGGACAGGTTTCTGGCCCAGGGTGACATTTGAGCAATACATCCAGGCTGTGGGTATCGCCCTGCTTTCCAGTGTCCCCTCAGCCCGGGTCCCATTCCCATACTTATCAGATTCATTATGCTTATTTCTGTATTTTCCATATGGACACGTACATATGGTCTGTTTAAACAAGTTTGCAGGGTTAATTGGAAAGCGGTTCCTTATCAGTTATTTAATATTTAGCACTTCTGGGGCAATTTTCACCTGCAGAGATCACAAAATCAGGCAAGAGCTGATGGTCCAGCTGTACCTGTGGGAAAACAGAGGTGCCGAAACTCAGGTCTCTACCCACAGGAAAGGCAGGTGCCCAAGGTCACCTGGAAAACCTATGGCAGGGCAAAAAAATTATATTAACTCCTGGACATTCCATTCCTGACCTCCACCTCTTCACAGCATACACCTCACTCTGCTTTTGTTGCTTCCTTCATGATGATAAAGTAATTGTAGCTGTCAGTGCTGAGGCAAGTGGAGCTACAAAGGGGGAAATAAAAATGTATCATATACATCACAGGATAAATAGATTGAGGTTCTCTGAGGAAGTGAGGAAATGAGCCCCAGTGTATGTGAGGTCACTCCAGAGGCTGTAGGACAAGATGTTGAACTAAAAATACTACCCAAATTCCATTTTTCAGGGTGCAGAAGGCATAATTTTAAAAACCATGGGACTTTTTTGTATGTGCAGAACCAAATAGTGATGCTGTTCTGAATTGGTCCCTGCTATTACCAAAGACTGTAGGGCTGTGCCCTGGGCTCCATTCCTGCTTTTTATTTGGAGGTGAAGCAAGGAGTCAATTGCCCTCCTCAGACTCCAGCTTTGTAATGAGGCATCCTAAATTATTCTTTCTGATGCCAACAAATAACATTCTTCCCCTCCCCAGTGTTTTTCTAACTATTTATCTGGATTGTGAGCAGATTTTGTACCTGGCTAGGTATAGTCTGGTTAGCATTTAATAAGCCAAATCTGCTCACTTTCTGACTAATTTAGATCCAGATTCTGCAAATGCCAGGCCCGTTTGTAGCATCCCTGACCTGCTCATGTGAATACATGCACAACTGGGCACTTAAATGATCCCTGCCTTCCTGCCTACCCGAAATTCAGGCATCCAGGACCTGCACCCAGGGGATGCCCTACCTGTTAGTTTTATGTGTGCTCTATCTGGTGTCATGTTTAGTTGGGTGCATTCGTTTCGGATTTCGCTTTGGATTTGGATTTGAACTGGACTTGCTTGTAGCAAACATGATTTAAGAGTCCGGGTTCCTACTTCCGACGCGATAACTGCCTCGGAGAGTGACCTTAAAGCAACTCATCCGCCCGCAGCTATTCTGTGAAAAAGGAGCTGCTCCTCCGTGGGAGTGCGTGCAGGACGGGGACCCCTGGGGAGTTCTGCTGCCCTGCCAAGCCTGGCGCTAGGAAGTCTGGCCGGACTTCCCAGCTCGGCCGCAGAGCGCACCAAGGCTGGACGAGAGCGCAGCCTCTTGGTGGCTCGGTTTTCCTCACCCTCTGCAGGTCCAGAGCTGGAATGGGGGAATCTGTGGAGCGCCCAGGGTGCCGGGGGTTGTTACCGCTCGTAGCACCCGTAAGGAGAATATCGGAGTGCTACGTGTTTGTCATTTCTGCTTCGTGTTTGGAATCGGAGCGCACCGAGCCTCCACGGTGTATTTCCCTGTCCTTCGGTGACAGGTGCTGTAAAAGCACAAATTATTATTACTATTAATATGATTATCATCATCATTACTATCGTTACGGCTTTTTTGCGATGTGCCCTCTCTCGATACGCAGTCCCGCACCGATTTTTGAATTTTTACGCTGATTTGGTTTAATATTCCAACATTTACAGAGAGCCCCGGCACAGCCCAGCCCCGGGAGGAGCTCCCCGCCCGGTGCCCCGCGGGGTGCGGGGGGGGAACCCCCCATTCTCCCCGCACCCCCCACCCACAGCAGGTACGAAGGGACACACCGGGAGGGACGGAGAGGGAGGCTGGGGAGGGGACACACACACACCACACACGGACCCACAACCTCTCGGCAACCCGAGCCGCCTCTTGCGCAAGGCGGTTGGAGATAAATATAATATATAGATATATTTATTTTTTTTTTTTTTTCCCCCGGAGCGACACGGTGTCTAGACGCCCACGTGACGGGGCCGGGCCGGGCCGGGCCGGGCCGCTGCGCACTGCGAAGCCGCCGCCGGTGCGGGGGGGCCGGGGGAGGGCGCAGGCACCGCGCCGGCTCCGCTCCCGCCGCGCCCCGCGCCGCCGCCGCCGCTCCCCCCGCACGCACCCGGGGGAAGGCGGAGGTGCGGGGAGGGCGGCTGACTGCGGAGAGAGAAGGGAGGGGAGAGGCGGGGGGGGGGAAAGGGGGAGGAAAGAAAAAAAAAAAAAAAAACGAAAAAAAAAAACCACCCCACGAAAGGAGGAGGAGAAGTAGGAGGAGGAGGAGGAGGGGAAGGAAGGCAGGAAGGAGGAGTGAAGAGCAAAAAAAAGGCACCGCGGCAGAGGCGCCGGCAGCAGGGAGAGGGTCGGCGGCCGGCGGGCACCCCCGCACCCATGTAAGCTCCGCCGGGAGCGGCGGGCCCGGCTCGGCCCGGCGCGGCTGCTGGGGAAGAAAGGAAGGAAGGGACATAGCCCCACTTTTCTCCCTTTTTTTTTTTTTTTTTTTCTTTATTTCCTTTCTTTCTCTTCGTAGCAGCCGGATCAAGACTCCGTGTGGATTAAACCTTTGGAAAGAAGGAGGGGGAAAAAAAATAAAAGCCCACCCCGAAACCCCCACATCAGGACGACCTGGGCTTTTAAAAAGGGATACAACACTCTGGATGCGCTCGTTCGCCTCTTTTGTGACAGATGCTTAAACCGACGTCCAAACCTTAGGGTTGGTGTTTTGGGGTTTTTATCTTTAATTTTTTTTTTTTTTTAATCTTTTCGTTTGTTGTTTTTCTCTCTTTTTTTTTTTTTTTTTTTTTTTTTCTCCCCAGCCTTTTAAATAGACGCCTTTTTGGCTCGCTCTTTCTGCTTTTGCCTGCTGGCTCTGCCCTGCGCCGCATCCCCGCCGCCGCGCCCGCTCCCCGGCGTGGCGGGTTGATGGGCGCCGCGGCCCCGGGGCGGCCGAGGCTCTCCCGCGGCTCGGGCCGCGCTCCGCACCCGCGCACGGCGGCGCGGCGCCGGCAGCCCCCGCCCGCCTGCCCCCGCCACGGGCGCCGCGGGCTCTAGACGAGGATTTTTTCCGTTTTTCTTCGCTTTTTCGGGCAAAGCCGGAGCGAGCGACGACTCTCTCCTTTCCCTCCCCTCCCCGCCTTCATTTTTTCCTTTTTTGCTTTTCTTAATTTTTTTAATTTTCGCAGTTTTGGTTTTTTTCTTCTCGATCCGGTTTTTCTGTAAATTCTCTCGCAGCGGGCGGAGGCGCGGCCGGCGCATCCCCCCGCGGGAGGCGGCGGGACCCGCGGCCCCAGCGCGGAGACTGGCGCATGCCACAGCCCGCCTCGGCTCCGCTGCCCCCCGCCGCTGCCCCCCGCCGCCGCCGCATCCCGCCTGCCGGCCCCTTCATGCTCGGCGGACGACATGCCCGTTTTGTAGCCGGGGGCCCCTCCTCTCGTCCCGCATGTTCAGGACCAAACGCTCGGTGCTCGTCCGGCGGCTCTGGCGGAGCCGCGCGCCCGGCGGCGAGGAGGAGGAGGAGGCGGCGGCGGGCGAGCCCGGCGCGGCGGCGGCGGTGGCCGAGCCCCGGGCGCACTTGGGCGGGGGGCGCGGGTGCTGCCCGGGCAAGGCGGGCCGCGGCGGGCGGGCGGCGGCGGGCGCGGAGGCGGAACTGAAGGCGCTGACCCACGCCGTGCTGAAGCGGCTGAAGGAGCGGCAGCTGGAGGGGCTGCTGCACGCCGTGGAGTCCCGCGGCGGGGCGCGGACCCCCTGCCTGCTGCTGCCCGCCAAGGCCGACTCGCGGCTGGGACAGCACTGGTACCCGCTGCCCGTGCTGCTGTGCAAGGTGTTCCGCTGGCCCGACCTCCGCCACTGCTCCGAAGTGAAGCGGTTATGTTGCTGTGAATCCTACGGCAAGGCTCACTCCGAGCTCGTCTGCTGCAACCCGCACCACCTCAGCCGGCTCTGCGAGCTAGGTACGGGGGATGGAGGGGATGGAGGGGATGCGGGAGGTGTCAGGGCTGGAGGGGTTAGAGGTGTGCAGGGCTTGGAGGGATGTGGGAATACGGGGGAATGGCAGCACAAGGTTGCAGGGGATTTAGGGGTGCAGGAGCTGGAGGGCATGAGAGAGATGGAGGGGATGCAGCGGTGCGGGGGCTGAAGGTGTGCAGGGGATGGAGAGGGTGCAGGGGTGCAGGGGCTAGAGGGGATTCAGGGGCTGGAGTTGTGCAGGGGCTGGAGGAGATGCAGGGAATGCTTGGATGAAGTGGATACAGGGACACTTGGATGCAGCCCCACTCACCTCCCGGCCCACAAAACTTTTTTTTTTTTCCTTCTGGAGGAAAAAAAAAACCCAACCAAAAACCCAAACCAAAACAAAACCAACCCACAACAAACAACAAAACGCAGAACACGCACAAAAACTTTCCATTGCCGTGGTCTATAGGTATTTCCTTTTGTATTTAGGGGAGGGGGCGACCCCCCCCCACCTCCGGGACCCCCTCCCCTCCCGGGGGCCCCGGCGCTGCCTCCCCGCCGTCCCCGCGCGGTGCCGGGGGATTAAGGGCCGGGCGGCCCCGGCGCTGCCGCGGCTCCGCCGAGCCAAGGAGGCCCCGATCAGACAGCCCGAGCGGCAGATAGCAGGGAGACTGGCGCCAGACGGCCCCTTTTGTTTATCTGACAGCTAAATATCAAGGCAATCACCGCCTCGCTGCCCTGCCTCCAACCCCCAGAGCTAAGACAAACAGTTTTGCTAAAAGAATGCCACTGTTATCATAAGTTCCTATCTTTTTTCTTTTTTTTTTTTTTCTTTCTCATGGCTCTGCCTTTATTTTCTCTGTACTTCTCTAATTCCAGAGTCTCCCCCTCCACCCTACTCCAGATATCCAATGGATTTTCTCAAACCAACTGGTAAGTAGACTTTTTTCAATGCAAGTGTAAGAGATAAAAAATGGCAAAACAGTCCCTTTATCACGGAAAACAGTCTCCTGCCTTTGTCATGCTTTTTGCTTTTGGGTTGCCTGTGTGCTTCTGTGCCTCCTGCTATCCTTCTAAGAATTAACCTGTAACTTATCCGAGCCACCTTGTGCACAAAGTAGGATTTTAAAACTCTGGCAGGAAACTTCAGGAGGGATTGCAGTGCAGTGCAGGCCTGTGCTGCTTGAGTCAGCCAGGAAAACCATAGGCTCCAGTTGGAAATGGCAGTGCTTCTGCACCCCTGGGTGAATTTTTAGGGATTTAGGTTGGGATCCAGCACAGCATCTTCCTGATGCCTGGGAATCCCAGTGAACTTTGACAGATGAACTGCTTGGTTAGAAATCTCTCTGAGTTTTACAGGAGCCTAATCCTACCTCATCAGGTTGAAAAAAAAAATGGGAAAAGAGTTTGAAAAGTTATTTTTTTAACCTTTTTAAGATTTAAACTTCTTAGCCCCGCTGTGCATGCCTGTTGCTTGTAATTGAATGTCAGGGTGCCAGGGGAGAAGCCCATTTGAGGCTGGCACCAGCTCTTTTGCGGTTGTCTGCATAAACTCTTGGTTGGCAGCGAGCTCGCCGGGTGTGAGATAAATGAGGCTGGGAGAAGGAGGAGAGGTGGGGAGAGTCGGAAACGCGGGGAGCTCGGGAGGAGCAGCTCCTGGCTTCCTGAGGATTAGTGGCTCTGGAGTGGGCTGGGGCACAGCGGTCTCTGTGGTCCCGTCCCGCGGTCGTGGCAGGCGTGGGACTGCGAAGGTGGATGTGTAGGTATTCCTGAAGAACAGTATCAGGTTGTTTGGTTGGGGATTTTTGGCCAAAAGAACTGTGTCTGTGAAATTACCTCTCTCCAGGGTCTCAGGGCCAAAAGAAACCCCAACCTTGGGGCTGCTCTGGTGCGCTGGTGGGGTCTCGTCCTGCCAGCTGCTCCCTCAGAGCATGGACTGTTGTTTTCCCCCTCTGCAAACTCTTTGGGAGCACTAATAAGCCTTTTTTTGCCTTTCGGAAATAGATAAAACTGTTTAACAAACAATTGGGTTGCAAAGCATGAACTATCTTGCCTTGGTGTGAAAAAAACAGGAGATAAAGGCTCATGAATGAAAGAGGGACCTCGGGAGTAGGTTCAGAGTAGGTTCAGCATCCTGAGCGTGTGCTGGGAGGCAGAAGAGTTGTTCTGTAATAGACTCTGAGGGTCTGGTGGGTCATGCAGTTTTGTGGGTTTTGCATAATTTTGACTGTGTCCTTGCAGTGCTCCCCCAAAAGTTCCTATTTTTGCCTTTCTGGTTTTTCTCTGCACTCATTGATGATCCTGGCATGGGATGCAAAGGGGTTTGGAGCTGCGGGAGAGAAGGGTTAAAGCTTGGTTTTGGTTTCCTGTAAAGATGTTAGGATAAAATCTATTAGCAGGATTTAAACATCCAATCTGCCTCCGCCAGGATCTCATTTTCAGTTAGCCGAATGATATATTTATTCATTAGCAAGTGTTGACATAAGGTAGCAAAATGTGTGTAAACAGAAAAGCCGCAGAACATGAATGTGCCATTTCGAAAGGAAAAGTTATTCCTATCGGCCAATAGGAAGTGATTAACGCTGCCCATCGGAAACACAGCAACAACTGGGTTACTCACAAAAAAGTCCTCCTCTTTTTTCCTTTTTGAAAGAAAAATCCACTTGGCAGCTGAGCTCTGACTAACAGGGCTGTGACAGCCACCAGAGGAGCCTGGAAGTCTGTGGTGGTAGGTGGGTTTTGCAAGCTCAGGGTTTCTCAGCATTTCCTCTGCAGGGGGAATGAGATTTTCCCGTCCCAGCCTCGGTGTCGTCTCCTGTCTTGAGAACTGTGGGAAGGGGTGAAGATTTTTTACCTGACTTATGCCCATCAGCTGTCTTCTCACCTGGGACCTTGGGTGGGAACTGTCCCTGTGTTTAGGCTCTGCCAGTGGAGCTGGGAATGAGCAGGGAACTTCTGCTTTTCCATCGTGGTAGTGGTGGTAAAAGTTTTTTAGGTGTTTCATGCCATGTCTTGTAAGTGCTTCATATGGAGAGACAGGCAGATAATAAACCTGGAGTGGTGTGGGCTCTGGCAGAGGTTTATTTTAAACTGGTTTATTTTGGAAGGGACCCTAAAGACCATCCAGTGCAACCCTCCTGCAATGAGCAGGAACATCTTCAACTAGACCAGGTTGCTTCCAGTCCCATCCAGCCTGACCCTGAACGTTTGTGGGGTGAGGGATCTGGCATCTCTCTGGGCAACCTGTGCCAGTGCCTCACCTCCCCTGCCATCATCAACCATTTCTGTCTTCAGTCTCGTCTAAATCTCTCTTCTCTTTTTGTTTAAAACCCTTAACCAGTGTGGATTAAATTGGTTTTTCTGGAGGTGATGGAGGCTGAGACAGGGTGCATCACAGGCTGGAGGGAAGCAGGGATGGACAAGGAGCTGGGAATCTGCTGCAGGCAGTGAAATGCCACAGCAGGCTGTGTTGGTAGGATAGATCTGGTGTTTTTGTACTTGTTGTAGAACAGAAAGATCTTCCCTTGATGACTGAGTTACCTGAGGGAAGGCTGTGGGACAGCCTGGCTTGTTCATTCATGGAATCTCAGAATGGTTTGGGTTGGAATGACCTTAAAACTCATCTCACTCCAACCTCCTGCCTTGGGCAGGGACACTTTCCGCTAGACCAGGTTGCTCCAAGCTACCTCCAGCGTGGTCTTGGACACCTCCAGGGATGGGCAAGACTTCAATCAAGGAGAGGATTTTCCCTCTTCCTCACCCGGGATGTTGTCAGGGATGGATGAAGGTGTGTGGCACTCAGCATTCCTGACGTCCCTGCTGGAGCTGCCGCCAGCAGCTGTGCTGGAAGTGAGGTGGACAGCAGTGCCTCAAATAACTCAGGCAGGTTTTTGACTGAGCTGTAGGTGGGACAAGGGGCTGCAAGTGGCTCCATTGTGCTCCTGCGTGGCTGGACATGGTGCTGCTGGTGTGAGAGTGCAGGAAACTCGCTGAGATGTCTCTGCTGCCGAATGCCCTCCTGCGGTGTCAGCTTTCAGGGGAGCTGGAGGTTTGGCAGCTCCCAGGAGCTATTTGACACCTTGCAAGGTTGGGCTGGTGGCCACAAGGAATAATTGTGTGTCTCCGCAATGGTTTTGTGCTGTGGGAAGGCAGCGTTGGGAGGAGATTGATGTGAGCCAGGCTTGGGTAAAGTCTGATCCTGCGACCTCTCGGTGCTGAAGGTAAAACGAACCCCTCCTAACGAGAGTCCTGGGCAGCTCTGTGGGCGATGGGAAGAGTGCAACAATGAATCCAGCCACACACAGGGCAGAGACCCCCCTTGAGGGTTCTGCCCTTGGGTTCATCCCAGGAGGTTGGTCTGGAGCTGAGCAGCACCAGCTCTGCGATTTGGAAAGGAAGCTCAGGGGGTGATTAATGAATGAAGGGAATTGTGTTTTGGGTGGTGGGACACGGGAAGGGAGCCGAGGATGAGGTGTGTAAGCACACCTCCCCATTGCTAGGGTTATGTATTTGAAGGTTGGATAGGATTCTGTCCTGCCTGCCGTGGTGACAGAGAACCTGGTCAGGTATGATCTCTAGAGCAAGGCAATGTGGAAAGGACCAGGTATGTCCCTTTTCCTCAGGAACTCCTCAGAGACCTGCAGCACAGGGAGCCCATGGCAGGGCAGAGTGGTCCAGCCCGTGTTCAGAAAGCATCTGTAGCTCAAGCAGTTGAACCCATCCCAGGGAATGACAGGGGAATCTCCTGTCTGGATTAGAAGGGGTTAAAAAAAAAGTAAAAACTCTATTTCTTTAAAGCATAGAGAGCACGACAAGGCATTTAGAGAGCGTATCATATACAGTATTTCACAAGTAAGTCTATTTCCTGTCTCCCCTATTGTTTTCAGTTTGATTAAGTATATCCTGTTAAACTGTATATTCCTGTTAGGGCTTTTACTTTACTCTGATAAAATGAGGTTATGCAGACAGGAATTTCTTATTCACTGGTATTTCAGGGGTGGGATCTGGCAGAATTGCTTTATCAGTAGGGAGAAAATCATCTCGGCTCTCCTGGTGGTGGCCCTTGCTTTGGGATACAGATGTGAGTGAAGTGAGGGCCCAGGGAGCCCAAATTTGGTGAAACCCAAAGTTACTGAGGACCAGAAGTTTGCACGAACTTCACAGGTCTTCTCAGGGTTGTTCTTCAGCTTGTGGTCCCTAAACTGGTGTTGGTCTGTAGGACCAGGAGATCAGTGTTGGCTTCTGGCTGTTGTCACCTGGAAGAGAGCAGGCTTAGGACAGAAAGGTCCAAACCTTGATCTCCAGCACCTGCATGCATTGGAGACACCTCTAATGGAGCAGCCTGCCTTACCCTGCCCTTTGGTGGTGCGCACAGGAGTAGGTCCAGTTGCCCAGGAGGTGGCAATAAGGTCTGCCAGCAACTGGTGGTGACGAAAATTGAGCAGCACACCACAAACTCAGCCCATTCACTGCAAAAGGGCAGCAATGAAATGTTTCCCTTTCGGTTCCCATTTCGGTGAGTTACAGGTTTTGGCTAAATTGGGTGCACAAAGCCACGATTTAAGCATTTTTGGAAGCTCGCTTACATCAGAACGGCGACAACCTTGATCTCCTTAGCTGGTGACTTGTCCAGAGAGGTGGCAGCCAGCCTGTAATTTCTGCTGGTCTATAATCAGCGCTGGCTGGCGATGAAGCACAGCCTTGACTGAGACAACGAGTTAGGGTGGATGCCTCTTGATGAACTACCGTCTCTGCACGGACAATTAGTAATCGCTTCCTGCTAAGCCCTTTGGAATGTGTGTTCTGCTTGGGGCAATGCTGGGAGTCTGCAAAGAACCACCTATATACTGACTTCTTTTTTTTTTTTTCCCTCCCCTCTGCTCCTGCAGATTGTCCAGACTCTGTGCCTTCCTCCACTGAAACAGGGGGAACTAATTGTCTAGCCCCTGGGGGGCTCTCAGGTAAGACATCTCTTGTTGCCCTTGATCTTGGCCGTGGGTCAGGTCGTGTTGGTGGAGGGTCCTGACAAAAGGCGAAGTGATGCCGGGGGAGTTTTGGGAATGCACATCGCTGAGAAGGGCATGCTCGGAGGGGGAGTTGGGTTTCATTTCAGTAGCAGCCGAGTGTGTACCTCTTGTGCAGAGGATGTGTTGAAATCCCAGACAAGGTTCTCCATCCCTGAATGCTTGCATTTCCTTTGAATTCCAGCCTTATGCTTCATTCATTTTTGGGCTAAGGCAGGAAGAGGCAAAAGGACTGAGGCAGGGCAAGGCTAAGCAGTGTTGGTTGACTGCTCATTCAGGTGTGTAGGTTATGGGAGCAGGTGCAGTTGTACCTTAAAGAAGGATTTGGTGTAAAATCCTTGACTTGGTGGTGGGGGCATCTCTTGTCTCTGGGATGAGATCCCTGCTCAGATTTTGCTCCTGATAAGGTCACCATTCCCCATCTGATGCTTATGATGTGTGAGGAGGAAAGGTGGCCTGTTTTTTTATAGAGGATGTTGCAGAGAGAGTGTTAATGATGTTTTTGTATCCCTTCCTGATGTATTCAATGATTTCCATTGTTTTCCTATGTTGCCATCTCCTTCAGCCTCCAGTTGCTGTTAGAGGATGGAGGCTTGTAAGGCAGTTTCTCCACCCCTCTTGGAGTTTGCATAGAGACATAGAGTGGTTTGGAAAGGACCTTTGACGGTCATCTAGTCCAACTCCCAACCCCATTTCCAAGGTGTGATGTCTCCAGCACCTCATCTCCCACCCCAGACTGGCCACCTCAGTGTCTCTACCAGGATTAAAGTGTCTGAAACCATGTACCTGCAGGTACTGGCTGATGTTTGAAGGTGCTTGCCTTTGTGGGGATGTCTCCTTGATTTATGATTTATTCATCACCCTGAAACTGGAATTCAGAATTAGGTTGGCGGCGGCCGCACGCGCGTGCATCTGCCCCTGCCTCTCTCCAGGAATTGCATTTGCTGTGGATGTGATGTCTTTAAGTGAGCCTTGTTTGTTTTTCTTTGGGTGTAATATATACCCTGTCTGTTATTTGAGAGGGGAGCATATTGTTTGTTCAAAGGCCCTAATGAGAATTAATCAAACGAAGAGGGAGAGGGAACAGGAAAACTTGTTGCTGTTTGGTTTTTTTTTTTTTCTTAAGGCAGAAGGATTTGCGTTTTTTTAAAAATTTTTTTACCATTGGAGCCTATAGCTTCAGGGAATTAAAAAAAAAGCGTCTGTAAAAAGAAAAAAGAGAAGAAGCAAAACAACACAATAAGGATGTTGTTAGATCTTTTTCCCTTTTTTTTTTTTTTTTTTCTTTTTCCTCCTGAAATACACCCTTTGCAGAGGGGAGGAGAGAGTTCAGTTCCACAGGATACCACATGAAATAAGCAGAGGAAGTACTCGCTTTTAAAAGGGGGCTTTCTGTAAGGTTCAGCCTATTGATAACATCTCGTCTGGCAGCTCTGCTCCCGAAGGGAAGGCAGGAGGTGGGGGCTTGGGCTGCAGGAAATAACATGGCTCGTTCCTGGTGCCTCCCAAAGGGCCGCGGGAAGGGGACCCCTAGCTCCTTAATTGAGCTTCTTCCCCAAATGAAAACACATTTCCACCTGAAAGTGCATTTTTCACTTACTTTATTCTATTGTTACTATTTCATTGGATTTTATTTTTTTTTTGTCTCCCTTATCAAAGGTTTCCCCCCCTCCCCAAGCCTGGAAACAGAACCTTTTTACGATCATTAACCGCTCTTTTTTCCTCCCCAAATGTAATTGTAGCCATTTAGTTTAATGAGGAGCTGATAGGAGAGTTGACTCTTGAAGGGATATGGTTAGCTACCCAAGCCCTGAAACAAAGCCGAATGCCTCCACATGAAAGAGCATTTGTTTTGAATTTGCTCTGATTTACTGGCATCTCCCTTCCGCGCGCAGAAGTGCAGTGCTGAAAATTCCCAACTGGAGAGACCCAGTCAAGAAAGGAAAATAAACGCACTTTGGAGCAATCCTCCAAAGCTCACTTTCTCCTCCTTTTTTTTCCTACCCCCTCCTGCATATTTTAGTTAGCATGAGAGTGTGTTTGAAGAGGGCTTTAATGGGTTATTGGCAGGGTGCATGGCCGGCGCTTTGGCTTGGTCTTATCTGTGTTTGGGCAGATAGGGACGGGTGATGCCGGGTGGAGAATCCAGCATCCCTCATCCCCTCCCCTCCAGACCTGTACAGTGTTGGATTTGCAGCTCCTTGATGAAAGCAGCTTAAGAAAAGGGAGGGGGGAAAAAAGTAATTACTTTGATAATTTGGCAACTGGAGTTATGTGTGAGAGGAAAAGACATCACAGGTGGTTGTTGTTGGTGGTGGGACCCTGCAGCACTGCAGCCTTTGGTCATCAGTGACCTGTGGTGGGTGCTGGTGAAGCACCAGGGTCAGTAGACCTGCTCTGATGTCTTGAAGAGCAGGATTTGGCAAGAAAGATCACTTTCAGCACTGAGAACTTGGGAATGGGGCCAGCCTGGGGTTCACGGCCACTGCGGCAGGGGAATGCACGGAGGGGTTGAGAGGATGGTGGAGCGCTGCAGGGGCTCAAAGCGAGCGTCCTTGCGGCTCTCCCTGAGGAGCCTTTGATGAGGAGGAGTCCCAGATCAGCCACTGCTGGGCTCTGTCTCTTAGTGGGGCTGCAGGCAGTTGTGTTGATGGAAACCAGAGGCTCTGGAGGATGTGTGGCGGGGGGAGCGGCGCGGCCGGGGGATGCACGGGGAGTGTTTCCCCCTTGCAATAGCTCCTGAGCTGCTTTTTTCTTCCCTTCCTCTTCTTTCTGTTCTCCTTTGTCGCCCAGGAGTGCAATCCTGGGCAGCCCTTCACACCGTGCTGGTGTCCTCTCCTCATCCCACCTCTGCTCTGTCATTCCCAGCCATCCCATTCCCTGGCTGTTGCACCCCTTGCTTCCCCCACAGCACTGGCTCTTGCTTCTGTATTCTTGGCTTTATTTATTTTCTTATATCATCTTTATTTTTGTCCGTGGTCAGCCTGTGGGTAGGTCAGGACTCCTCGCTCACGTTTTCCCCCACTGACATGGCTGTGCTCAGGTATTACTAGCCAGATCCTCTCTGTCCTAAATGTGGTTAAAGAGCAAAAATATCCCATTGGAGATAAAAATAATTCCCGTAAATAGGAGACAGAGGGCGGTTTTCCTGTATTTTGAGCTGGCTTGTTCTCAGCAGATGTGTTTGGTTGTGACTTCTTTCAAGCGAGCAAAGCCATGTTTGGAGATGCTGGAGGTGGCTGGCCCGTGGTTTGGTGGGAGCCAAATTCCTGTGTGGCCCATGGAGAAGCCCTGCTCCAAGGGTAGAAGTGAGCTAGCTGGTGGAGTTTGGTGGTGCTGGGTCTCCATGGGATGTGATCCACCTGGATCCATCTGTGTCCTGACCTGAGTGTGGCGTGGGGCTGGTGGCTCTTGGCTGGTGGCAGGTTGTGGTGACCATGGTGGGTGAGGAGGTGGCACTCCAGCAGGACAGGTGAATAGTGCTGGATCTGCTGGCAAAGCAAAGCTCTCAAGAAACCCAGAGTTTGTCCTCAGAGAGGGAGAGCAAGTTGAGCTGTCTTGTGCCCTCTCCACATCCACTGCTTTTTTATAGAGGTTGTTCCTAAAATCCCAAATCCAGATTTTGGCCCAATTCTGCTGATTTACCCAAACTCTGGAGGCACCTCAAGGTCTCCAAGAGCCAGTGGATGTTGAGTGATGATGCTTGATGGGTGCAGGATCAAGGTTCTGCAAGCCTTGAGTCTGGGAAACCAGCAAGGCTCTTCTGTAGCAGGCACAGACTCAGTTTCTCCCTCCCAACTCCACACCAAAAACACAGGGAAAAGACTTCCCCAGGCTGGAAGAGCATTGGCATCATTCCCTACTCTGGCTCTCCGTGCTGTGGGACCTTGTCTGGTTTAAGGGACCTCTTGGCTGATTGACATTTCATTCCAAAATTGCGGGCAGGCCGGGAATGTTTCACTATGCCTCTGATCCCTGCTGGTATCTGCTCGACGGGGAAGAAGCACCTTGTCCAAATCCGGAGATATTTGCCCCCCAAAGCGGCTTCCCGTCGCTCTCCCCTTGCCCATGTAAACAGGATCCTGTCCTGTTTCTCCGCCAGAGCCCTGCCTGTGTTTTCCCGTTCCCCCTACTTCCACCTCCCTCCCCTACGGAGTTTATAACCTCCTGTGAAATGCCTTTATTTACAAATTGGCATCCTATTATAATCTGAAATTGAGACATCTTCCTGTGGAACTAGGATTGTATATTTGTCCCAGGGATAAACAATTGCTTGGGAATTTTTTTTTCTTTAAGTCACTTATTTTTGGTTTATTTTTGAGCTTACGTCGTTTTAATATTTTTTAATTTGCTTTGAGCGTCGCAGGGCGTTGCACCCTTTCCTTCCCAGCCTCACTGGGAGACATGACCCCCCTGCTCCTTGCTTACCTAAAAACCACAGTCCCGTCCTGGAAAGGACAAGGTTATCAGGGGTTAATGCCAGGATGACAGCACTGGAGCCTCTGGAGCAGAGCAGGCTGCCTGCCAGACTAGGAGCCTCCCGGCTCGCCTCGCACATCATCTGACCGTGGCCGACTGGGAGGAGGGAGCTGGTGCTTGGCACCGACCCCGGGCTCTTGGCTTGGCCACCCGCTCCGGTTCCTTCAAGCCCCATGAGGGTTTTTTTTTTTTTTTCCTTTTTCCTTTTTTTTTTTTTTTTTTAAGGGGGTTCTCACCCTGTGGGGACCCCCCTGGGACACGGGCGGGATCCTCCTCCCTGCTCCGGGCGTTCCGCCGATTAAAATCCTTCCAAAGCAAATAGAATCCATTTAATAATTACTTTTAAGTGCTCTAGAGCCTCTTGAGCCTTTCCTAGATACTCTTCTACAATGTGTTTTTAAAAAGAAATGATAGCAGAGGTGCTGGCCCCATTAGATAGTTTCAATCCATACCTGTACAGCTTCATTAAACCCATTTTTCCAGACGCCAGTAGATTTTCCCAGCCAAACGGTGCCTTTGGAACAGCTGATGACAAAATGCAGGAGACCCCAGAAACAGCAAGTCCATCATGATGGGGATGGTAGTGGGAACAGTGATGGGGTAACCTGTGTTTTGATCCCACAACCTGGCAGTTTTTAGGGAAGAAGGAGGCTAGGAAGGTGAATTTTGGAAGTTGAGTGCCGGTTCAAACCGCGCTCTGCTCGCGGCAGCCGTCCTGATGAGCAACTTGATCACTGGGGACATTTAAAACCCGATGTGACAAAAACACTCGTAGAGAGGAGCAGCCCCGGGCTGGCAGGGATGCGGTCTGCATCGTTTCCATCCCCACTGTCTGCCAGTGGGTATCACTTACACTAAAGGAACCAGTAACATTAGCCACATGCATTTCCCTGCCACTGGCATGGGGGGATGCCTGCTCCCAGCCACGGTGGCCAACACCGTAAACCTCCCTGCTGGCTTACAACGGGGTGCTGCGCTTTTTAGGGTGCCCAGGAGAGAATTGTGAGTAGAGACCCTGTCCCCAGCCCCAGCTGTGCCCCAGCAGGGTGACAGGCTGGGTGGCGAGTGGGTGCCAACCCCTCTGCCGTCCCCCGCCGGCGTGAATGACCCACGCCGCAGCCTGGCCGCCTGCCTACTGTCACAAAGGAGCTTCCTTCCCAGTTTATTTTCAGCGCTGGGATATTATTAACCGCTGAGGCACAGTCTCTGTTCTAACCACCCTCGCTTTTTGCCTAAATCGCTTTGTTTTCGGCCGCCGTTGGCGTGGCCGCGGTGCCGCCGCGGTACCGGCTGCGTCACGGCTGCTGTTGAGGAACAGAGGGCACGGAGGAGCCTGATCCTGCACGGGGCTGAGGGCAGCCAAGGGAAGGAGCTCGGCGGCTCACAGGATTTCCGCCTGTGCTGTCTTTGGATTAGCCCCTGGGTTTTCTTTTTTTTTTTTTTTTCTTTTTTTTTTCCCCCCCTCCTCTATTCTTCAACTTATTTTAATAAGTGCAACATCTTGGGTGTTGCTGCCTGCCTCTTTCTCTACAAGTTATTTTACTTTATTTTATTTCTGTCTTTTTTTTTTTTTTTGGCCTTTTTCCTTCCACTGTCTTTTCCTGTTTTCCCTCTTTCATCTTCTGTTTCTGCCTTCTTTTCCTCCCTTCTTCTTCTTCTTTTTCCCTTCTGCTTCTTTTTCCCCTTCTCCTCCTTCATCTTCTCCTTCCTCTTCTTCTGCTTTTTCTATTCACTTTCTTTACTTTTTTCTTCTTTTTCTTCTTCCACTTGTTTTCTTTCTTCTTCCTGTTCTCCATCTCCTTGTTGCCCTTCTTCTCTTATTTTCCTTTTTAATGCAAGAAAAGAGCTTTTCTGGGCAAGCATTGCAGGGATTTTCCTTCCCCATCCAGGGCAGGGTGGGGGCTTGGATCCCCTGTGCACAGACCTGCTGCCACCCTCTGGGGGGTCTTTGCCCATGGGCTCAAGTAATCACTTCCAAAAAGCTTTTTCCAGCGTGTTTTGTGCTGCTGGGGATGTGATGTTTGCTAACAGACAGCAAACTCTCATTTCTTTTTTCTTTCCTTTTTTATTTTTACCCCTGTTTTATTTTTTCCCCTCCCCTCTTTTGGGTTGCCATTTAAATGCGTGATGATAACTTTCACCCTGTTAATTAACAGGAAACATTGGGACAAGACAGGAAATTACATCAGTCTTTTATGAGGAAAGAGCCAAGAAAAAAAAATGCAAGAAAACATAGTTATTAGTGAAAGGAAAGAAAGTGCCAGGGGAGGGAAAAGAAAGAAAAGGAGAAAAAAGGAGGAAAAAACACCATCTCATAGGCCCTGCTTTTCCAGGGGAGGCTGCTCCAGTACTTGATTTTATTTTTATTATGTTGAGAAATATTTGACTAGCAGGGTCACCTTTGCTTGAGCGCGACGGTCCAGCTTCCCGAGGAATTTTTTTTTTTATTTTCATGCTTTTTCTCAGCTTCCTTCCCCAAACTGTGAGGCCTAGGAAGCTCTTGGCCGGGAGACTAATTTTGGTTTGGCTGCTCAGCCCTTCAAATTGGTCCCCACCCAGTGTCATTATCTTGGTTTTAACTTGCAAGGGAAAAAAAAAAAAAAAAAAAAACCCAGAAAAAAAACCACCCTGCAAGAGCTGGCTCAGCCCTTCTCTACCCTTTTAACCTCACTGCATAAAAAACCTACTGGCTTCAGCCTCCCTGGCTGGGTTGTGCTGGCAGTGCTGAAGTTGCAGGAGGTGCTGGTGATGCTCTTGGTGATGCTCCCCTGTGTGTGATGACCCGTGCCTGGCTCTGTGGTCCTTCCTCACCCTCCCTCAGCCGTCCCTGTTGAGGTGCTGGGATTTGGTGAGCCAGCTTTGGGGTGAAGTCCTGGCTCCCATGAGCCTGTGGAAAGGTAAATTTTGCCATTGAAGGAATAATTCAGTACTGCTCGGGCTCTTGACCCTAGTTGTAAATATGTATCTTATAGATGTACTTAATGAGTGAGACTGTGAATGGTTAAATGTTGTGCAAAATCGATTCCACCTCTATGTGTAGGTTGAATACACAGGTATGGATATAATAAATTCAACATAGCTATAATTATGTAAGATATAGTCAACATACAATGTGTATATTCTATAGATGCATAGATTGAATATATTCAATATATTCATTGTATACTGAATATGTTCCATATTTATATAGAATTCTATATTATAATTGCACAGGTTAATAGAAACCAGACCTTCATCAATATGAGGCGACTTTGTGGTGTAGAAACCTGGCTGTTAGTAAGGTGGTGGAAATTCAGGTGTATCACTTTTGCAGTGGTGAGGTTGGCTGTGGATCCAGTGATTTTTTTGGTGATGGAAGGCTATGGGTCGAGTTTATGGGTGATAAAAATCACTGCTGAGGAGAAGCCTGCATGGTGGGTAATGCAAAATAATACCAGAGGAGTTGAGTGTCTGTTTGCACATTGGTGTGCAAGGTGAGGTTTTGAGTAGAAAAGCAGGGAAAGTGGCAAAACAGAAAGAAATTAAGCCATGGGTTGAAGTCCTGCTCGCCCACACGGGATGGCTGTCAGTGACCCCGTGGCCAGGCTTCGGCAGCACCTTCCCAGGACAGAGTCAATAACTCCATAAAATCATTCTTCAGGCAGGAATCAAGTAACAGGAGTTTTATTTGGAAAAGGAACTGGGAGCCTGAAGTTACATCACTGCATTTGAACTGATGAATTCATTTTCTTTGGAAGGCAGTCTGAGAGTTTTTAGCTCACGATAAGGAACAAACCCATAAATCATAAGCAGAGGCCTGTAGTTTTACTGTTCTTTGTCACAGCCAAGCATGGAAAATGTATCCTGGGTGTCAAGGGCATGAAGCCTTGGCTCACCTGAGAGTTGCACTGCAGTTATTTTCTGGAGAAGCTGGAGCGGTGCTGGGCTTGCCAAGACCCAGATTCCCTGGGCTTTATCCCTGTGTGAGGATGCTCCTAGGTCTTAGTGATGCCCAAACCCCTTGGGTTTCATTCCCATGGGAGGATGCTGCTGCATCCCAGTGATGCCCAGTTCCCATGGACTTTGTCCCCTTGTGAGGATGCTGCTGGCTCTTGGTGACACCCTAAATCCCCTGAGTTTTGTCCCCATGTGAGGATGCTGCTGGCTGTTGGTGACACCCCAAATCCCCTGAGTTTTGTCCCCATGTGAGGATGATGCTGCTGGCTGTTGGTGACACCCCAAATCCCCTGAGTTTTGTCCCCTTGTGAGGATGCTGCTGGCTCTTGGTGACACCCCAAATCCCCTGAGTTTTGTCCCCTTGTGAGGATGCTGCTGGCTGTTGGTGACACCCCAAATCCCCTGAGTTTTGTCCCCTTGTGAGGATGCTGCTGGCTGTTGGTGACACCCCAAATCCCCCGAGTTTTGTCCCCATGTGAGGATGCTGCTGGCTGTTGGTGACACCCCAAATCCCCTGAGTTTTGTCCCCTTGTGAGGATGCTGCTGGCTGTTGGTGACACCCCAAATCCCGTGAGTTTTGTCCCCATGTGAGGATGATGCTGCTGGCTCTTGGTGATGCCACCCTGGCCATGGCAGGTCCCCACTTGAGACATGGCTCTGCTGTTGCCACGAGGAGTTTTGAGGCTTTTTTTTAACCTGTGTGCTGCCGACCTGCCCTGTTTTATAGCCTGGGGCAAACCTCTGCTGGCCTCTGTCTGTGCAAAGGGGGTGCCAGCTCCGCCGGAGCGCCGGGAGGGTTAATTACTTAATGAATATAATATTCTCTATAATTGCTACGCGTTATTAATCCAGAGCAAAGTGAGAGGCGAGGGGAGGGGTGTGTGTGTGTGTGTGCATGGCCAGGCTTGTGAACTCGTTCCCAACGCCATCCATCCCGTCTGTCTCTCCCGTGGCTGCCCCCTGCCCGGGTTGGTGCTGTCCGTGTGTCCGTCTGTCCATCCCTGGGCGGTGACCCTGGGATGTATACATGTATATATGTATATATTCTATGTACGGCGTGCTCCGCCGCCTGCTCTTAGGAATAGGCGTGATTAGATTATGAAGGCAGACAGAAGTAATGATTAACTTTTTCAGTCTGCCTGCTGTCTCCAGTCTGGCGCTGGGTGTTTTTTTTTCCCCCTAAGTAGGCCCTGGCCCCGCGTCGACAGGGTATTAGGTTGTAAAGAAAGCCAGGAGGAATGAAGGCAAGGGAGGGAGGGGAAAGGGGAGGGAGGGAGCCTTTTCCATCGGATCCGGGACTGGAATTTATTGGCAGGAATGCAGTAAATGCTCCAAATGCCAGCCCAGCTAAACAGTTTTCATAATTGTTATGGAGCAGGGCACGACGAATGTGAAAAGGACTTTTGTTCCTACTCTGCTTTTTCCATGGGTTTACATCCCTGCGAGGGAGATGCTGCTCTGGGAAAAGTTGCTGGGGGAAGTGGGCTTTTTAATTTTTTAATTTTTTAAATTTTTTTGGTGTGGGGACAAACATGTATTTACATCTGTTTTCAGTCTTTAGGGGAGAATTTTGTGTCAGTGTGCTGCAGGAAGAGTTTTTTTTTTTTTTAAGTATTGGAATAAGAACAGCAGTGATGCTGTGTTGTGTGTAATGCAGTTAGAGGGGGAAAAAATCCTAACACGCATCTGTGTATTGGGTATCCGTTTGGAAACTGTAGACTGCTTTACTTCAGGTTTTATTAAGGCCTTAACAAGGTTTTTAATGTGTAAGCCACATGGCTACATGTTGTCAGTGGAGGGCTGTGGCTTTCCTGGGGGCTATATCCCTGCCCTTCCCAGGGCATCCCTGGGTCCTGGAGGTGGGATCCCTGGTGCTGGTGTCTGTATCCCTGCCTTGCTACAGTGAAGCTTTATTTTTAATTTAAAAAGTTTTTTAAGGTCATCCTCTAAACCCCGGCCGGGTGAGTGCATTGAGGAGGGCTGTGACCCCATGGCTGGCACTGCTCAGTGGCCTCTGGTGGCTTCAGCACCTGTGGCATGATTTATCCCAGAAAGGTGATGGGCAGGATGCTGCCACGGGAGCCTCCAGCACAGCCCAAGCCGGGAGAGAGATTCTTGGCAAGCTCCTGCTCACATCTGATTTGCATTGCAGTAAGTCAGGAGCCCTTTGTGCGCTGGTTTCTCTTTCTCAGAAGGTTTCTGGTTGAGATCTGGGTTGGGTATGGGTGGGGAAGAGGTGTGTCCTGGTAGCTGCTGAGGCTGGAGCATGGAGGTGGTGGCTCCTCTCCGGGAGCTGGGGCTGGTACCAGCCCTGAGTCACTCGGAGCTCCCAGGGCAGCATCTCAAGAGCGCTGGGCTGTGTTTTCCAGACGAGTCTCTTGGCTGATTTGTTACAAAAGTGGGATTATTACGGGTTGCCTCGAGGAAGGGGAGAAGGCTGGGGAGTGCACAGGGCAGTGGAGCACCTGCACCACCTCCTGAGCCAGCAAGCCACCAGCACAGAACAGCAACGGGGACACAAGCAGCAAAAATAGGATTTCTAGGGGGTTTCCACCTGGTTCTGCGTGCCCTTGTGACTCTTTGGATGACCTGTGAGTCTTAAAAACCCCAAGAATTTTGGCAGGGCCGCTCTGGAAGGGTCTCACCTCTTGCAGCATCCCTTTGTCCCACCCAACCGTCGAGTTGGAGCTTGGGGAAGGGATTCCCGTCCTACTGCTTTTTTGAAACAAGGGAAAAGTTTTCCCACACCTTTGAGGGGTGCAGAAGGAGAGGCAGATAAAGAAGGTTCTTTAAATTAAAACTTCAAAAATAATTAGGCTGACTGTATACTAAACAACAGCAAAGAGGCCCATTTACTGTAAATATTATGAATGGATTTGGCTGGCTTCTTCATCCCCACCCTTCCTCTAAGGCTTTTCTCTGAGCTGAGTCGAAATTCGGCCTTCAGACAGCACGGTACTCTATAATTTGCATGGCTGATGAGGCCTGAAGCCTGGTATGGAGGAAACTGGAGTCAGCTGGCTCCTCTAACCACTGGAGACAGGCAGACAGGCATTTTTGGTGTGTGCCTGCATGTTTTTCCCCCCCCGCCCCACCACCTTGTAGCTCCAGCCTTGCTTGGCTTTTAAAGAGAATGGTCACAAGAAAAGAGTTCTTCTCTTCTAGAGTCGTTTTTAGCCAGGGTAATTGATTAATCACCGTAATTAGACAGTAGCGGTGACTAATAGGATGTTTATGAATCAAATTTCTGGTTTGGTGGACTCCGTGAACTCGGCAGTTTCACTTGGGCTCTTTCTCTGCCGTCCTGTAAGTGCAGGGGACATGGATCACCTTATATTTTTTAATATGTTTTTTAATATTTTTGGAAATTACTCCTGGTCCTGCCTTGGCATCTGCCATAGTGGTGTTTGCTCTAGAGTCTCTGTAGCTCTGCAACAACATGCTTGCAGGCCTTCTCTCCTTCCTTCTTTCTTTTTAACTTTCATGTTCTTGCTGAATTAACCCTTGAAAAGTTCAGGGCTGGGTTCCAGGTTGGGGGAAGGCTGACTCAGGGCAGCACCAAGCTGGGGTGGGAACCTGAGGGGATGTCCTCAGGGGTGAATCATCTCTACCCACCGTCTCACCTGGCCTCGTTTTTGTCCTGATTTCACAAGGGGGATTCCCAGCTGTGGGGAAGGTGATGGCAGCTTTTGGTTGGGTCACCTGGGCACTGAGCAAAGCGCTCCTGAACTTTCAGGTCACCACTAAAACAAACCTGAACCAAAGCCCATGAAAAATGGGGAAATATGAGACTCTTTCCCCTGATGGCTTCTGCCATATTTTATCCTGCTTGACCTCATCAGACTCAATCTTAGTAAACATCAGCAAATTGAAATCTTGTGGTGAAACTTAACATTTATTTTCGTGCAAGGTTGACTGATTTTGCAAGGAACAAGGAGCCATTTGAGTGATTGATTGAACAACTTGCTAATAAATTAAAAAAGTAATCTTAAGGCTCTTTAGCCTGCATGACTACCGTATATGCTGAGTAATAAGAGCCGTCTAATTAGACATAGACACAAATTTATGGTCTAGCCTGTCAATCCACGGATTAAGGACTGCATAAGTACCTACTGACACGATGGGCTGTAATGGCTCCTAAAGAGATGTTATGGTCTATCATGTCAATAATCCACAGATTAAAGGCTCCCTAAGCAGGTGTTGACGTGACAGACTGTCTCAGCTCTTGGGGGCTCCTGTGCTGGGGAGCTGGAGGGACCCCACGGCCCCCCAGGGCGGTGCCATCCCTGCAGAAGGTGAGAGTTTATTTCTTCTGCTGACAACAGGAGCTTAACACAGGACCCTGCTTGAAACTGGGCTCTCAGAAACCATCCCAGCCATCAGAAGCAGGGGCTCCTGGTGGAGGTGAAGCCCTTGTGTGCTGGGAGATACAAAAGGTTTGGGGTGAACAGTGCTGTGGCTGGAGTCTCCAGGCTACCAATAAACCTTCTTGAAGGCAGAAAGCCCCTTTTCTGCAGCAGGATATATCCTTTAATGTGGATTTATCCTTTAATTGGGACTTGGTTTTTCTCCTTTGCTTTTGCTGAATGCACCTGGAAATACAGCTTTTAGGTATTTCTCTTTGTTTGTTTGTTTATCTATTTGATTGGGTTTTTGTTTTTTGTTTGTTTTTTTCTATTCTTCCACCCTGTAAGTCACCCGAAAGACTAGAAAGGAAGTGGGATTACCTTTTTGGGTGCCCATCTTTCTTTGTTTTGATGAGGATACTACGCTCTGTGTTCTCCACACCTTGATATAATGCCTTTCACCTCTGAAGGGTCAGGGGGATGTTTCTCCTGAGACCCTACAAAATCAGCACTTGCCAGTAACAGGAGGGGCAAAAGTTCAACTGGAGTAGTCCTGAGGACCCTCCAGAAGAGCATTCAAAACCCCCTGAAAACCTCTGAGGTTTGTGTTCCCATCTCTTGCATCTCTAAGGGTAGGAGAAGATGAGGGTCATGGAACTGTCCTGGACACACAAATGCCACTTAAGGTCAGCCAAGAGAGATTATCGGGTGCTAGACATGCTGAGCTTGGTCTCAGCCCTGGCCCCAGCCAGACATGTTGTGCTGACAGCAGTCCAAACAATTTTTTTTTTTAAGCACAAATGCCCTCCATGTGTGCTAGTGGATAAAGGAGGAAGAACTGTAATTGTTCATCTGCTCCTTGGCAGTGCCCATGACACTTATTTCCCAGCAGAAAGCTCTCTCCTGGAAAGACAGGCAGAGCTCTCTCCAGGTCTTGGGAGTCTCCCAACAGCACAAGGACGTGGAGCTGCTGGAGCCAGTCCAGAGGAGTGTGACAAAGATGCTGCAGGGCTGGAGCCCCTCTGCTCTGGAGCCAGGCTGGCACAGCTGGGGCTGCTCCCCTGCACAAGAGAAGGCTCCAGGGAGAGCTCAGAGCCCCTGGCAGGGCCTGAAGGGGCTCCAGGAGAGCTGCACAGGGACTGGGGACAAGGCATGCAGGGACAGGACACAGGCAATGGCTTCCAGTGCCAGAGGGCAGGGCTGGATGGGATATTGGGAAGGAATTGCTGGCTGGGAGGGTGGGCAGGCCCTGGCACAGGGTGCCCAGAGCAGCTGTGGCTGCCCCTGGATCCCTGGCAGTGTCCAAGGCTGGAGCAGCCTGGGACAGTGGAAGGTGTCCCTGCCATGGCAGGGGGTGGGACTGGATGGGCTTTGAGGCCCCTTCCGACCCAAACCATTTTTGAAAATGAGGATACTTTTGTTAGCAGTTCAGGGTAAATGTGAGTTTTGTGCTAGGATTGATGTTTGATGGGAAATCCAGACCCCAGAATGAGGGAGAGGAGAGGGGGAGATGGTGAGAACTTCAGGAAGAGCGTGAAAAAATGCTCAGGATCAAAACTGCTTTTTGGAAAAACAAATATATATGTACATTTATTGTGAAAAATGTACATCCATAGTTCTGAACTCTTCTACATTTGGATAGATTAATTTGCCTCTAAACCTGATGTCATTGATGAAACATCCAATTAGAGGCATTTAAAATCCTCATCAGTAAGGCCATTTAATTCCCATTTTCAGCACAGAGTTGTTGTCACAGGTACTGGTGACAATTTTGACAGCCCTTGACTGCTGGGAGCAGTCCTGGTGGGTCAGATAGCTCAGTGTGTGCTAAACTTGCTCTTTTCTTTCAAGGTTGCTTGACTACAGGAAAACCTTTAGCTAAAAAAAACTGAAAGATCCCCAACCTAGCTCCCCTTTACATTCACGAACCTGGCATTGGGACAAGGCTGAGATCCGAAGGACGGATCTAAAACAACCCCAGGACAGGAGCTGTGTTGTTTTAGTTTATGATTATTATTTTTTAAATTAGATTTTGCTAAAATGCTGTGCTTCTCTGTGAATTAAAAAAAAAAAAAAAGATAACTTTTCCTTCCCAAACTCCTAATAAAACTGCTGGAGCTTGGAAAGAAAAAGTATGGAGGACATGCTCTCATCAAATTGAAACTTAACATGTGATGTAGAGAAAAGCCACACCAGAAATTTCCTGCCACTTCCAAGCAAGGTGAGGTGTGAGTCCTTCTGCCATAGCTTGGAAGAACCAAGTGTGGGACTTGATGAATTTGCCCTGAGCCCACAGACAGCATGTGCACCCCCAGTGTGGAAAATCCTGGATGTGGTCTTTTCCTGAGAAAGTTCAGGCAGGGTTTGTTGGTTTTGGAGGTCGAAGCAAGTGGTGGGGAACCTCAGAGCTTCTTGTGCTGATTGGCACGTTCAGACTGAGCTGGGATGTTGTTTTCATGGGGGACAACGGAAGCACTGCCAAAACTGGGACAGCCCCTCAGGAAAATCCAGGAAGGTGTAAAAAATATGGAAAAAAAGAGTTTTCCAGTGGGAATGGGATATGGTGTGTAATATGGTTGTGCTGGGGCATCACTAGTGATGAACCATCTGCACCAAAATCACAAAAAGTGTTACCCCAGGGTGCTTTGGGGTATTGCCTTGGTTTCCCCCCTCTGTGAGGAGCTGGTGTGAGTGGATGTTCTCTGTAGACCTGCCTATGAGTGATCAATACAACTAATTCCCTGAATTCCTGAGGGCAAACTCACTTTATTTCCAGTTATTTCTATACTATTATTTTTTCACAATGAGCTTGCACAACGCACCGAGGGGAGCCTGATGGAAACCTCAAGGCAGGCTGTAATGGAAACCATGGAAAATCCTAAATAACCCAGTGATAGCAGCAAATGGAGGGATCCTTAATAACGAAATAATAGCGCAGATGTTTATAGCATTAAACATTATCATTGTTTGCTGGGATATGGGAACGCTCCCAGTTTGCTGGGAGTTTTCCAGGCATTTAGAAAGGGATCTGTTTGCACTGAGGAGCTCGTAAAAACGATGCTTTTAACTCAAAACAGGGATCCCAAAGGGTTTGCAGCCATCTATGGGCTGTCGCACACGAGGATGTGTTGAGGGGGACGTGGCTGTGGGTTTTCCTGGGATCTGGGATTTTGTGTGAGTTTGCAGCAGGGAGTTGGATGGTGGGTACCTGCCATGACCCCAGGTTGCACAGGGTGAGCCCAGCAGGGTGTTTTTTGAGCATAATACTTCTGTTTGCTTCGCTTGCACAGATCCATGATTATTGCCACCAAAAAAAGCCTCTTGGCAAAAAAAAAAAAAAAGAAAAAAAAAGAAAAAAAAAAAGAAAGTCTGTCACTGTAGGAAGCATCTCTTGAGTCACATTTTCCTTCTCTCCTGCCACCTCCTCTCCCGCCGGAGTGATGCCACTGGCTTTTCCCACCCCTTTTCCTGGCGGATGCTAGAACCAGGGAGGTGGGTGGGGAGCAAGGGGGCTCCTCTGGGGTCCCAACAACTGCAAAAAAGCAGCTTTGGTGGTGGCTGGCAGGGAGGCTGAGCCTGTTTATCCAAGCCCAGCCCTTGTATTCTCATGGATTTTTGACTAGACATGCAGTCAACAGCCGAATCCCACAAACGGAAGAGGCTCTGGCATATTTATACTGTGTGCTGGCATCAGCTCCTTAAAAAAAAACTCAAACATCCCGGATTACCTAAGATTCGTCCTTGAGGTCTGGTCACCCCATGTCATTCAGAAACCTAGTGGGATTCATTCATGAACTTCCAGCCCTCCATAATGGTCTGTTCATTCACCGCCAAGGCAGTTTTCTATTTTTTTCTTTTTTTAATTATTGGTAGGTTTGGGGTTTTTTTTCTTTTCCTTAAATGCTGTAGCCATTAAATAGCTCTCTCTAAGCAGCAGTGAACTAGTTGTTACATGGTCTTCACTAATGCAGGCAAAAATACCAGGTGAAAAAGTCTTTTATTTTGCCCCCCTACAACCTCCTGAAAGGGATGCTTTTATGTTCAAATCAATGAAAACCTATAGGAATTTCATCAGGGTCCAAAATTCCCTCAACTGCTGTAAAACAAAACCCAAAAGACTCTGAGCATCACTGGCAGGCTGGCAGTGAGAAGAGAGGTAGTGAGTGGTCAGCAGAGATCCCCCTTTGGATCAAGGAGCATCCTTCCCCTGGATCCAGAAGCATCCCTCCCAGATTCTTCTCCCTCCCAGGCAGGTGATGGGAGCTCCATCCTGGGGTTGTTTCTTGCCCCTCTGGATGCACTTTTGCACGGAGGAAGTAACCCAGACTGCCCCTCCTCAGTCCCAGGTTTCGGCAGGACTTAAAATTACCCACATCAAACTCTTGGGACACACCAAAAAAATGGAGTGGAGGGACAAACTGGGGTGCACCTCGACAGATGCTGCCCCAGGACCGCCCCAGCATGACCAGAGCCCCCATCCCTGCTTTAACCTGGGAAAGAGGGTCCCTATTTTGAGACATACACAGTCAGGCCCATTTTTAGTAGCTGCCTCCAGCAACTAGAGAAATATTTTCCTTGCTGGCATAGAAATGAGGAAATTAAAAGTGTGTGGCTGGGCTTTTTTTTTTTTTTTTTTTTTTTCTCTTTCTCTTCTCCTCTCTTAAAAGCACAGTGCACTTCTTGAACAAGATGGGAGGAAAGCTGGGGAAATGGGTTTATTAACAGCAAAAAACAGAGAGCAAGCAGCCAGCATGTTGCCCTGGGGTTGGGGGGGTCTGCAGGAAGAGATTTTGGTTGCTGGGTCACCCACCATCGCAGCTCCAGCAGTTTCTCTCATAGTTCAGGGGATTATTTTGGTAGTGCTCACTAACTTGCACTCCCAGCTTGAATTTTTTTTTTTTTTTAAATACTATTATAGAGATGAATAGTTCCCAGGTCTTAACATGTCTACTGAGACTGGAAGGAATTACCCACGGAGCAGCGCCAGGCTGCTCAGGATCCTCTGTCAGGAAAAGGGGCTTTCTTACATTTTTTTCCCTCCTCCTGCCTTACTTTTTCCTCCTACATCATTGCTGTGCTGCATGGGGTAACTGTGGGAAAGGGAGTTGAGAGAAGGGCTACACAAATGAATTTCTGTGTTTTTTTGCAAGTTTTCAGGACAATTTTGTCAACATGAAATTGGTATTTTAATATAATTGTGTGAGATTTTTTTGGTTCTCTCTATCTTTTGGTGCTTCCCATAGTTGGGGTGGCATCTCATGTCCCCATGCTGTCCATCACCCAGGCCCTGCAGGCAGGGAAAAGCCCTGTGAACCAGAGCAGTCAAGTTCTCATCCCCTTGGGTCCTGTGGGGTGACTTTCAATGTGGCTTTCTTAGCAGCACCTCATTTTTTTCTGTGTCTGTGCACAGTAGATTGTCATGTATGGAAATAAATCCATCGTTCAGTAGGTGTAAATCAGGGGGTCCAAGTGTTTGGTTGCAGGAGCATCTCACCTCTCCTGTTGGCGCTGGAGGTGCTCCTGGTGTTGGTTTGGGTGAGGGTGGCTATGTCATTGTCGTTGCCTTTGTTATTCAGGACCTGTAAATCGAACAAGAACTAGGCACTGAAACTACACAGGAGATTTTTTTTTAAATAGTGGATGCACTGTGGACATTGATGTATGCAGAGGACATGGCAGGCAAGGTCCTGCTGGTTTGTGTTAATTCCCCTGATGCTAAATCTCCCATTTTTGTTTTTTTTTCTCCTTGTTGTTGTGCAGATTCTCAAGTTCTTCAGGAGCCAGGGGATAGGTCACACTGGTGTGTGGTGGCATACTGGGAAGAGAAGACACGCGTGGGTCGGCTGTATTCTGTCCAAGAGCCCTCCCTGGATATCTTCTATGATCTACCTCAGGGGAATGGTTTCTGCCTCGGACAGCTCAACTCAGACAACAAAAGCCAGCTGGTGCAGAAGGTGCGCAGCAAGATCGGCTACGGCATCCAGCTCACCAAGGAAGTGGACGGGGTGTGGGTGTACAACCGCAGCAGCTACCCCATCTTCATCAAGTCAGCCACACTGGACAACCCCGACTCCAGGACGTTGCTGGTTCACAAAGTGTTCCCAGGGTTTTCCATCAAGGCTTTTGACTACGAGAAGGCGTACACCTTGCAGAGACCCAACGACCACGAGTTCACGCAGCAGCCGTGGACCGGATTTACCGTGCAGATCAGCTTTGTGAAAGGCTGGGGCCAGTGCTACACCAGACAGTTCATCAGCAGTTGCCCCTGCTGGTTGGAGGTTATTTTCAACAACCGGTGACTCGAGACAGAGTGAACTCATGACATCTATACTACTTTGCTGCTATTACTTCCTTCTGAGTGCTTGCTTTTCATGCAGACTTTTTTTTTTGATGTTGTTGTTTTTTTGTTTTGTTTGTTTTGTTCACCCTTCTTCGTTTTTTGAGAAATAGCTTATGAAAGATTTTTTGTTTGTTCGTTTGTTGGTTTTGTTGTTGTTGTTGTTTTGTTTTTTTTTTCGCCTTGGGGGTATTTTGATAAATATATCTATTTTTTAAAAGTGTGAATGACCAATAACTCTCAGAAGGGCGAGAGAAGGGTGCAAGTGGGGATAGATCATACGAGATAATTACTTCACGCCTCTCGACAAGAATTATCCAATGGGGATCGACGGATTTGAAAGCCACTAGCTCTATGTTACAGCTCCTTCTCTTGGACAACACAAGGAGATGACTGTATTTTTGTAGGCACCACCTTCCCAGTGACGGCGACACCGAGACCCCTTCCCCAGCAGTGCTAACCCCGCGTTGCCGCCGAAGGATGGTGCAGAACCTTCCCAGACAGGTCTCTTACCGACCTTTCGTGTTTCTCTTGTTGCTGGGTTCATGTCTTGTCACTGTGTTCATTGTTCCACTGCTTTTTCTATGTTTTTTATGATCGTGGATTGATGTGAGGGGAGGAAACAACAGCGGAGGGACTTCGGGCGTGTGGCCCGTGCTTGATCATTTTGAGCTGAGAATGCGAAGTGACAGAATTTTAAACCTAAAAAAAAAAATAAAATAGAAAATAAAATCAAAACTAAACTAAAGAAAAACATGTGGGGAAAACAAGAGAAAAAGTGTTCACAACAGTCGGTGTGTCGTAACCTGCTTAGATCAGGTTATCCAGGTACCATCTTATCTGGAAATGCAGTTGTGCTTTCATTTCTTCTTGAATTCATACACGAGTATGATACTTTTACACTGTTCTTAGCTCAATGAGCATGTTTAGACCTTAACATAAGCTATTTTTCTAAATATAAAGGTTTAATTGAACAAGAGAGCATTCTTCTTGGAACTTTAGCATTGTAGTGCTTTGGAAAAACACCCACACAAAAGAAAGGACTCCTTAAAAAACCCTGAGATTTATTAAAGAAAAAAATGTATTTTATGTTATATATAAATATATTATTACTTGTAAATATAAAGATGTTTTATAAGCATCATTATTTATGTATTGTGCAATGTGTATAAACGAGAAAAAAGTAAGAAAGATGCACTTTGCTTTAATATAAATGCAGATAACAAATGCCAAATTAAAAAAAAAAACAAAAAAAAGAGAACACAAGGTTGGTGTTTTTTCTATGGGTGTTATCATCCAGCTGAATGTTTCTTTTTCTAAAGGAGTCTATGTTCCATTAAAAAATAAAAATGTACACTTGATCCCAAACTGTGCCAAGCAGCTTTTTTTGTGGTGTGGATGAGGCAGACTGGAGAGATGCTGCTGTGAGTGAGTGCTGTGTGGGGTCAGAGGTGGGAGCACCCACCCCAGCCCTCAGTGGGGCCTCTCTGAGGTGGGGAACACCTGGGTGGGATCATCCTGAACCTTGGGCTCTGTTGGCCTGGTTGGGTGCCCATGGCTTTTGGCTCCTTATTTTGGGTGCACCACATGAGCCCTGGAGGGACTGGCTGCCCAAAATCTGCTGGGTTGTTTTTGTTCTGTTTCTCCTAACTTCAGCCTGAAAGAGCCCCAGTGCTGGGGACACAGCTCCACTTTGACCCTGTCCCTGCCTCACAAACACCTTGTGCTCTGCTGGGACATTGCTGGCCTGTGCCAGCAGGTGAGGAGGAAAATATGAGGAGGAAGCCAGCAGTCCTTGGGTTTTCCTCGACTGTTTCCTGCCCTTTACATCTCCCATGCCCCTGGAGATAAAGGTGGTTGTTCCTTTTTCCCTCCTCACCCTGCCCTTAGGCATTCCCTGCTCCACATCCTCCTTGCACATGAGCTCTGCCAGGGGCAAGTCCCTGTAAATTGCTCCTGCCTTCCGTGGAGCAGGACTTTGAGTCAAGAAGAGCAGCCAGATGGGTTTGTGAGCTCCCACCCTATCCCAGGAATGTGATTTCAGCTTGTGCTGGCTCTAGGGGTGGGTGGGCACATCAGGTCGGTCTCTGAGCATCAGCTGCTGTGCCCTCTGTTCAGCACAGATGTGCCCTCCCCAGAGGGATTTACTGACACTGCATTTGGCTGTCTCCAAATGGGCTGTGCCTTCAGCTGGACACATGGTGCTGAGCACATGAACCTGCTTCAAAATGGATTTAGATCGTGGGTGAGTTTCCTTCAGTCATCCTTCAGGTGGGGATGAGCACGGAAAGCTGAGGCAGGATGGATGCACCCATCCTGTCTGGCTTGATGTGTGCACTAAGACACACCTGGGAGGACAGGAGGGGAAACAATCTCATCTAGGCTGCAATTTGGCTCATTCTTGAGCTCCCAGACGTGAGCTGTCCAACAATCACACCATTCCTGCGTGGTGCAGTGGGCCAAGCCAGCAGTGAGGACATGCATCAGGAACTCCAGGATCACCATCAAAGGCACTGCAGGTGAAGGATGAAGCAGTCATGCACCTCACAAAACCCTTGGCTGTTTCTTCTTTAGTTTTTGTAGCATTGATCTGTAAGAGCAGGTCTCTGTGGGCAGCAGGGACCTGGGGTTAGAAGGATCACTCCAAATCTAGAAATTTATTACCTGGTGTAGGATCAGGCTGGGGTTACAGCCAGCTGTCTAAGAACCACAAAAATCAGAAAAATCGTGCAATGATTTGGTTTGCAAGGGACCTTAAACTAGATGCAACCCCCTGCCATGGGTAGGCACACTTTCCATTATCCCAGGCTGTTCCAAGCCCTGTCCAGCCTGGATCACTTCCAGGGCAGCCACAGCTGGGTCGGTTTTACTCTGGATTAACCATGAGATAGGGAATATTGGGTTCTCTTGAGCTTTTCCCTCCTCCAAACTGGGCTGCTGGCTCTTAACCCACGAGAGGTGAGATGATAGCTTTGAATCTGAGGCTGAGCCTCGTGGACAGCCACAGAACTCTGCCTTGCAGAGGTGTTTTCATGTGTTTCACCTTGTTCCATGAGGTACACGCTGGATCCTGGTGGTTAAGGCCCTGAAACCAAATTGTTGCACAAACTGCTTTGTCCCTTGAATTAAGATCTGATTTTTGTCCTCACTCATTAGTCCATGAGATGTGACCAAATCATTAAACTTTCCTGTTTTCCAAGACTTCCACTTGCGAGGTACAGAGGTTACAAAAAGTTGCTCATACTGAAAGCTGAAAGCAAAGGATGAAAAAACTGTACCCCTAAACAAACTCTCCACAACTGCTTTCCAGAATACATCAGGTCACAACAATTCTCCCAGGGCTGGAGCCCCTCTGCTCTGGAGCCAGGCTGGCACAGCTGGGGCTGCTCCCCGACACCAGGGAGAGCTCAGAGCCCCTGGCAGGGCCTGAAGTGGCTGTCCCTGGATCCCTGGAGTGTCCAAGACCAGGCTGGACAGGGCTTGGAGCAGCCTGGGACAGTGGAAGGTGTCCCTGCCATGGCAGGGGGTGGGACTGGATGGGCTTTAAGCTGCTCTGCTGTTCTCTGAAAAGGCAAAGAAGGAAAATGATCCAACAAAGCCAGAGTCAGTCTGTGGAGGAGTGCCCATGATGGGTTTGTGTCCTTGCAGGGTGCAGTCAGGGTCAGGGATATCCTCCACAACCTCACCTCGCCCTCTGTGACTCTCCCTGGCCATGGCTGTGACACACTGAGCTGGCTGGACCTTCAGCTGGACATGCCTTTCCAGGCCAAATATTGAATAATCTGGACAATGACCCGAAAAGCCTGGCAGATCACTTTATTTTAAGAGATCTTTGCTTGCATTCATCTGTCAAAATAAAAGGCCGTGCAATGCTGTTCTCAGTAAGAAAGCTGAGAAATAATCAGCAAAACTATGGTTTTTCAATACTATGACAGTTTTAGCTGAAATGTTCCAGCCCTCACCTCCTGCTGAGCTAATTTTAGCCCTCATTCAACAAGAAAAAAAATTAGGAACATGACAGAAGGATGCTGAGTACCAGTTCATGTGTGTCCCCATTCACTCGTTCAGCTCTGGGCTGGTGGATGTGGGGTGAGTGACAGGTTAAAACAGAGACTAGAGGTTAAGCAGGGAAGAATTTCCCCTTGTCAAGAGTTTGCCAATGCTGTAATTCCATCTGTAGGGCTCAGAAAAGCTGCAGCCACACAAAGTGCTGATCTGGTATAAACCTGGTCTGAGCAGAAGTGCAGACGAAGGAGCTGTGGACAAGGACAAAGCCAGCTCCTTCCAAAATGAAAACACTGATGTCCAGCTGGCAATACACTCCTGGGACAGCAACACGATGTCCCTCTTGCTCCAAGCCTCCAGCTCCTAAATTCAGGCACTCTCCAGCCCCTTAGACATTCTCAATCAGAGCAGTGATGGCCCTGGGACCTCGCCTGCCATGGTGCTCTGCACAGCTTATCTGCGGGTTCCACTCTTCCCTCCCTGGAAATCACCTTAGGGAAATCTCATCTGCTTAAGAGGCTCAGACATGAGGTGGTTGAGACAGTCTGAAGTCCAGATTTCCCAGTGGATGGCGGGACATGTCTCCCTCCTCTCCTTCTTAGAAAAGAATTTATCTGGAAATTCGGGATGACTGAAACCAGTCTGTTCTTGCTAACTGCATTTTTTTGCTTTGGATCATGGCTCCAGAATCATAAGTGCTCAATCTTCTGATGATACACTAAAACATGTGAAATTGCAGCACAATGGGGCCTTTTTTTCCCCAGTGGTGCTGACCAGTAATTGAAAAGTTCCATAAAGAAGGGTCAAACAATGCAATTTTTGCCCTAAAATTTTATCCTAAATGCCAAATATTGTCAGAGTGTCAGCTGCTGAGGTACTCAAGGGAAGGTGGTAAAATTCCACCCTCTTCAGATCATGGCTTTCCACACAGGATTTGCAGGTGGTGCAGAGCCATGATCCCAGTGCCAGGTGATGCTCACGCCCAGCTCACTCCTCACCCTCCTTTAGGCACCTGCAAGCCCAAAAGGGGAATGGGTTCTTCTGCCCATGCAGCCCTCAGGACAGTGTGGTGGTTATGGGCTGGCTGCTCCAGGCAGTTCAAATCCATGAATCCTCAGAAAAGTTGATTCTTCGTGCTGGTTGTGCTTTCACTGGTGTGAAGGTGCCCCAGTGGATTTTACCTCAGCTTGTAAATGATGGCTCAGCTGGGAATTTGTCTCTGTCTGTCTGTCTATCTATCTATCTATCTATCTATCTATCTATCTATCTTATCTATCATCCATCCATCCATCCATCCATCCTTCATCCATCCATCCATACAACCTTCATCTATCCATCCATCCATCCATCCATCCATCCATCATCCATCCATCCATCATCCATCCATCCATCCATCCATCCATCCCTCTGTCCCTCCATCTATCCATCCATCCATCATCCATCATCCATCCATCCATCCATCCATCATCCATCCATCCATCCATCATCCATCCATCCATCCATCCTTCATCCATCCATCCATCCATCCGTCTATCCATCATCCATCCATCCATCCTTCATCCATCCATCCATCCATCATCCATCCATCATCCATCATCCATCCATCATCCATCATCCATCCATCATCCATCCATCATCCATCCATCATCCATCCATCCATCCATCCATCCATCATCCATCCATCCATCCATCCATCCATCCATCCATCCATCCATCCATCCATCATCCATCCATCATCCATCCATCCATCCATCCATCCATCCATCCATCATCCATCCATCCATCCATCCATCCATCATCCATCCTCTGGTCTGTAAACCCTTGTGGGGGCAAACCAGAGAAAAACTGGCTTAGGAAGAATTAACAAAACACATCCATACAAGCGTTTTCTTTGTGTTGTCTACATGCGTTTAAAAATTGAATTTGTTTTATTGGGGTCATGTTGGAAAGAAGATGCCAGAGTAGGGGCACATCTCTGGTGGTTCGAGGGAGGAGGTCTAAATGGGCTGGGACAGCCAATTGTGAGAAACACTCAGAGCAAGAAGTGAAGATGGAGCTACTCCTGTGCCATTTATCTGCACAGTAGCATGGACTCACCGTGGTTTTTTCGCACCAGATATTTTTGCAGACCTTGCAACAAAAAGTAATGAGAGGTGATGTGCTGGGGGGTGGACAGCAAAGCCAGGACTGGCCCTGAACAACTGTGGTTGAGCAGCCAGCTCACGGCTGGGCAGGTTTGTCCCCTGTGACCTCACTGCGCCACCAGACTTCGGCAGAAGCCCTGCTCAGCCTCGCACAGACGAGGCAGAGGAACATCCCCAGCCTCTCCAGCGAGTCATTGGACAAATTTTTGTGTGGCTGGAAGATGAAATGAATAAAACCCCAAAATGCTTGTGAGGCTCTGGTGGCTGCTGTGGTTAACAGGGAAGTCGCTGCTGTGCAGTGTTTACCAGCCAAGGTCCCTGTCATCAGCTTCAGTGGAGAAGCCCAGGATGATTCCTCTTGTCATGCATCGCCACCACGAACTGCCAAAGTGCTCCTGGTGGTGAATTTGACCATCCTCTTGGGTTATTTTTCAGACACTCTGGTTTCTGAAAGCCAAGGGGCTCCAATGCTCACACACTGCATCTGGCTGTCAGCTGCACACGGGGCTGGCCTTGATGACCGCGGAGGTCTTTTCCAGCCTTGAGGATTCTATGATTCTGTGGTTCTGGATGTCTCCTGAACGTGGTGACAATGTTCAAGTCAGAAAATGAGGTGGAAATCTGAGAGTGCATTCAGTTCCCACATCCAAAACCAGCAAAGGCTGGGTGCAGGGAGAAGACCTTAGTGAGAGCTGTCCTGCAGCAGAGGCAGCTCGAGCTGTGCTGTGACTCATCCTCCTCGAGGGACCCTGCGGTGGGAACGAGGGTGTGCTTTGTCTGGGCTCTGGTGCTTTGCTGTCTGACCTTTTGGGATGCTCACTGAGCAAGGAAAAGCAGTGCTGAGCAGGAGCACAAACCCACCTGGGTGGTGAGGCCACCCTGTGCAGAGGGACTGTGGCGTTTGTGTCCCCTGTCTGTGTGTGCCCAGCGCCACCTGCAATGTGACGTATTTATATTTGGGCTGAAAGAGGAGGTTAAGGGTTCCCTTTCACCCCCCACACCCTGCTCAGTCTGTAGGCACTGTGGGGAGGCTGTGGGAGCTCTGAGCTCCTTCAGCCAAGAGGTGTTGAGCCCCTTTGAGCTCAGGCTGTGCCAATGTCCTGGGCAGGTGCTCGATGCTCTTGGCTCCATCCCTTGCATCCGAGCAAGGTCAGGGCTGAAGGAGGGGGGAGATCAGGGTTTTAGATCAGCTCTGAGAGTCAAATCTGGGTGGTTTCATTAGCTTTCAGCGTGGTGAAGTGTTTGCAGCCTTTTTTTGTACCAGACGGGAACAAAGCAGCGCGAGTCAGACGTCGTCGGTGCGGGTGCTGTCGGTTACCAGGGTTACAACACGCATGGGAAAAAAGGAAAAAAAATCCCACATATTGCAAGGAACTAAGTACTAATTTTGCTGTCGAGGCGATACATAGGACTGGCATTACCATGGATGTATTTATATCCTCTGCCCTGTAGCAAATATGTAAGTTATTCTGAGGCACATCCGTACTCTGGGTTTGGAGCTGGACCACCAGACCTCCAGGGAGTTGTTGTGTGAGAGCTGAGGGGGGTCTCTTGTTGTTCCTTGCAGCTGCCCAGATGAGAATGTCAGCATGAATATGCTTAAAATAGGAAAAAACCCCACATTCTAAGCCCAAAGATATCTGTTTTGCACAAGGCATGCTGCAAAGAAAGGAACAGGACAGCTCTGGCTCCAGCCTTCAGCCAGTGAAGGGACAAAACTGGGCCCCAGTAGCCACAGCTACCAAAGCTTGTTAGCTCAGTTTAGAGCCAATCTCCAGTGGAAAATGGGTCAGAAAACAAGTTTTGCCCCTCATCTGCAAGGTAAGCCAAGGCCGACAGGAGGAAACTACAAAATGAAGATGATGCAAAAGGGGTCCAGTGAAAGAAAAGTGGAAACCAGACCTGATGCAGGTGAAAGAAGGAAAACCAACCTCCTGATGGGAGCTGTGGGGTGGGGTCCTGCAGAGCAGTGGGTGAGCAGTGCAGGAGCGACGGGGGAACACTGGCACAAACAAAACCAAACCACTGGAGATGGTCCAGCACCCCAAAATGCCCTGCTGGAAGTGGTATTTACTCCTTCCCTGGAAGCTCAGGCCCTGCGGTTTGGTTCCTCCAGCCCAGCATGCCACGGGGAAGCTGGGATGAATTTCATGGTTGGGGAATTTTCTGGTTTTAATAATTGATCAAGAGCGAGCAGTGGGATGGAGAGGCCTCGTGCAGCGATGTGCTGCTTGTGGGCTCCCCAGCAGAACCACTTCCAGCCAGCAGGCAGCGAGGAGTGGGGCTGGAGCAGGGAATTGCCTCCACCAGAGGGGCTGCTCAGGGCTTGCAGCCTCCACAAACCGGGCAGAGGGTTTGCTTTCATCTCCCTGCCTACAACATCTGCAGCCTGGACTCGTAAAACTTCCAGTGCTACTTTAACCCTTCAGGCTCTTCGTTTTATTTTTTTCTTTTAGGGAGTTTTCTGGGGACAAAAGGCTGCAGTTGAAGCATTACAAAACGCAAGCAGCAGCATCCCGAGCTGGAGGAGCTGCCAGTTCTGTCTGCTGCCCATGGAGAGAAGGGCAGTGGGATCTCAACCCACAGCTGGGATCATTCCCTGGAGGCCTCTGGCCTGAGAGAGACTGCTGGACTGGCACAGCATTGGTGTTTCAGTGTGTATACTGCAAAAATAACTTTTCTTGGGACTTTTTTTTACAGAGGTGCATCACGACTCTTGGCAGCAGCAAGGCTCCAGGGCTGGATTGATTTTCAGCACAGTCAAGCTCAATGTTCCCAATCCAAAGTCTTTCAGCTCTTGGAGGTCACACCGAGTTCAGGAGGCAAACTTCTCACCTGGGGCATATTTTTGTTGCAGGAAAGCAGATCCCTAGATAGGGACTGGGTTTGTTAGAGGAAGCTGATCTCAGATACAGACCTGCTCGTAGCTTGGGAAACTCCAGGGAGATGGAGCCTGAGTGATTCTGGTGCTCAGAGCTCAGCAGCTTCAAATACACCCATCCCCTTGAAGGAAGATGAACAGTCCTGTAAAACAACCTCAGCTGGGGCAATAAGGAGCACAGAACTTGAGGAATGTCCAAAAGGGACCTGAAAGTGGAGGTGGTCAGCATGAAGAGCAGGAAAGCACAAGGAACAGCAGCAGGTCGTGGTTGTACATCCCAAAGTCTCACTGGGTTTTGAAGCTCCATGAAAGGTTCTCACTTGTGGGCTGTGCTTGGTGTCCCCCAGCTGGGTACAAGAGTCTCACAAGCACCTTGTGAGCTCCAGCAGTTGGGTAAGTGTAAGAAAGTGGAAAGCACAACTCTGCAGTCCTCTGAGTGCAGGAAAATTTTGACGAGTGCAGTATGAAGACTTGGAGTCTGGACATGTGAGGAGAGAAAAAAAAAAAAGGTTGTTGGGAGTTATCATGGTTATCATGGCTTTTAAGTCAGCTGAGGATGTGGGTGATTAGTTTTTTTTTAATGGTTGGGTTGGCAGGGCTTGGCTGGGCTCTGGGACTCGTGCTGGGAGCAGCTGAGGGACAGCCCCAGCTCTGACAACCCCAGGGTGTGCAGAAGCTCCTCCATCAACATCCAAACCTGAATAATGGGAGAGATTCAGCTAGTCCAAGCTTTGTGGGGCTGAGTGTTGGGGAGGAGGAGAAATGGGTGATCTCGCAGAGACCAGAAGTTATGGTGGAAATAAATAGAAATTTCCTGATGTATCCATCATTCCCTGAAACAACAGGTCTCTGCCCCTCTCTGCCTTTGCTTTAAGCAGTGTCTCAGATCCAGAACCCTAAAAGCTGGACTTGGGGCTCGGATTTTCAGCTCTCTCCCATCTCACAGCCACACAGTGCATCCCTGAATGGGGATTACCTGGAATTCAAGGTAAATTCCTTGTGCTTTGACGTGAGCTTGACACGTCACAGAAACTCTCTGAATGACCTCAGGCAGACTCCTTCTGCCTCAGTTTCCCTTTCCTCACAGTTTTCCTCCCAGTTACCAGCCCTGGTGCCTTTGGTGGCATCTGGAGTGACTTCCCTCTACCAGCAGGGTTTAATTTAGAGGCTGGGGGTGGCTTCTCCTCTTACACACCCAAGGGAAGCTGAAGGAGAGCACTGGGAGGGGAGCTGCAGCTGGGACACGAGTGCTGGAGTTTGCAGCTCCTCCACGCCAGGAGACATCAAAGAGGGCATGGCACCCTCAGCTCAATGCCCTTCCAGTCCAGGCATGCCTCACAGTTTGTTAAAAAAAAAAAAAAAAAAAGCAACAAACCCAGTTCTTATTAATCTGCGATTGAAACTGTAATTATGTCATCGCTCTGAACAGCCCCATCGACAAGTTCAGGCAGGGGATGGGGCTGAGCTGCTGAGGCTGGGCTGCCTCTCCTGCACCTCTGCTGGCCTTGCCTGGGCTGGCACAGCCCAGCCTGGGCCACTGAGTGCCCTGCAGAGGGGACAAAACCTGCAGTGCTGCTGCTGTCCCAGTCCCTGTGCCCTAGGTCTGGGTGGCTGTTCCCAGTGCCTTCCCCAAGGTCAGACCCTTCCACTCCATCCCCTCGGGAATGCAGGGCTCAGCTACTTCTGCAAGGTGTTTAACCCAGGCAGCCACCAGCTGGGCTTTGTGGGTCACCAAAGAGCCTCAGCTCCTGATGCTGCTGGTTTTTCTACCTCCCCAGATGTCACCTGGGGTGTTCCCGCACTGGGCACAGCCCCAGGAGCCTCTCCCACCCCAGGGATGCTCAGTTCCACCTTGCAATTGTCCCAAAACAATTTTTCTCTCCCCAGAATGTTCCCCCTCTTCCTCATACCCCACACTCACCCGCACCCCTGCTCCCCCAGCCCCACTCTCGCCTCTGTTTGCTCTGAAAACGCAGGTTTCAGCTTTCACTACACTCAGATGTTTTTTTGGACCTTATTAAATAGCACTGCAAACGTTGATGTTAATTAAAATTCCTCCTAACCACTCCCTGCTCACCCTCCTCTTGTAACCCCTCCTTGAAACCTCATTCATTTTTGGGATCTTCCCAAACAGAGCCTCTCCAGGCCCAGCTTTTCTCGTGGTGATTCTCCATGCCACATCCCTCCTCTGTAAAAAAGCTCTGGGGGTGCAAAGCACTGCCTGCTGTTTTTCTTCACTGCCATTTCCCCACAATTTTGTCTGTTCTTGGAGTTTGAGAGTGTGGAAGTTCAAAAGGGTTTATCATGTTTAGGCTGGTCTTTGTGCCAGGGACTGTATCAACAGACACTCAGCATCTCATGGGCACAAATCTCCCCAAGGTTGGTACGCCTGTCTGGAAGATGATAAAATTTTGGGAACTGAGCTCCCACCTGTGCAGCACTGGACCTTGAATATCGGGAGTAATGTCTATCACATCCTTGGGTTTTGCTGTTGGTGATCCCTGCTCCAGGTTTGTCGCTCCGCTTTGGATATCTGCTGTCCTTGCTGGAAGGGAAGATTTCCTCCCTGCAGGAGGACTGGTGTGAGGAAAAGGCCAAAGCGAGGTATTTCTTTACGTTTCAAAACACAACCCAGTCAAGGAAGCAAAATACACTGAATTTATAGATAATGGTGCTGGAAGAGAGCACTTAAAACCAACTAACCCCCTGATAATCCCAAGGGCAATCCAGACATCCCTAAACCACCTGCAATTGATGTTTTTCCAGCCTGTTCTTAAAAATCTTCAATGCGGCATTACTATGGTTTTTTTTCAGCCAGTTTTTCCAGGCCTTTATTATCTGTCTGTCACCTTGGCTGTATCTTCCTTCCTGCAGGTTAAGCCCACGACTTCTCAGCCCTTCTTTTGTGATAATGAAGGGTTTATTTCCTTTCTCTCAGCGGCCGTTTTTTATGATTTACAATATCCCTTTGTCTTTTTTTTTTTTTTTAAATCCTTTAGACTAAACAGCACCAGGTCCTTCAAGCTTCCTTTTTGATTTTTAAGCACTTTACACACCATCCTCCAGACTCCCTCTATTACCAGTTTACCACCTTTATTAGTAAGTCATTAACCAGGATTCATTAGACACCACTTATCCAGATAAATGCTGTTTATTAAAATACCTTTTTTCTTCTCGTTATTCCAGAATGTAATAGCTATCTTCCAGCTCTCCATGGCTTTGCAGAGGTGAGGGATGGGTGTGTAGGGGCAGCTCTTTTCAGCACCAGGCTGCAATAGGTCCACTGGGAGCTCGGGGGATTTGACAAGGACCAGCTCAGTGGTTCCCAACTTCCCAACCATCCCTTGGGTGTCTCCCATTCCCAAAGAGATACAAACACCCACCAGAAATCCAGGGTTCCTCTGAGGTCTATACGGTTTTGGAACCCTGGACTGGTCCAGTTCCAGCTCACAGGACCCCATGGAAATTCAGAGTGAAGTCTCCAGGCTTGTGCTGGGCAGGGCGCAGCCTTGCCAGGCATTAAATGAAAATGGGTCAAGTACACCACATTTTTATCCATTCTGAAATGATGGGTTTTTTCCACAAAGTCATTTTGATGTGGGAAAGCATTCTGTGCTATTTATTGCAATTATCTCTGATGATACAGTTGACTCTGCTGAAGATAAGGAGGACCTTGGAATTCCAGGAACAGCATTTTCAGTGAGATAAGCATCAGCCACAACAGCACAGCAGGTTTTACTTTCAGACAGGAGACATCAGACCCCCAAGCAGAGCAAAAATCTCCAGCCCTACACAAGCACTAGGAATGTTTTCTTCCAGTTGAAGACCTGGTCTGGCATCTGTTGTAGCAAAGCAGTGAATTTTGAGCATGAACTACATGTCTGCTGAGGGTGTTTTGAATGCAAGAATAACACAGTACACTTATTTTCTGCTTGAAAAGTCTGCACAAATTGCAGACATTTTGGTCAAAGGGCTCCATTTACTCTCCTTCATATTTTAATTTGTCCATTGGAGAATAGAATACACACTGAAATACATTTAATTGTGTTTTCATGAGGGTTTAATGATGTCTGATTCATCAAGGTGATGATCAGAGAAACACAGAGTATTTTGGGTTGGAAGGGACCTTAAAGACCCCCTTGTTCCACCCCTGCCATGGCAGGGACACCTCCCACTGTCCCAGGTTATTCCAAGCCCTGTCCAACCTGGCCTTGGACACTCCAGGGATCCAGGGGCAGCCACAGCTGCTCTGGGCACCCTGTGCCAGGGCCTGCCCACCCTCCCAGCCAGCAATTCCTTCCCAGTTTCCCATCTAAATTCTAAATGTTCTTGAATCCAGCCTTCTGAGGCTCGGTTTCAAGCCCATCATTGCTTGAAGGAAGCTGTGGGAGAAGGTGAGGTGTGCCAGGGAATGCAGGAATCACTCTGGAGCCAGGACACCGCCACTGACGATGGGCAAGGCAGGGAGTTTCCCACAATGCCCTGCTCTCTGCAGCAAACATTTTGGCACTGGGAAGAGGTGACCACTGATTCTGTGGTGCTTAGTTGTGTCCTGTGAGCCCCTGATTTGAGAGGGAGAAGATGGTCTGGCACTAGAGAATGGAGGGGGAAATGTGGGGATTAGAGGTGTGGGCAGCAACACGAATCTCCCTGTGGGATCCTGGTGGTGTTTCCACTCCTTGTTTCACTTCCCATCTCTTTTTTCTCTCTTTTTATCTCCCTCAGGCCAGGACAAGGTCTTTTCTTTCCAAGTTGCAGACACCTTTGTGAAGTGACCCTTAGACCAGGTTGTTTGAGGTGAGCAAAGCCCCTGCCAGCCGCTGTCGATTAATTATTACTTCCAACCTCCTGCTTCTCAGCCTTGGGAAACTGCTCTGTGTTGGGTAACTCCTCATTTTTCTCCACCCCCCCTCTCAAGTGGGCAAGAGTCAAAATACAACTTGTCCCAGCTTTAGAAAAACCCCTTCCTACCAAACCTGCAGGGCAGAGACAAGAGCCCCCTCTGAAAAGGAGCAGAAGGGTCCGTGGGGATGCCCCTCCTCAGAGGCTCAGTGGCACCAGGGCCAGCAATATTTGGGAGTGAGAGTCTGTGGTAATGGTGGTGCCCTGGCAAAGAGACAAGGTGGAGTCTGGCTGTTTCGACACCGAGCACTTCAGCCCTCGGCACGATTTCCACTGGCACCTGTGCCGGCAGCCGAGAGGAGACCTTTGCTCAGCTTCCTATTAACCATTTAGTTTTAATTAAAGGCGTTCAGCTGCCACTGACCAGCTGGGAGGACAAACGGGTGGTCCCTGACCAACCTGTTTTTCTGTTTCTGTCGCTGATCTGGCAAATTTTGGTACTGCCAGGAGGGGAGGGGATGGTGCCAGGGGGGTGCTTGGTGTGAGATTGTGCTTTTGGGGAGGAACCTCACCCTGCAGCATGAGTTATGTTCTCACAACTCTTAGCCCTGAACCTGAAACCTTTCTGTGTATATTGCTGTGAATGCCCCAGAAGGAGGAGAATTCATCACCTCAATCCACCCCAAGTGTTTCAGTCCATGTCCCACTCAGCTGTCCCAGCAGGCTGGGGAACTCTGGCTGCCCATGCCATTCCTACCCAACATTTTCTGGGCTGCTCTGACAGCCCCTATGCTGACACCTGTCCTCTGTGAGTCAGGGTGACCAGCCTGCTGGCTGGCCCTTATCTCCTTTCCTTGTCTTATCTCCCTCCAGTAGAAATTGGATTGGGATCGGGCGCCCTGGGAGCTCCAAGTGGAGCAGCCGATGCAGGCAGCTGATAATGGCATTTCCTGGAGGCAGAGCTCTTGGGCAAGGACTCCTAGGAATAGCTCACAGGGAGGGCAGGGCAGAGATGGGTGACACTGAAACACCCCTCTGCAGCACTGGGTTACTCATCTGTGCATAGAACAGCCAGTGCTGAGATCCCACTGGACACCTTGGAGAGAAAAAGGGAGACCTTGGGACCTGGGATGACCCCAGGAGGCCGAGCAGGATGGATGATGCTGGTGGCCAAGCTGCAGCTCACGTGAACTGGGAGTGAACAGAACATCTCCTGCATCTGGAGCAGCACAGGGAAGTGAGCCACAGCTGAAGATCCAGACTTGTCCCAAAAAAACCCACCCACCCCAAGGTGTTTGTCCCTGGGATGAGCCTGGTGGATACACCTTTGGAACACGGGAGGGATTCACTCCAGGCTGCTCACTGCCATGTGCCATCATCCCCTGCAGAGCTGGGGGTTCCCAAACCATGTGGTGGGTTCAGCTCACCCCCTCAAGGCTTTGGGGTGATGTGGGGTTGGGGTGTGCACGCACAATGGTGACAGCAAGGGACAAAGGCCACCAGCTGTCCTCCAGGGACCCCGGCTGAGTGCCCTGGGTGGAAAGCACGGTGGTGCCCTGCCGTCTGGGCTTGCTTCCAGGCTCATCATGGGACTCCCAGCAAATCCCCTGGGGCAATCTGATCTCCTGGACGCCAGGCACCTATCCCTCCCTCTGGCACGTCGGGTTTTCCACGGTTTAAGGTGCCAAAGTTCATTGACAGCGGTGGCGGCTCAGGCACACCCACAGCCCGTGCCACCCTCCATGGGACGGGGCAGCTCACCCTGCCAGGAGGAAAGAAAACCAGGTGCCACAGGGATAAAATCACTTTGCACCTGGGAATGAAACCATGTAGGGGAGAAAAAAAAATCACCCTGTGGTACGTCCTACAAAAACCTCAGAAATTGTAGGGCTGCTGGTAGACATTAGCTGGTTTTATTTCGCAGAACAGTCAGAATTGGTGATGAAACTCTGTCTGAGGCCTCACAGACACAAATGACAAGTTTCCCAGTAGTCCTTGAATGGCTATCAAATGAGTCATAGTTAGAAGCCAGCCTGGAGGGACTTTTCCTCCAGTAGGTCCCATTCCAGGAAATCAGTCTGCCCAACACATTCCCTGGATCTGTCCGTGATCTAGGAAGCATCTTTGCAAAAAAATTGCTGAAGTTCCTACAAACTCTTGAGTAATTTAGGAGGCGAAAAACCATGTGTCAGGAGCCTCCTGTCTGTTCTGGGAAGGGATGGCCAGCTGGCTGGGAAACACAATTGGCGTGGAGGGACGCAGTGCCACCCGTCCCTCTGCAGCTCTGCGATGGATTCAGCGTGAAACCTCCACGGCCACAACCTTGTGCTGCTGCTTTCACCACACCCCCGGCCCAGAGGAGACTGCTGTGTCCCCAGAGTGAGGTGCAGAGCACTGTACGTGCTCCCTGCACCACCCACACACCTCTGCACGGGGCCAGCAGCTTGCACAACCCACGGGGTCAGGGACAGCGCAGCTCTGGCTCATGGGTCCCACAGCGTGTGCCCAGGCAAGCAAATTCATCTCCACTCTGGGGTGGCCACATGAAAAATAAAGATTAGAAGTGTTGGCAGTGCTGGACGGTTTTCTGGAAGCCCAGATGGTTGGCATGGGATGAAAACGTGCCCAAAATCTCTTGAAGCATCTCCAGTGCAGACTGCTGTGGTGCTGCTGCAGGTCCAGTTTTCCCCTTTGTCTTCTCATCCTGGGCAGGGGCAGACCCAGGGCTGAGCTAGGGGAAGGCTTGGTCAGCCCTGCACTACCCCAACCAGAAACACCTGAAATGGATCAAATCCAACTGAAATGGAATAAATCCTGTACCAGTATTTGAGCCACCACGTCCCCACCTCGGGCTAGGAATACCACGAGAAGAGCCTTTCCAATTTGAGGAAGCAGCCAAACTACAGTGAAACCACAGAAAGACCAAGCTAAAATAAAATAATCCAGTGCCCCCCACTCGCCTCCCTCCCTGTGAACTCCACTGAACTTTGAAAAACTAAAACAAAACAGGGCTGAGTTCAGCCTCAGTTCAAGCTGCAGATAAAGTTCAACCTACTTCTAATTTTGTCCTGACAATTCCCACCAGAAAACAATCTCCAGCACGGCGCCCTGGGGGTAAGCCAGCCCTGACCCTCACCAGCCCCCCTGGACGTCCCCAAAAACTCCTGCCCACCTGCAGGGGGGACAAGAAGCACGAGGCCAAATGTCCCAGACACCCCAGAGGAGCATCCCCCACGGTGCATCCCCGTGCCATGGGGCTGGCTGTCCCCATCCCAGGCTGGGACAGGTCTCCAAGGGACAGCTGCCTGTCAGACTGCTTTGGCTTTTTTTTTTCTCATTGCTTCCCTTAGGAGTGTCACTTAAATCCAGCACCTCGGGAGGAATTAGAGCAGGAGAAGAGGGTAACTGGGGGAGGAACTGGGAGAGAAGGGGCTGGAAGCACAAGAGGAGATGAGGCTCCCTGCAACCTCCTCCTGGCATTTACAGGGGTGGTGATTCCTAGGGGGATTTTGGGATGCAAATCCGGTTCACCCCAGGGAAAATTGAGGTTATGGACTCCCCACCCGTGGAAGTGTTCCAGGCTGGATGGGGCTTGGAGCAAACGAGAGTGGATGGTGGAAACCACACCTGCCCATGGCAGGGGGTGGAACTGGATGATCTTGAAGGTTCCATCCCAAACCATTCTGCTCTTCTGGGATTCTGTAGTGCTTGCACAAAGTGTTAACAAAGGGAGAAAACCCTCGTGCAAGGTTCTGGGGACCTGAACGTGAACTGCAGGGACCCAGGATGATCACCTGTCCCCAAAAAGGCGAGTGCAGGAGGTGACTGGCAGGAGGACAACTCATCTTTCCCAAGGAGGAGACATCCTCAGCTATGAAAAGGGAGCTGAGGGGGCCAAATGTGACAGCACAGAGCTGGAAACCTGCCTGCAAACATAGAGGGAGCAAAGGGAAATCTAAATTACAGGATGGAGAGCAAATGGAGGGAAAAAAAAAGTGAAAATTGAGCTGAAAAACAGAACTCAGGCAGCAGTGTTGGGTCATTTGGGTTTTAGCCCCCTTAGGAGAGTAGTGAGCCCCTGCAGCACCCTTCAAGTGCTCAAAAAACAATGGAAAATGCAATTTTATATAAGAATATATACAGCAGTATATGAACATGCAATGATTGTAAAAACTAATTGCAGTCACCACATGCAACACAATCCCTGCCCCAAATGCTTCATCATTTCCCCCCCAAGACAAGACTGCATTTATCTCTAAGAAATCAGCACAAACCCATGGTTTCTGACAAATACTCTGCATTTTTTGTGCTTGAAAAGAAGAGCAGGGCAGCCCTGCTAGCTGGGGGTTGGTTTCTTACATGAGTTGTAAAATCCAGCCCTGGGGAGAGAAGTTACCTTTGCTGTAAAACAATCTGCCGACTGGATTTCACAATCTTTGTCGTCTTTCTCTCCCCACAGCAATATTTTTACGGTGTTTGCCCTCAAACCAGTTTTTCATCAGCCGACATGTGTAATTACCACCAGACAGGTTTTTGGATAACCCATCCCCCAGTGCAGTTTCTCCTCCCACCCTAATCTACAGAATCTTCCATCCTTGCTTCGAATACTGACCTCTTTTGGACCCCAAAATTTTAAATTATAGGGAAAAAAAAAAGTCAGTTTAAAATTGCTTTCTGAGCTTGAAAGTTGCTAATCCCTGGAAATGTCCAGGGTGGATGGGGCTTGGAGCAACCTGGGATAGTGGATGGTGACTCTGCCCATGGAA